>NC_034193.2:10763668-10813668 GCF_002021735.2 Oncorhynchus kisutch
TGATGCGATTCCCAAACCTTCCATAAGAAAGCCATCACCTACAGAGAGATGAACCTGTAGAAGAGTCCCCTAAGCAAGCTGGTTCTGGGGCTCTGTTCACAAACATAAACAGACCCTACAGAGCCCCAGGACAGCAACACAGTTAGACCCAACCAAATCATGAGAAAACAAAAACATAATTACTTGACACATTAGAAAGAATTACCAAAATAACAGAGCAAACTAGAATGCTATTTGGCCCTAAACAGAGAGTACACAGTTACATAATCCCTGACCACTGTGACTGACCCAAACTTAAGGATCTTGATAAACTCACACATCTATTGGGTGAAATACCACAGCAGCAAGATGTGTGACCTGTTACCACAAGAAAAGGGCAACCAGTGAAGAACAAACACCATTGTAAATACAACCCATATTTATGTTTATTTTCCCTTTTGTAATTCTGTATTCTACTTCTAATCCTAATTCTACTTGCAAATAATATGAAATGTCTTTATTATTTTGGGAACTTTTCTGAATGTAATGTTTACTGTTTTTTTGTCGTTGTTCATTTAACTTTTGTTTATTATCTATTTCACTTCCTTTGGCAATGTAAACGTATGTTTCCCATGTCAATAAGCCCTGGAATTCAGATGTTTTGGGGCCGTCCTCACCCTTTACACACAGACACACACACACACACACGCTCTCCTGCACTTCACATGGCCACCAATATGCTCCTGTAAACAAGACAGTCCAGAGTTGAAAAGCTCTGAGGATTGAGAAAATAGGGAATTTCTCTTCGTCCTTCAGGGAATGAAGTTGAGCAAAGGCCAAGAGAGGTTCACTGCACACGGCTACACACAGTCTGAACCACTGACCTTACAGGGAATAGTCCTCAGAATACAGATTGGCTTCTCCAATCCCAACCTACCCCAGTCCTACACCAACACACACGCAATCCTCCACAAGATATACTGTACAAACAACCAAATCACACTCACCTGTTCGTGATACTCAATCCCCATACTCAGTGTATTAATCAGAATGGCGATCATGATTCCTCTTCCAAAATACTTGCTGTCCACTATCTTCCTAAATGTATCACACACCAGCCTCCAGGCCCGGACCACTCTCCCCACCGTGGTACCCAGCTTTCGCTGCCTCTTCCTGGGCTGACGGCTGTCCCGACGGTCCCTGCGGTCCCTGTGGTGGAGGTCCAGGGTGAACTCGTAGACACCCTCGCTGTCTGATTCCCTGGGGGTCTCGTTTCCGTCTGTTCCTTCTGACTCCCCGGACAGAGCCTTGACACAGTAGGGGCACGACTCGGGGTCAAGGGTGAACGAGGGGTCCAGGGTTCCGATGGCACTCGGGTCATGTGGTGAGAGCTGGGCTGGAGGGAGGAAGGGATGGGCGGTGACGATGAAAGAAAGGAGGGATGGAGAAGAAAATCGGTCATAGTTTCAGCTATATCACATCATCAACATTTGTTGACATTTGCACATCAGAAAAAAGCAATGTTCCCTTTTTGTCCCTGTATCATCACAGTCACAGCATGACTTCAGTTAAAACAAGACAAAACACACCAGTCGAACCACACCTCTAACTCCTGTCTTTCTCACATTGGTTTGAGTGTGTTTACTGGCTTACCTGTGGGTGTGTGTGCGTCTAACACACTCGGTGGTCCTCTCTCCAGGGGTAGAGGGGGTATATTGAGGTTTATATTACTAATGGTATTAGCTGTAACACTGCCACTTCTAAACTCCATTAGCGTGCTGGGCTGTAGGGTGGGGTAGTTTTTAGGTCTGGGACCAGCGAACGGCACCGAGTTCCTCTTCATAGGCCTGGACATGGGCGTAGGGGCCAGGGAGAAGGGGGTGGGGGCGAGGAGTGTGGGGGTGCTGGGCTCCAGGTGGCAGTCTGTGTGTAACGTACTCCGCACTGATGACGAGTTGCCACTGCCGGTTCCCAGAGCGGGATTGGCCGGTGACACTGGGTTTGCCAAGTTCAGGTCAGAGGTCGGCAACTGAAGAGGACCCAGCATGAGACGTCCAGTGCCCCCGTTGTTACTATGGGAACCCATCTCCACTTCCCCCCCTCCGACCCCGACCCCCGCCACCCCTCTCCCCCCTAGTCTTCCTCTCACACTCCCGTTCACTAAGTGATAGTGATAATGATGATGGTGATGTTGGTGAACCATGTAATGAACGGACATAGCCCCTTTTGTGGAGACCACAGAACCCTGTCTCGAAGTCTTCCTCCTCTTTCTCTGGCTCCCCCGTTCCCTCTCTCTCTCCAGGGCAGGAGGAGAGGCTGCGATGTTCATCCCCGCACGGCGCATCATGGCCCGGCAGACATGGGCCACCTGCCTGAACCCCTTGTGGATGACGTGGACCAGGAGTTTGAGCAGCTCATCGTAGCAGGAGCCCGGCTCAGAGAAGGAGGCCAGGGTACTAGCATTGGACAGGAAACGGATGCGCTGTTCCCTCATCAGCTGGCTCTCCCTCTGCTTGGTCTCACTGAACTGGGTGGCGATGACGACCAGACACAGGTTGATCATGAAGAAAGATCCAATCTGGAGAGAGACAACCAGAAACAAACACAAAGTTAGTATCTAGAAACAGTCTTGCACACCTTTTTACATGTATTTTATCTGCACTGTTTGTCATTCTTTTTTTGTGCTAATAAAGAAACTAAACTATACTAAACTATAAATAGTCAATCTGAAGAGGGACAACCACAACCACACAGAGTTAGGGGTTGTCACTAGTTGCCACAATGGCAAAATTGGCTCTATCGTAAAAATTAATGAAAACAAAAACGTGCTTCTTTGTCTTAATTTAAGGTTAGGGCTAGACCCAAGGTTAGCAGTGTGGTTAAGCTTAGTGTTAAGATTAATCAAAATCAAAACACACACAGAATTAAGAGAGGGACAACCACAAACACACAGAGTTAGGATAGGGACAACTAGAAACACTCACAGAGTTAGGATAGGGACAATCCGAAACAGACACAGAGTTAGAAGAGGGACAACCAGAATGCACACAGAGTTAGGATAGGAACAACCCGAAACACACACAGAGTTAGGAGAGGGACAATCCGAAACAGACACAGAGTTAGAAGAGGGACAACCAGAATGCACACAGAGTTAGGATAGGAACAACCCGAAACACACACAGAGTTAGGAGAGGGACTACCAGAACACACACAGTTGGAGTCTCTCCCCATGCATTTTAGGGAGTTTTTCCAGCTATCTCATCTCCACTGTGAGTTTAACATACAAATAATAGACAGTCCCCAGGTTAGTTACCCGCTAGCCTCCCAGCTACCCCAGCTCTGTGAACCAGCTCTCCCAGGCTAGTTACTGGCAAGCCTCCCAGCCTCTATAAAGGTTTGCTTGAGGAGATAACACTGTACTCTTTCACCAGGATGTGCTCTGTGTCGTGGTGAGGGAGTTTCAGACTGAACAGATGATGGTGTTCTGAGACATGTTTCTGGAAGCAGACGTCTTACATAAGGGCCTTGGAGGGCATTCAGGAGTCAGACGTTTGCTAGGTGTTTGAATAAGTATCTATGCCTCTCTCTCTCTCTCTCTCTCTCTTTCTCTCTCTCTCTCTCTCTCTCTCTCTCATTTGGTCACTTACGATGATGAGGAGGATGAAGTAGATGAAGTTGTAGAAGGAGTGAGAATCCATCACAAAGTACATGATGTCCACCCATCCCTCCAGAGTGATCACCTAGAGACACAGAGAGAGAGGAGGGGGAGAGGGAGAGGAGGGGGACAGAGAGGAGGGGGAGAGAGAGACACAGAGAGAGAAAGAGAGAGAGGAGGGTGAGAGCGAAGAGGGGAGAGAGAGAGAGACACAGAGAGAGAGACAGGAGGGGGAAAGGGAGAGGAAGGGGAGAGAGAGAGAGGAGGGGGAGAGAGAAGGAGAGAGAGAGAGGATGGGAGAGGGGGGAGGTAGAGGAATTGGAGAGAGAGAGAGGAGGGGGAGAGAGGAGAGGAGAGAGAGAGAGAGGATGGGGAGAGAGAGAGGAGGGGAAAGGAAGGGGAGAAATAGAGAGGAAGGGGAGAGAGAGAAAGAGAGAGAGGAGGGGAGAGAGAGAGAGAAAGAGAGAGAGGAGGGGAGAGAGAGGCAGAGACAGAGAGAGACAGAGAGGGAAAGAAAGAGACAGAGAGAGAGCAACAGAAGCACAGACATTATGTCAGACATTTTGTTTTCCAACCCCTCCCCAGTGCACCATTCACAGAACCTCCACCTCTGTCTTTTTCACTCCCCGTTTGAGTTTCACCCTGATACCACAGAACAGCACAGCTGACAGTAAGTTATGATGGGAAATCCTTTCATTTAACAATCTGCAAAGTCTGTAAAGACACCACTGTAACACAGGGACAAATTAAAACTCGAACAAAAGCCCTGCGATTAATAGGCTGATAAGAGAGTGAATGACGGAGATAAAATTAAGAACTTGACTTTGCTTCCATCATCATAATTGTTGCTTCTCTCTTAATCTACCAAACCCTGTTCCTTAGACACAGCAGCAGGACAGCCAATTGTCCTCACTGTCACTGTCTGCGCCAGGTAGCCTAGTGGTCAGGGTGTTGGGCCAGTAACCAAAAAGTTGCTGGATCGAAACCCACCGTTCCTAGGCCGTCATTGAAAATAAGAATGTGTTCTTAAATGACTTTAAAGGTTCAATTAAAACATACACCCTGGGCAGGACAACAGTTATGTGAAAGTGAGATCAGTCAAGTGGTCAACTGTTTCAGCGTCCCAAAAAACTAAAACCAAGAAAGAGATGAAAACACTTTTACCGCGGAGCTTCAAAGGGTACATTTAAAGAAGACGTGGAGTAAAATCTACTTCCAAAGATCATCCGTCTCCCCGGTGCCAAATATTAAAGTACCAACGTAATGCCATCTTCCTGAGAGACCCTTCTGAAGTTCTGCCAGCCTGTACCTTTAAATGCCTTCGTTTTAAACGGGTCAACACAATTGACTCTGCTTTGTGGTTCTGTGCATACCATCACATATACTACACATACTGTACATGCAAATCTATATGTACACACACGCCCATGTCATTCCCTCACCTGAAAGATGGCGATCCAGGCGTAGCAGATGTTATCGAAGTTGATGGCTCCTTTGAAGGGGTTGATGTGTCCCGCCGAGCAGTTACTGTAGTACTGGTTCCAGTTGATACAGGTGGTGTTGTCTGTGCTGTTGTAGGACTTCATGTCCATCTGACACTGGAGACCTCCCTCGTCATACAGGGTGGGCACAGAGGAACACAGGCGCATTCCGTTCTCCCTGGGCATGGAGCAGATGAAGGGACTCTCGTCATCGTTCTCTGTGTGGTAGTAGGTCTCTAGTTCAATGGACAGAGGACTGCAGGAGAGAGGCAACGACAGTGCAGTTAGTGTACTGTTGTATTAGCGTTCTAGTAGCTATAGGAAAAGAGCAGATGAAGGGTCAGGAGAGAGGAAACGATAGTATAGTTAGTGTACTGTTATAGTAGGGTTCTAGTAGCTATAGGAAGAGAGCAGATGAAGGTTCAGGAGAGAGGCAACGATAGTACAGTTAGTGTACTGTTATAGTAGGGTTCTAGTAGCTATAGGAAGAGAGCGGATGAAGGGTCAGGAGAGAGGGAAGAAGAGATGTGGTCATTGTAGTATCAACCATATAGATCAGGCCTGGGTAAAGGCCTGCCCGTACGCGGCCCATGACCTGATTCAATACGGCCCACGGAACCATGCTCAGATCACATAAAGAATTTGAGATAGTAAAGTTTAAAAAAACATATTTGTTATTCAAATTAAAAGCCCAATGAATACTTGCCTTTGTGTAATGATTTAACTCCCACTGTTTCTGGGACATTTATTTTGAAGTCTTGTATAAATAACAAATGCACGAGGACAGACAGTGACTGACAGGCTGACACACACGTCACAGTTACAAATAGTAGCTAGCTAGTTTTTTTTTAAGATTTCAAAGAAAAGGAAAGTAGACAATGAATCTAGGGTGTTTTGGGGCCTTTATGCAGATCAGATGTACAGCCTTGTCAAAGCCTTCAAGGTCAAATTACTCTTCCTGACCTGCCAAGCAGAAGCCAACAATCTCACCCACCTTCCCACACTACTAGTCTGTTCCCTATCATGTCAACAGTGAAGAGGCGACTCCGGGATGCTGGCCTTCTAGGAAGAGTTGCCAAGAAAATGCCATATCTCAGACTGGCCAAAACATTGAAAAGATTAAGATGGGCAAAAGAACACAGACACTGGACAGAGGAAGATTGGAAAAAGTGCTATGGACAGACAAATCTGAGTTTGAGGTGTTCGGATCACGAAGAACAACATTTGTGAGACCCAGAAAAACTGAAAAGATGCTGGAGGAATGCTTGACGCCATCTGTCAAGCATGGTGGAGGCAATGTGATGGTCTGGGGGAGCTTTGGTGGTGGTAAAGTGGGAGATTTGTACACGGTAAAAGGGATCTTGAAGAAGCAAGATTATCACTCCATTTTGCAATGACATACCCTGTGGAGGGCCCTTAACCTCTCTTGGGTAGGGGCAGTATTTCCACGTCCGGATGAAAAGTGTGTGCAAAGTAAACTGCCTTTTGTTCAGGCCCAGAAGCTAGGATATGCATATGATTGGTAGATGTTGATAGAAAACACTCCAAAGTTTCTAAAACTGTTAAACCTCTTAAGGCTAGGGGGCACTATTTTGGAAAAATAAGGCTAGGGGGCACTATTTTGGAAAAATAACGTTCCCAAAGTAAAAGGGCTATTTCTCAGGACCATAGAATATGCATATAATTGACAGCTTACAGTTTCCAAAACTGTAAAAGTCTGTGAGTATAACAGTATAACAGAACTGATATTGCAGGCGGAAGCCTGAGAAAAATCCAATCAGGAAGTGATTTTGAAACCTCTGCGTTCCTATGCATCCCTATTGACCATTGAAAGGGATATCAACCAGATTCCTTTTTCTATGGCTTCCCTAATGTATCTACAGTCACTAGTCATAGTTACAGGCTTTTATTTTGAAAAATGAGCGTGAACGACAACGGTCAGTGGTCAGGTGGTGGCTCTCAGAGTGATTTGTGCGTAATAGACAAAGGCGGCCATTGTTCCTCTCGCTCCTACTGAAAAGCCAATTGTCCCGGTTGATATATTATCGAATAGATATTTGAAAAACACCTTGAGGATTGATTATAAAAAACGTTTGCCATGTTTCTGTCGATATTATGGATCTAATTTGTAATTTTTTTCGGCGTTGTCGTGACCGCAATTTCCGGTGGATTTCTCAACAAAACGTGAAGTACAAACGGAGGTATTTCGGCTATAAAAATCATCTTTATGGAACAAAATTAACATTTGCTGTCTACCTGGGAGTTTCGTGAGTGAAAACATCCAATGCTCATCAAAGGTAAACACACTAAACAGAAAACATAATCACCCACAACTCAAGGGTGAAAACAGGCTGCCTAAGTATGGTTCTCATTCAGGGACAACGATTGACAGTTGCCTCTGATTGAGAACCATACCAGGCCAAACACAGAAATACCCAATCATAGAAAAAAGAACATAGACTACCCACCCAACTCACACCCTGACCATACTAAAACAAAAACATAACAAAATAACTAAGGTCAGAACGTGACAGGTGTGCAGCTGTCTGAATAATTCATCAGCTAAACTGTGATTAAAGTTAAAGTTATAATAATTAAAGACATCTTTCCATTACATTTCCTCACTGTTGAAATCTCTTTCTATGGCTTTATCTACTATTCTGAAATCCAAAATGATGGAATTTACCATTTCAAGAAAACCTGAAACGTTTTGTCAAAATAGATTAGAAAGAAACGGCCTCACAAAGCCATATGTTTGATGAAGAACAATGGTTCCTTTATGAGGAAATGTCATAAATCATATGAGTACGACCATAGTGGAGATGTCATACATCATGTATTTCTCAAATGGCCCTCTGTGGTCTTTAAACGTAGGGGCTGTAAAGGTCTTCCTCCAATCTCACTTGTGGTCCTCTCTTTCCCATGTATCACTGTGATGAGGCTCTATATCCTCCTGGTTACTATTTATAAGACAGGATGATGGCCCGTATGACTGACTGTACTATATGTCAAACTTTCCCTATCAACATCCCACATTCTGGAATCAAAACTTTCCCTATCAACATCCCACATTCTGGAATCAAAACTTTCCCTATCAACATCCCACATTCTGGAATCAAAACTATCCCTATCAACATCCCACATTCTGGAATCAAAACATTCCCTATCAACATCCCACATTCTGGAATCAAAACTTTCCCTATCAACATCCCACATTCTTAAATCAAAACTATCCCTATCAACATCCCACATTCTTAAATTAAAACTATCCCTATCAACATCCCACATTCTTAAATCAAAACTTTCCCTATCAACATCCCACATTCTTAAATCAAAACTATCCCTATCAACATCCCACATTCTTAAATCAAAACTTTCCCTATCAACATCCACCTTCTGGAATCAAAACTTTCCCTATCAACATCCCACCTTCTAGAATCAAAACTTTCCCTATCAACATCCCACATTCTGGAATCAAAACTTTCCCTATCAACATCCCACATTCTGTAATCAAAACTTTCCCTATCAACATCCCACACTCTGGAATCAAATCTTTCCCTATCAACATCCCACAATCTGGAATCAAAACTTTCCCTATCAACATCCCACACTCTGGAATCAAAACTTTCCCTATCAACATCCCACATTCTGTAATCAAAACTTTCCCTATCAACATCCCACACTCTGGAATCAAATCTTTCCCTATCAACATCCCACATTCTGGAATCAAAACTATCCCTATCAACATCCCACATTCTTAAATCAAAACTTTCCCTATCAACATCCCACACTCTGGAATCAAATCTTTCCCTATCAACATCCCACATTCTGGAATCAAAACTATCCCTATCAACATCCCACATTCTTAAATCAAAACTTTCCCTATCAACATCCCACACTCTGGAATCAAATCTTTCCCTATCAACATCCCACATTCTGGAATCAAAACTTTCCCTATCAACATCCCACACTCTGGAATCAAAACTTTCCCTATTAACATCCCACGTTTTTGAAACCAATCATTCCTCATCCATAGCCCACCCACAGGTTAAGTAACAGTGGCTCATTTACTGTGGAAAATAAACTCACCTAATTGGCCTCAGACCTCCTTAGCCTCTAACCAAACCGATTATATCTACCTGAGACCATATTAGCCTCTAACCAACCCCATTATATATACCTCAGACCTCATTAGCATCTAACCAAACCGATTATATCTACCTCAGACCATATTAGCCTCTAACCAACCCCATTATATCTACCTCAGACCTCATTAGCATCTAACCAGACCGATTATATCTACCCTTTTCATAACCCCAACCCCTCTGGCCCCACTATCCTCACGTCTCCTCTCCTCACCCAAAATCTCTGCACCCCTAAAACTTTGTTTTATAATTAAATATTTTACCATTTTATATGTCAAATGTGCTGAATACAACGAGTGTAGATTTAACTGTGAAATGCTTTCTTACGAGCCCTTACCAACGAAACACAAGAGGAATAAAGTACACAAGAAGGGAGTTATATACAGGGAGTATCAGTAACAGATCAATGTGGAGTTATATACAGGGAGTATCAGTAACAGATCAATGTGGAGCTATATACAGGGAGTATCAGTAACATATCAATGTGGAGCTATATACAGGGAGTATCAGTAACAGATCAATGTGGAGCTATATACAGGGAGTATCAGTAACAGATCGATGTGGAGTTAAATACAGGGAGTATCAGGAACAGATCAATGTGGAGCTATATACAGGGAGTATCAGTAACATATCAATGTGGAGCTATATACAGGGAGTATCAGTAACAGATCAATGTGGAGCTATATACAGGGAGTATCAGTAACAGATCGATGTGGAGTTAAATACAGGGAGTATCAGTAACAGATCAATGTGGAGCTATATACAGGGAGTATCAGTAACAGATCAATGTGGAGCTATATACAGGGAGTATCAGTAACAGATCAATGTGGAGCTATATACAGGGAGTATCAGTAACAGATCAATGTGGAGTTATATACAGGGAGTATCAGTAACAGATCAATGTGGAGTTAAATACAGGGAGTATCAGTAACAGATCAATGTGGAGCTATATACAGGGAGTATCAGTAACAGATCAATGTGGAGTTATATACAGGGAGTATCAGTAACAGATCAATGTGGAGTTATATACAGGGTGTACCAGTAACAGATCAATGTGGAGTTATATACAGGGAGTATCAGTAACAGATCAATGTGGAGTAAAATACAGGGAGTATCAGTAACAGATCAATGTGGAGTTATATACAGGGAGTATCAGTAACAGATCAATGTGGAGTTATATACAGGGAGTATCAGTAACAGATCAATGTGGAGCTATATACAGGGAGTATCAGTAACATATTAATGTGGAGCTATATACAGGGAGTATCGGTAACAGATCAATGTGGAGTTATATACAGGGAGTATCAGTAACAGATCAATGTGGAGCTATATTCAGGGAGTATCAGTAACAGATCAATGTGGAGTTATATAGAGGGAGTATCAGTAACAGATCAATGTGGAGTTATATACAGGGAGTACCAGTAACAGATCAATGTGGAGCTATATACAGGGAGTATCAGTACCAGATCAATGTGGAGTTATATACAGGGAGTACCAGTAACAGATCAATGTGTAGTTATATACAGGGAGTATCAGTAACAGATCAATGTGGAGCTATATACAGGGAGTATCAGTAACAGATCAATGTGGAGCTATATACAGGGAGTATCAGATCAATGTGGAGTTATATACAGGGAGTATCAGTAACAGATCAATGTGGAGCTATATACAGGGAGTATCAGTAACAGATCAATGTGGAGCTATATACAGGGAGTATCAGTAACAGATCAATGTGGAGCTATATACAGGGAGTATCAGTAACAGATCAATGTGGAGCTATATACAGGGAGTATCAGTAACAGATCAATGTGGAGTTAAATACAGGGAGTATCAGTAACAGATCAATGTGGAGCTATATACAGGGAGTATCAGTAACAGATCAATGTGGAGCTATATACAGGGAGTATCAGTAACAGATCAATGTGGAGCTATATACAGGGAGGATCAGTAACAGATCAATGTGGAGCTATATACAGGGAGTATCAGTAACAGATCAATGTGGAGCTATATACAGGGAGTATCAGTAACAGATCAATGTGGAGTTATATACAGGGAGTATCAGTAACAGATCAATGTGGAGTTATATACAGGGAGTATCAGTAACAGATCAATGTGGAGTTATATACAGGGAGTATCAGTAACAGATCAATGTGGAGTTATATACAGGGAGTATCAGTAACAGATCAATGTGGAGTTAAATACAGGGAGTATCAGTAACAGATCAATGTGGAGTTAAATACAGGGAGTGTCAGTAACAGATCAATGTGGAGTTAAATACAGGGAGTGTCAGTAACAGATCAATGTGTAGTTAAATACAGGGAGTATCAGTAACAGATCAATGTGGAGTTAAATACAGGGAGTATCAGTACCAGATCAATGTGGAGTTAAATACAGGGAGTATCAGTAACAGATCAATGTGGAGTTAAATACAGGGAGTATCAGTAACAGATCAATGTGGAGTTAAATACAGGGAGTATCAGTAACAGATCAATGTGGAGCTATATATATAGGGAGTATCAGTAACAGATCAATGTGGAGTTATATACAGGGAGTATCAGTAACAGATCAATGTGGAGTTATATACAGGGAGTATCAGTAACAGATCAATGTGGAGTTATATACAGGGAGTATCAGTAAAAGATCAATGTGGAGTTATATACAGGGAGTATCAGTAACAGATCAATGTGGAGTTAAATACAGGGAGTATCAGTAACAGATCAATGTGGAGTTAAATACAGGGAGTGTCAGTAACAGATCAATGTGGAGTTAAATACAGGGAGTATCAGTAACAGATCAATGTGTAGTTAAATACAGGGAGTATCAGTAACAGATCAATGTGGAGTTAAATACAGGGAGTATCAGTACCAGATCAATGTGGAGTTAAATACAGGGAGTATCAGTAACATATCAATGTGGAGTTAAATACAGAGAGTATCAGTAACAGATCAATGTGGAGTTAAATACAGGGAGTATCAGTACCAGATCAATGTGGAGTTATATACAGGGAGTATCAGTAACAGATCAATGTGGAGTTAAATACAGGGAGTATCAGTAACAGATCAATGTGGAGCTATATACAGGGAGTATCGGTAACAGATCAATGTGGAGCTATATACAGGGAGTATCAGTAACAGATCAATGTGGAGCTATATACAGGGAGTATCAGTAACAGATCAATGTGGAGCTATATACAGGGAGTATCAGTAACAGATCAATGTGGAGTTATATACAGGGAGTATCAGTAACAGATCAATGTGGAGTTAAATACAGGGAGTATCAGTAACAGATCAATGTGGAGTTAAATACAGGGAGTATCAGTAACAGATCAATGTGGAGTTAAATACAGGGAGTATCAGTAACAGATCAATGTGGAGTTATATACAGGGAGTATCAGTAACAGATCAATGTGGAGTTATATACAGGGAGTATCAGTAACAGATCAATGTGGAGTTATATACAGGGAGTATCAGTAACAGATCAATGTGGAGTTATATACAGGGAGTATCAGTAACAGATCAATGTGGAGTTAAATACAGGGAGTATCAGTAACAGATCAATGTGGAGTTAAATACAGGGAGTGTCAGTAACAGATCAATGTGGAGTTAAATACAGGGAGTATCAGTAACAGATCAATGTGTAGTTAAATACAGGGAGTATCAGTAACAGATCAATGTGGAGTTAAATACAGGGAGTATCAGTACCAGATCAATGTGGAGTTAAATACAGGGAGTATCAGTAACATATCAATGTGGAGTTAAATACAGGGAGTATCAGTAACAGATCAATGTGGAGTTAAATACAGGGAGTATCAGTACCAGATCAATGTGGAGTTATATACAGGGAGTATCAGTAACAGATCAATGTGGAGTTAAATACAGGGAGTATCAGTAACAGATCAATGTGGAGCTATATACAGGGAGTATCGGTAACAGATCAATGTGGAGCTATATACAGGGAGTATCAGTAACAGATCGATGTGGAGCTATATACAGGGAGTATCAGTAACAGATCAATGTGGAGCTATATACAGGGAGTATCAGTAACAGATCAATGTGGAGTTATATACAGGGAGTATCAGTAACAGATCAATGTGGAGTTAAATACAGGGAGTATCAGTAACAGATCAATGTGGAGTTAAATACAGGGAGTATCAGTAACAGATCAATGTGGAGTTAAATACAGGGAGTATCAGTAACAGATCAATGTGTAGTTAAATACAGGGAGTATCAGTAACAGATCAATGTGGAGTTAAATACAGGGAGTATCAGTACAAGATCAATGTGGAGTTAAATACAGGGAGTATCAGTAACAGATCAATGTGGAGTTAAATACAGGGAGTATCAGTAACAGATCAATGTGGAGTTAAATACAGGGAGTATCAGTACCAGATCAACGTGGAGTTATATACAGGGAGTATCAGTAACAGATCAATGTGGAGTTAAATACAGGGAGTATCAGTAACAGATCAATGTGTAGTTAAATACAGGGAGTATCAGTAACAGATCAATGTGGAGTTAAATACAGGGAGTATCAGTAACAGATCAATGTGGAGTTATATACAGGGAGTATCAGTAACAGATCAATGTGGAGTTAAATACAGGGAGTATCAGTAACAGATCAATGTGGAGCTATATACAGGGAGTATCAGTAACAGATCAATGTGGAGCTATATACAGGGAGTATCAGTAACAGATCAATGTGGAGTTATATTCCGGGAGTATCAGTAACAGATCAATGTGGAGTTAAATACAGGGAGTATCAGTAACAGATCAATGTGGAGTTAAATACAGGGAGTATCAGTAACAGATCAATGTGGAGTTAAATACAGGGAGTATCAGTACCAGATCAATGTGGAGTTAAATACAGGGAGTATCAGTACCAGATCAATGTGGAGTTATATACAGGGAGTATCAGTAACAGATCAATGTGGAGTTAATACAGGGAGTATCAGTAACAGATCAATGTGTAGTTAAATACAGGGAGTATCAGTAACAGATCAATGTGTAGTTAAATACAGGGAGTATCAGTGACAGATCAATGTGGAGCTATATACAGGGAGTATCAGTAACAGATCAATGTGGAGTTATATACAGGGAGTACCAGTAACAGATCAATGTGGAGTTATATACAGGGAGTATCAGTAACAGATCAATGTGGAGTTATATACAGGGAGTATCAGTAACAGATCAATGTGGAGTTATATACAGGGAGTACCAGTAACAGATCAATGTGGAGTTATATACAGGGAGTATCAGTAACAGATCAATGTGGAGTTATATACAGGGAGTATCAGTAACAGATCAATGTGGAGCTATATACAGGGAGTATCAGTAACAGATCAATGTGGAGCTATATACAGGGAGTATCAGTAACAGATCAATGTGGAGTTATATACAGGGAGTACCAGTAACAGATCAATGTGGAGTTATATACAGGGAGTATCAGTAACAGATCAATGTGGAGTTATATACAGGGAGTACCAGTAACAGATCAATGTGGAGTTATATACAGGGAGTATCAGTAACAGATCAATGTGGGGCTATATACAGGGAGTACCAGTAACAGATCAATGTGGAGCTATATACAGGGAGTACCAGTAACAGATCAATGTGGAGTTAAATACAGGGAGTATCAGTAACAGATCAATGTGGAGTTAAATACAGGGAGTATCAGTAACAGATCAATGTGGAGTTAAATACAGGGAGTATCAGTAACAGATCAATGTGGAGTTAAATACAGGGAGTATCAGTAACAGATCAATGTGGAGTTAAATACAGGGAGTATCAGTAACAGATCAATGTGGAGTTATATACAGGGAGTATCAGTAACAGATCAATGTGGAGTTATATACAGGGAGTACCAGTAACAGATCAATGTGGAGTTATATACAGGGAGTATCAGTAACAGATCAATGTGGAGTTATATACAGGGAGTATCAGTAACAGATCAATGTGGAGTTATATACAGGGAGTACCAGTAACAGATCAATGTGGAGTTATATACAGGGAGTATCAGTAACAGATCAATGTGGAGTTATATACAGGGAGTATCAGTAACAGATCAATGTGGAGCTATATACAGGGAGTACCAGTAACAGATCAATGTGGAGCTATATACAGGGAGTACCAGTAACAGATCAATGTGGAGTTAAATACAGGGAGTACCAGCAACAGATCAATGTGGAGTTAAATACAGGGAGTATCAGTAACAGATCAATGTGGAGTTATATACAGGGAGTACCAGTAACAGATCAATGTGGAGTTAAATACAGGGAGTATCAGTAACAGATCAATGTGGAGCTATATACAGGGAGTATCAGTAACAGATCAATGTGGAGTTAAATACAGGGAGTATCAGTAACAGATCAATGTGGAGCTATATACAGGGAGTATCAGTACAGATCAATGTGGAGTTATATACAGGGAGTATCAGTAACAGATCAATGTGGAGTTAAATACAGGGAGTATCAGTACCAGATCAATGTGGAGTTAAATACAGGGAGTATCAGTAACAGATCAATTTGGAGTTAAATACAGGGAGTATCAGTAACAGATCAATGTGTAGTTAAATACAGGGAGTATCAGTAACAGATCAATGTGTAGTTAAATACAGGGAGTATCAGTAACAGATCAATGTGGAGCTATATACAGGGAGTATCAGTAACAGATAAATGTGGAGTTATATACAGGGAGTACCAGTAACAGATCAATGTGGAGTTATATACAGGGAGTATCAGTAACAGATCAATGTGGAGTTATATACAGGGAGTATCGGTAACAGATCAATGTGGAGTTATATACAGGGAGTACCAGTAACAGATCAATGTGGAGTTATATACAGGGAGTATCAGTAACAGATCAATGTGGAGTTATATACAGGGAGTATCAGTAACAGATCAATGTGGAGCTATATACAGGGAGTATCAGTAAACAGATCAATGTGGAGCTATATACAGGGAGTATCAGTAACAGATCAATGTGGAGTTAAATACAGGGAGTATCAGTAACAGATCAATGTGGAGTTAAATACAGGGAGTATCAGTAACAGATCAATGTGTAGTTAAATACAGGGAGTATCAGTAACAGATCAATGTGTAGTTAAATACAGGGAGTATCAGCAACAGATCAATGTGGAGCTATATACAGGGAGTATCAGTAACAGATCAATGTGGAGTTATATACAGGGAGTACCAGTAACAGATCAATGTGGAGTTATATACAGGGAGTATCAGTAACAGATCAATGTGGAGTTATATACAGGGAGTATCAGTAACAGATCAATGTGGAGTTATATACAGGGAGTATCAGTACAGATCAATGTGGAGTTATATACAGGGAGTATCAGTAACAGATCAATGTGGAGCTATATACAGGGAGTACCAGTAACAGATCAATGTGGAGCTATATACAGGGAGTACCAGTAACAGATCAATGTGGAGTTAAATACAGGGAGTACCAGCAACAGATCAATGTGGAGTTAAATACAGGGAGTATCAGTAACAGATCAATGTGGAGTTTATATACAGGGAGTACCAGTAACAGATCAATGTGGAGTTAAATACAGGGAGTATCAGTAACAGATCAATGTGGAGCTATATACAGGGAGTATCAGTAACAGATCAATGTGGAGTTAAATACAGGAGTATCAGTAACAGATCAATGTGGAGCTATATACAGGGAGTATCAGTAACAGATCAATGTGGAGTTATATACAGGGAGTATCAGTAACAGATCAATGTGGAGTTAAATACAGGGAGTATCAGTACAGATCAATGTGGAGTTAAATACAGGGAGTATCAGTAACAGATCAATTTGGAGTTAAATACAGGGAGTATCAGTAACAGATCAATGTGTAGTTAAATACAGGGAGTATCAGTAACAGATCAATGTGTAGTTAAATACAGGGAGTATCAGTAACAGATCAATGTGGAGCTATATACAGGGAGTATCAGTAACAGATAAATGTGGAGTTATATACAGGAGTACCAGTAACAGATCAATGTGGAGTTATATACAGGGAGTATCAGTAACAGATCAATGTGGAGTTATATACAGGGAGTATCGGTAACAGATCAATGTGGAGTTATATACAGGGAGTACCAGTAACAGATCAATGTGGAGTTATATACAGGGAGTATCAGTAACAGATCATTGTGGAGTTATATACAGGGAGTATCAGTAACAGATCAATGTGGAGCTATATACAGGGAGTATCAGTAACAGATCAATGTGGAGCTATATACAGGGAGTATCAGTAACAGATCAATGTGGAGTTAAATACAGGGAGTATCAGTAACAGATCAATGTGGAGTTAAATACAGGGAGTATCAGTAACAGATCAATGTGTGTTAAATACAGGGAGTATCAGTAACAGATCATGTGTAGTTAAATACAGGGAGTATCAGCAACAGATCAATGTGGAGCTATATACAGGAGTATCAGTAACGATCAATGTGGAGTTATATACAGGGAGTACCAGTAACAGATCAATGTGGAGTATATAACAGGAGTATCAGTAACAGATCAATGTGGAGTTATTACAGGGAGTATCGTAACAGATCATGTGTAGTTAAATACAGGGAGTATCATTAACAGATCAATGTGGAGCTATATACAGGGAGTATCAGTAACAGATCAATGTGGAGCTATATACAAGGGAGTATCAGTAACAGATCATGTGGAGTTATATACAGGGAGTACCAGTAACAGATCATGTGGAGTTATATACAGGGAGTATCAGTAACAGATCAATGTGGAGTTATATACGGGAGTATCAGTACAGATCAATGTGGAGTTATCTACAGGGAGTACCAGTAACAGATCAATGTGGAGTTATATACAGGGAGTATCAGTAACAGATCAATGTGGAGTTATATACAGGGAGTATCAAGTAACAGATCAATGTGGAGCTATATACAGGGAGTATCAGTAACAGATCAATGTGGAGTTATATACAGGGAGTATCAGTAACAGATCAATGTGGAGTTATATACAGGGAGTATCAGTAACAGATCAATGTGGAGTTATATACAGGGAGTATCAGTAACAGATCAATGTGGAGTTATATACAGGGAGTATCAGTAACAGATCAATGTGGAGTTATATACAGGGAGTATCAGTAACAGATCAATGTGGAGTTATAATACAGGGAGTATCAGTAACAGATCAATGTGGAGTTATATACAGGGAGTACAGTAACAGATCAATGTGGAGGTATATACAGGGAGTATCAGTACAATCAATGTGGAGTTATATACAGGGAGTATCAGTAACAGATCAATGTGGAGTTATATACAGGGAGTATCAGTAACAGATCAATGTGGAGTTATATACAGGAGTATCAGTACAGATCAATGTGGAGTTATATACAGGGAGTAGCCAGTAACCAGATCCATGTGGCGTTATATACAGGAGTCTTCAGTAACAGATCAATGTGGAGGTTATATACAGGGAAGTACCAAGTAACAGTACAGATCCATGTGGAGTTATATACAGGGAGTATCAGAGTAAACAGATCAATGTGTAGTTAAATAACCGGGAGTATCAGTCACAGATCAATGTGGAGTTAACTACAGGGAGGTATCAGTACCAGATCAATGTGGAGTTAAATACAGGGAGTAGTATCAGTAAAGATCAATGTGTAGTTAATACAGGGAGTATCAGTAACAGATCAATGTGGAGTTAAATACAGGAGTATTCAGTACCAGGATCAATGTGATCTTGAAATACAGGGAGTATCAGTAACATATCAATGTGGAGTTAATACAGGGAGTATCAGTAACAGATCAATGTGGAGTTAAATACAGGGAGTATCAGTACCAGATCAATGTGGAGTTATATACAGGGAGTATCAGTAACAGATCAATGTGGAGTTAAATACAGGGGAGTATCAGTAACAGATCAATGTGGAGCTATATCAGGGAGTATCGGTAACAGATCAATGTGGAGCTATATACAGGGAGTATCAGTAACAGATCAATGTGGAGCTATATACAGGGGAGTATCAGTAACAGATCAATGTGGAGCTATATACAGGGAGTATCAGTAACAGATCAATGTGGAGTTATATACAGGGAGTATCAGTAACAGATCAATGTGGAGTTAAATACAGGGAGTATCAGTAACAGATCAATGTGGAGTTAAATACAGGGAGTATCAGTAACAGATCAATGTGGAGTTAAATACAGGGAGTATCAGTAACAGATCAATGTGTAGTTAAATACAGGGAGTATCAGTAACAGATCAATGTGGAGTTAAATACAGGGAGTATCAGTACAAGATCAATGTGGAGTTAAATACAGGGAGTATCAGTAACAGATCAATGTGGAGTTAAATACAGGGAGTATCAGTAACAGATCAATGTGGAGTTAAATACAGGGAGTATCAGTACCAGATCAACGTGGAGTTATATACAGGGAGTATCAGTAACAGATCAATGTGGAGTTAAATACAGGGAGTATCAGTAACAGATCAATGTGTAGTTAAATACAGGGAGTATCAGTAACAGATCAATGTGGAGTTAAATACAGGGAGTATCAGTAACAGATCAATGTGGAGTTATATACAGGGAGTATCAGTAACAGATCAATGTGGAGTTAAATACAGGGAGTATCAGTAACAGATCAATGTGGAGCTATATACAGGGAGTATCAGTAACAGATCAATGTGGAGCTATATACAGGGAGTATCAGTAACAGATCAATGTGGAGTTATATTCCGGGAGTATCAGTAACAGATCAATGTGGAGTTAAATACAGGGAGTATCAGTAACAGATCAATGTGGAGTTAAATACAGGGAGTATCAGTAACAGATCAATGTGGAGTTAAATACAGGGAGTATCAGTACCAGATCAATGTGGAGTTAAATACAGGGAGTATCAGTACCAGATCAATGTGGAGTTATATACAGGGAGTATCAGTAACAGATCAATGTGGAGTTAAATACAGGGAGTATCAGTAACAGATCAATGTGTAGTTAAATACAGGGAGTATCAGTAACAGATCAATGTGTAGTTAAATACAGGGAGTATCAGTGACAGATCAATGTGGAGCTATATACAGGGAGTATCAGTAACAGATCAATGTGGAGTTATATACAGGGAGTACCAGTAACAGATCAATGTGGAGTTATATACAGGGAGTATCAGTACAGATCAATGTGGAGTTATATACAGGGAGTATCAGTAACAGATCAATGTGGAGTTATATACAGGGAGTACCAGTAAACGATCAATGTGGAGTTAATACAGGGAGATCAGTAACAGATCAATGTGGAGTTATATACAGGGAGTATCAGTAACAGATTCAATGTGGAGCTATATACAGGAGTATCAGTAACAGATCAATGTGGAGCTATATACAGGGAGTATCAGTAACAGATCAATGTGGAGTTATATACAGGGAGTACCAGTAACAGATCAATGTGGAGTTATATACAGGGAGTATCAGTAACAGATCAATGTGGAGTTATATACAGGGAGTACCAGTAACAGATCAATGTGGAGTTAATATACAGGGAGTATCAGTAACAGATCAATGTGGAGTTATATACAGGGAGTATCAGTAACAGATCAATGTGGAGTTATATACAGGGAGTACCAGTAACAGATCAATGTGGAGTTAAATACAGGGAGTATCAGTAACAGATCAATGTGGAGTTATATACAGGGAGTATCAGTAACAGATCAATGTGGAGTTATATACAGGGAGTATCAGTAACAGATCAATGTGGAGTTATATACAGGGAGTATCAGTAACAGATCAATGTGGAGTTAAATACAGGGAGTATCAGTAACAGATCAATGTGGAGTTAATACAGGGAGTATCAGTAACAGATCAATGTGGGAGTTAATACAGGGAGTATCAGTAAACAGATCAATGTGGAGGTAATACAGGGAGTATCAGTAACAGATCAATGTGGAGTTAAATACAGGGAGTATCAGTAACAGATCAATGTGGAGTTAGATACAGGAGTATCAGTAACCAGATCAATGTGGAGTTATATACAGGGAGTACCAGTAACAGATCAATGTGAGTTATAGACAGGGAGTATCAGTAACAATCAATGTGGGAGTTATATACAGGGAGTATCAGTAACAGATCAATGTGAGTTATATACAGGAGTACCAGTAACAGATCATGTGGAGTTATATACAGGGAGTATCAGTAACAATCAATGTGGAGTATATACAGGGAGTATCATTAAACAGATCAATGTGGAGCTATATACAGGGAGTATCCAGTAACAGATCAATGTGGAGCTATATACAGGGTAGTACCAGTAACAGATCAATGTGGAGTTATATACAGGGAGTATCAGTAACAGATCAATGTGGAGTTAAATACAGGGAGTATCAGTAACAGATCAATGTGGAGTTATATACAGGGAGTATCAGTAACAGATCAATGTGGAGTTAAATACAGGGAGTATCAGTAACAGATCAATGTGGAGTTATATACAGGGAGTATCAGTAACAGATCAATGTGGAGTTAAATACAGGGAGTATCAGTAACAGATCAATGTGGAGTTATATACAGGGAGTATCAGTAACAGATCAATGTGGAGTTATATACAGGGAGTATCAGTAACAGATCAATGTGGAGTTATATACAGGGAGTATCAGTAACAGATCAATGTGGAGTTATATACAGGGAGTATCAGTAACAGATCAATGTGGAGTTATATACAGGGAGTATCAGTAACAGATCAATGTGGAGCTATATACAGGGAGTATCAGTAACAGATCAATGTGGAGCTATATACAGGGAGTATCAGTAACAGATCAATGTGGAGTTATATACAGGGAGTACCAGTAACAGATCAATGTGGAGTTATATACAGGGAGTATCAGTAACAGATCAATGTGGAGTTATATACAGGGAGTATCAGTAACAGATCAATGTGGAGTTATATACAGGGAGTATCAGTAACAGATCAATGTGGAGTTATATACAGGGAGTATCAGTAACAGATCAATGTGGAGTTAATACAGGGAGTATCAGTAACAGATCAATGTGGAGTTAAATACAGGGAGTATCAGTAACAGATCAATGTGGAGTTAAATACAGGGAGTATCAGTAACAGATCAATGTGGAGTTAAATACAGGGAGTATCAGTAACAGATCAATGTGGAGTTATATACAGGGAGTATCAGTAACAGATCAATGTGGAGTTAAATACAGGGAGTATCAGTAACAGATCAATGTGGAGCTATATACAGGGAGTATCAGTAACAGATCAATGTGGAGCTATATACAGGGAGTATCAGTAACAGATCAATGTGGAGTTATATACAGGGAGTATCAGTAACAGATCAATGTGTAGTTAAATACAGGGAGTATCAGTACAGATCAATGTGGAGTTAATACAGGGAGTATCAGTACCAGATCAATGTGGAGTTAAATACAGGGAGTATCGTAACATATCAATGTGGAGTTAAATACAGGGAGTATCAGTAACAGATCAATGTGGAGTTAAATACAGGGAGTATCAGTACCAGATCAATGTGGAGTTATATACAGGGAGTATCAGTAACAGATCAATGTGGAGTTAAATACAGGGAGTATCAGTAACAGATCAATGTGGAGCTATATACAGGGAGTATCGGGTAACAGATCAATGTGGAGCTATATACAGGGAGTATCAGTAACAGATCAATGTGGAGCTATATACAGGGAGTATCAGTAACAGATCAATGTGGAGCTATATACAGGGAGTATCAGTAACAGATCAATGTGGAGTTATATACAGGGAGTATCAGTAACAGATCAATGTGGGAGTTAAATACAGGGAGTATCAGTAACAGATCAATGTGGAGTTAAATACAGGGGAGTATCAGTAACAGATCAATGTGGAGTTAAATACAGGGAGTATCAGTAACAGATCAATGTGTAGTTAAATACAGGGAGTATCAGTAACAGATCAATGTGGAGTTAAATACAGGGAGTATCAGTACAAGATCAATGTGGAGTTAAATACAGGGAGTATCAGTAAACAGTTCAATGTGGAGTTAATACAGGGAGTATCAGTAACAGATCAATGTGGAGTTAATACAGGGAGTATCAGTACCAGATCAACGTGGAGTTATATACAGGGAGTATCAGTAACAGATCAATGTGGAGTTAAATACAGGGAGTATCAGTAACAGATCAATGTGTAGTTAAATACAGGGAGTATCAGTAACAGATCAATGTGGAGTTAAATACAGGGAGTATCAGTAACAGATCAATGTGGAGTTATATACAGGAGTATCAGTAACAGATCAATGTGGAGTTAAATACAGGGAGTATCAGTAACAGATCAATGTGGAGCTATATACAGGGAGTATCAGTAACAGATCAATGTGGAGCTATATACAGGGAGTATCAGTAACAGATCAATGTGGAGTTATATTCCGGGGAGTATCAGTAAACAGCTCAATGTGGAGTTAAATACAGGGAGTATCAGTAACAGATCAATGTGGAGTTAAATACAGGGAGTATCAGTAACAGATCAATGTGAGTTAAATACAGGGAGTATCAGTACCAGATCAATGTGGAGTTAAATACCAGGAGTATCAGTACCAGATCAATGTGGAGTTATATTACAGGGAGTATCAGTAACAGATCAATGTGGAGTTAAATACAGGGAGTATCAGTAAACAGATCAATGTGTAGTTAAATACAGGGAGTATCAGTAACAGATCAATGTGTAGTTAAATACAGGAGTATCAGTGACAGATCCAATGTGGAGCTATATACAGGGAGTATCAGTAACAGATCAATGTGGAGTTATATACAGGGAGTACCAGTAACAGATCAATGTGGAGTTATATACAGGGAGTATCAGTAACAGATCAATGTGGAGTTATATACAGGGAGTATCAGTAACAGATCAATGTGGAGTTTATATACAGGGAGTACCAGTAACAGATCAATGTGGAGTTATATACAGGGAGTATCAGTAACGATCAATGTGGAGTTATATACAGGGAGTATCAGTAACAGATCAATGTGGAAGCTATATACAGGGAGTATCAGTAACAGATCAATGTGGAGCTATATACAGGGAGTATCAGTAACAGATCAATGTGGAGTTATATACAGGGAGTACCAGTAACAGATCAATGTGGAGTTATATACAGGGAAGTATCAGTAACAGATCAATGTGGAGTTATATACAGGGAGTACCAGTAACAGATCAATGTGGAGTTATATACAGGGAGTATCAGTAACAGATCAATGTGGAGTTATATACAGGGATTATCAGTAACAGATCAATGTGGAGTTATATACAGGGAGTACCAGTAACAGATCAATGTGGAGTTAATACAGGGAGTATCAGTAACAGATCAATGTGGAGTTATATACAGGAGTATCAGTAACAGATCAATGTGGGGCTATATACAGGGGAGTACCAGTAACAGATCAATGTGGAGCTATATACAGGGAGTACCAGTAACAGATCAATGTGTAGTTAAATACAGGGAGTATCAGTAACAGATCAATGTGGAGTTAATACAGGGAGTATCAGTAACAGATCAAGCTTCAATGTGGAGTTATAATACAGGGAGTATCAGTAACAGATCAATGTGGAGTTAATACAGGGAGTATCAGTAACAGATCAATGTGGAGTTATATACAGGGAGTATCAGTAACAGATCAATGTGGAGTTATATACAGGGAGTATCCAGTAACAGATCAATGTGGAGTTAGTATACAGGAGTACAGTAACAGATCAATGTGGAGTTATATACAGGAGTATCAGTACCAGATCAATGTGGAGTTATATACAGGAGTAAGTACAGTACCGATCAATGTGGAGTTATATACAGGGAGTATCAGTAACAGATCAATGTGGAGTTATATACAGGGAGTATCAGTAACAGATCAATGTGGAGCTATATACAGGGAGTATCAGGTAACCAGATCAATGTGGAGTTATATACAGGGAGTATCAGTAACAGATCAATGTGGAGCTATATACAGGGAGTTATCAGTAACAGATCAATGTGGAGTTATATACAGGGAGTATCAGTAACAGATCAATGTGGAGTTATATACAGGGAGTATCAGTAACAGATCAATGTGGAGTTAAATACAGGGAGTATCAGTAACAGATCAATGTGGAGTTAAATACAGGGAGTATCAGTAACAGATCAATGTGGAGTTAAATACAGGGAGTATCAGTAACAGATCAATGTGGAGTTAAATACAGGGAGTATCAGTAACAGATCAATGTGGAGTTAAATACAGGGAGTATCAGTAACAGATCAATGTGGAGTTAAATACAGGGAGTATCAGTAACAGATCAAGGTGATGTATCAGTAACAAGTGGATTAATCAGTACCAGATCAACGTGGAGTTATATACAGGGAGTACCAGTAACAGATCAATGTGGAGTTATACAGGGAGTATCAGTAACAGATCAATGTGGAGTTATATACAGGGAGTATCGGTAACAGATCAATGTGGAGTTATATACAGGGAGTACCAGTAACAGATCAATGTGGATTATATACAGGGAGTATCAGTAACAGATCAATGTGGAGTATATACAGGGAGTATCAGTAAAGATCAATGTGGAGCTATATACAGGGAGTATCAGTAACAGATCAATGTGGAGCTATATACAGGGAGTATCAGTAACAGATCAATGTGGAGTTAAATACAGGGAGTATCAGTAACAGATCAATGTGGAGTTAAATACAGGGAGTATCAGTAACAGATCAATGTGTAGTTAAATACAGGGAGTATCAGTAACAGATCAATGTGTAGTTAAATACAGGGAGTATCAGCAACAGATCAATGTGGAGCTATATACAGGGAGTATCAGTAACAGATCAATGTGGAGTTATATACAGGGAGTACCAGTAACAGATCAATGTGGAGTTATATAACAGGGAGTATCAGTAACAGATCAATGTGGAGTTATATACAGGGAGTATCAGTAACAGATCAATGTGTAGTTAAATACAGGGAGTATCAGTAACAGATCAATGTGGAGCTATATACAGGGAGTATCAGTAACAGATCAATGTGGAGCTATATACAGGGAGTATCAGTAACAGATCAATGTGGAGTTATATACAGGGAGTACCAGTAACAGATCAATGTGGAGTTATATACAGGGAGTATCAGTAACAGATCAATGTGGAGTTATATACAGGGAGTATCAGTAACAGATCAATGTGGAGTTATATACAGGGAGTACCAGTAACAGATCAATGTGGAGTTATATACAGGGAGTAATCAGTAACAGATCAATGTGGAGTTATATACAGGGAGTATCCAGTAACAGATCAATGTGGAGCTAATACAGGGAGTATCAGTAACAGATCAATGTGGAGCTATATACAGGGAGTATCAGTAACAGATCAATGTGGAGTTATATACAGGGAGTACCAGTACACAGATCAATGTGGGTTATATACAGGGAGTATCAGTAACAGATCAATGTGGAGTTATATACAGGGAGTACCAGTAACAGATCAATGTGGAGTTATATACAGGGAGTATCAGTAACAGATCAATGTGGAGTATATTACAGGGAGTATCAGTAACAGATCAATGTGGAGTTATATACAGGGAGTACCAGTAACAGATCAATGTGGAGTTATATACAGGGAGTATCAGTAACAGATCAATGTGGAGTTATATACAGGGGGTATCCAGTAACAGATCAATGTGGAGCTATATACAGGGAGTATCAGTAACAGATCAATGTGGAGCTATATACAGGGAGTATCAGTAACAGATCAATGTGGGAGTTATATACAGGGAGTACCAGTAACAGATCAATGTGGAGTTATATACAGGGAGTATCAGTAACAGATCAATGTGGAGTTATATACAGGGAGTACCAGTAACAGATCAATGTGGAGTTATATACAGGGAGTATCAGTAACAGATCAATGTGGAGTTATATACAGGGAGTATCAGTAACAGATCAATGTGGAGTTATATACAGGGAGTACCAGTAACAGATCAATGTCGAGTTATATACAGGGAGTATCAGTAACAGATCAATGTGGAGTTATATACAGGGAGTATCAGTAACAGATCAATGTGGGGCTATATACAGGGAGTACCAGTAACAGATCAATGTGGAGCTATATACAGGGAGTACCAGTAACAGATCAATGTGGAGTTAAATACAGGGAGTACCAGTAACAGATCAATGTGGAGTTAAATACAGGGAGTATCAGTAACAGATCAATGTGGAGTTATATACAGGGAGTACCAGTAACAGATTAATGTGGAGTTAAATACAGGGAGTATCAGTAACAGATCAATTTGGAGCTATATACAGGGAGTATCAGTAACAGATCAATGTGGAGTTAAATACAGGGAGTATCAGTAACAGATCAATGTGGAGCTATATACAGGGAGTATCAGTAACAGATCAATGTGGAGTTATATACAGGGAGTACCAGTAACAGATCAATGTGGAGTTATATACAGGGAGTATCAGTAACGGATCAATGTGGAGTTATATACAGGGAGTATCAGTAACAGATCAATGTGGAGTTATATACAGGGAGTATCAGTAACAGATCAATGTGGGGCTATATACAGGGAGTACCAGTAACAGATCAATGTGGAGCTATATACAGGGAGTACCAGTAACAGATCAATGTGGAGTTAAATACAGGGAGTACCAGTAACAGATCAATGTGGAGTTAAATACAGGGAGTATCAGTAACAGATCAATGTGGAGTTATATACAGGGAGTACCAGTAACAGATCAATGTGGAGTTAAATACAGGGAGTATCAGTAACAGATCAATGTGGAGCTATATACAGGGAGTATCAGTAACAGATCAATGTGGAGTTAAATACAGGGAGTATCAGTAACAGATCAATGTGGAGCTATATACAGGGAGTATCAGTAACAGATCAATGTGGAGTTATATACAGGGAGTACCAGTAACAGATCAATGTGGAGTTAAATACAGGGAGTATCAGTAACAGATCAATGTGGAGTTATATACAGGGAGTATCAGTAACAGATCAATGTGGAGTTATATACAGGGAGTACCAGTAACAGATCAATGTGGAGTTATATACAGGGAGTATCAGTAACAGATCAATGTGGAGTTATATACAGGGAGTATCAGTAACAGATCAATGTGGAGCTATATACAGGGAGTATCAGTAACAGATCAATGTGGAGCTATATACAGGGAGTATCAGTAACAGATCAATGTGGAGTTATATACAGGGAGTACCAGTAACAGATCAATGTGGAGTTATATACAGGGAGTATCAGTAACAGATCAATGTGGAGTATATACAGGGAGTACCAGTAACAGATCAATGTGGAGTTATATACAGGGAGTATCAGTAACAGATCAATGTGGAGTTATATACAGGGAGTATCAGTAACAGATCAATGTGGAGTTATATACAGGGAGTACCATTAACAGATCAATGTGGAGTTATATACAGGGAGTATCAGTAACAGATCAATGTGGAGTTATATACAGGGAGTATCAGTAACAGATCAATGTGGAGCTATATACAGGGAGTACCAGTAACAGATCAATGTGGAGCTATATACAGGGAGTACCAGTAACAGATCAATGTGGAGTTAAATACAGGGAGTACCAGCAACAGATCAATGTGGAGTTAAATACAGGGAGTATCAGTAACAGATCAATGTGGAGTTATATACAGGGAGTACCAGTACCAGATCAATGTGGAGTTAAATACAGGGAGTATCAGTAACAGATCAATGTGGAGCTATATACAGGGAGTATCAGTAACAGATCAATGTGGAGTTAAATACAGGGAGTATCAGTAACAGATCAATGTGGAGCTATATACAGGGAGTATCAGTAACAGATCAATGTGGAGTTATATACAGGGAGTATCAGTAACAGATCAATGTGGAGTTAAATACAGGGAGTATCAGTACCAGATCAATGTGGAGTTAAATACAGGGAGTATCAGTAACAGATCAATTTGGAGTTAAATACAGGGAGTATCAGTAACAGATCAATGTGTAGTTAAATACAGGGAGTATCAGTAACAGATCAATGTGTAGTTAAATACAGGGAGTATCAGTAACAGATCAATGTGGAGCTATATACAGGGAGTATCAGTAACAGATAAATGTGGAGTTATATACAGGGAGTACCAGTAACAGATCAATGTGGAGTTATATACAGGGAGTATCAGTAACAGATCAATGTGGAGTTATATACAGGGAGTATCAGTAACAGATCAATGTGGAGCTATATACAGGGAGTATCAGTAACAGATCAATGTGGAGCTATATACAGGGAGTATCAGTAACAGATCAATGTGGAGTTATATACAGGGAGTACCAGTAACAGATCAATGTGGAGTTATATACAGGGAGTATCAGTAACAGATCAATGTGGAGTTATATACAGGGAGTACCAGTAACAGATCAATGTGGAGTTAAATACAGGGAATATCAGTAACAGATCAATGTGGAGTTAAATACAGGGAGTACCAGCACCAGATCAATGTGGAGCTATATACAGGGAGTACCAGCACCAGATCAATGTGGAGCTATATACAGGGAGTACCAGCACCAGATCAATGTGGAGCTATATACAGGGAGTACCAGCACCAGATCAATGTGGAGCTATATACAGGGAGTACCAGCACCAGATCAATGTGGAGCTATATACAGGGAGTACCAGCACCAGATCAATGTGGAGCTATATACAGGGAGTACCAGTACATGATAAATGTGTAGAGGTACAAGGTATTTGAGGTAGATATGTACATGAAGGCAGGGTAAAGTGACTAGGCATTAGGATAGATAATAATAAGGTATTTGAGGTAGATATGTACATGAAGGCAGGGTAAAGTGACTAGGCATCAGGATAGATAATAATAAGGTATTTGAGGTAGATATGTACATGAAGGCAGGGTAAAGTGACTAGGCATCAGGATAGATAATAATAAGGTATTTGAGGTAGATATGTACATGAAGGCAGGGTAAAGTGACTAGGCATCAGGATATATTATAATAAGGTATTTGAGGTAGATATGTACATCAATAAGGGATCATAGCTTTCACCTGGATTCACCTGGTCAGTCTGTGTCATGGAAAGAGTAGATGTTCCTAATGTTCTGTAGACTCACTGTATCGTCTTGTGAATGTTCATAGAGTCAGTGCAGATAGTCCGGGTAACCAATTAATTAACTATTTAGCAGTCTTATACTTTGGTGGCAGAAGCTGTCTTGGAGACTGTTGGTCCGAAAGCCGATGGCCCTCTACCGTTGGTCTCATCCCTATCCCACCCTCCAACTCTATTTCTCAACTGTAGTCTGAACACTCTGATGGAGAGGTCGACTAACACACACACACACACACACACACACACACACACACACACACACACACACACACACACACACACACACACACACACACACTGTTACTCACAGTGAGAAATTCTCGGGCAGGAAGCAGCGGTTCCTCAGTAGACCCGCCCACAGCTGAACACCCACGATGCCGAAGATGAAGAAGACGAAGAAACAGAGCAGCAGGACGTTCCCCAGCATGGGCAGGGTGTCCAAGAGCAGGGTCACCAGGATACGCATACCTAAGACACACACACACACGTTGTTTTAATATCTTGTCAGAAACATACGTATACACGTATCAACGCGTGTCTGGTATCATACACAAACCTTTAGACACCAATACACCCCCATACAGACCCATACACAGCCACAGAATCCCCTAGACACCCATACACACCCATACAGACCCATACACACCCATACAAACCCATACGCACCATACAAACCCATACACACCATACAAACCCATACACACCCATACACAACCACACAAACCCATACACACCCATACACACCCATACACAGCCACACAACCCCCTAGACACCCATACACACCCATACACACCCACACAAACCCATACACACCATACAAACCCATACACACCCATACACACCCATACAAACCCATACACCCATACACACCCATACAAACCCGTACACAACTATACAAACCCATACACACCCATACACACCCATACAAACCTATACACACACATACACACCCATACACACCGAAACAAACCCATGCACACCGAAACAAACCCATGCACACCCCTGCACACCCATACAAACCCAAACACATCCAAGCAAACCCATACACACCCACACACACCGAAACAAGTCCATACACACCAATACACACCCATACACACCCATGCACACCCATATACACCGAAACAAACCCATGCACACCCATACACATCCAAACAAACCCATACACATCCAAACAAACCCATACACATCCAAACAAACCCATACACATCCAAACACAGTCTTCGTCTATATACAAGTGGAGGGAAATGGAATGTTTCAACTGCAGTACAAGTCCACACAGTAGGTTGTAAGAGTAGTATTGCAGTATGCCAGTTCGGTCTCTTTGTGCCAGAGTGTCAGTGAGCAGGCCTGGGGAGGACAGGTTAATAACTGCCGTAAAACACCACTCCTCTACAACATCCCCTTAAGCTTACCCCAGGGAGCCCTGGGCAGTGTTCACGTAACTTTCTGACAAACACACATTTTCTCTCCTCCCGCTCCTGTCCACACACTCCCCGGGGCCATTGTGTGACTCCCTACCTTACACTTTCTCATTTGCTCTCTTTCCTATCTCTCTCTCACCTCTCTCTTTTCTTCTCACTCTCCTTCTCTCTCTCTGCATCTCTCTCTTCTTCCCTCTCTCCCACCCTTTTCTTACAGATGTATAACATTGAGCACACAGCCATGCAATCTCCATAGACAAACATTGGCAGTAGAATAGTGTATCCTGACCCCTCCTGTCTCCTACAGTGTCTCCTGACCCCTCCTGTCTCAGCCTCCAGTATTTATGCTGCAGTAGTTTATGTGTCGGGGGTCTAGGGTCAGTTTGTTATATCTGGAGTACTTCTCCTGTCCTATCCGGTGTCCTGTGTGCGTTCTCTAATTCTCTCCTTCTCTCTTTCTTTCTCTCTCTCGGAGGACCTGAGCCCTAGGACCATGCCCCAGGACTACCTGACATGATGACTCCTTGCTGTCCCCAGTCCACCTGGCCGTGCTGCTGCTCCAGTTTCAACTGTTCTGCCTTCTTATTATTCGAACATGCTGGTCATTTATGAACATTTGAACATCTTGGCCATGTTCTGTTATAATCTCCACCTGGCACAGCCAGAGGAGGACTGGCCAACCCACATATGCTCTCTCTAATTCTCTCTTTCTTTCTCTCTCTCAGAGGACCTGAGCACTAGGACCATGCCCCAGGACTACCTGACATGATGGCTCCTTGCTGTCCCCAGTCCATCTGACCGTGCTGCTGCTCCAGTTTCAACTGTTCTGCCTTATTATTATACGACCATGCTGGTCATTTATGAACATTTGAACATCTTGGCCATGTTCTGTTATAATCTCCACCCGGCACAGCCAGAAGAGGACTGGCCACCCCACATAGCCCGGTTCCTCTCTAGGTTTCTTCCTAGGTTTTGGCCTTTCTAGGGAGTTTTTCCTAGCCACCGTGCTTCTACACTTGCATTGCTTGCTGTTTGGGGTTTTAGGCTGGGTTTCTGTACAGCACTTTGAGATATCAGCTGATGTACGAAGGGCTATATAAATCAATTTGATTTGATTTTGATTTGATTTGAGAATGGCCTTACTAAAGAGCTCAGTGATTTTCAACGTGGCACCGTCATAGGATGCCATCTTTCCAGCAAGTCAGTTTGTCAAATTTCTGTGCTATTTCTGTGAAGTGGAAACGTCCAGGAGCAACAACGGCTCAGCCGCAAAGTGGTAGGCCACACAAGCCCACAGAATGGGACCAAGTGCATAGCACGTAGAAATCATCTGTCCCCGGTTACAACACTCACTACCGATTTCCAAACTGCCTCTGGAAGCAACGTCAGCACAATAAATGTTAATCTGGAGCTTCATGAAATGGGTTTCCATGACCAAGCAGCCGCACACAAGTCTAAGATCACCATGAACAATGCCATGAATCGGCTGGAGTGGTGTAAAGCTGTGACAGTGGAGCAGTGGAAACGCATTCTCTGGAGTGTTGAATAACGCTGAACCATCTGGTAGTCAGACGGACCAATCTGGGTTTGAAAGATGCCAGGAGAATGCTAACTTCCCCAATACATAGTGCCAACTGTAAAATCTGGTGGATGAGGAATAATGGTCTGGGGCTCTTTTTCATGGTTCGGGCAAGGCTCTTAGTTCCAGTGAATAGAAATCTTAATGCTACAGCTTACAATGACATTCTGGATGATTCTGTGCTTCCAACTTTGTGGCAACAGTTTGGGGAAGGCCTTTTCCTGTTACAGTATGACAATGCCACTCTGCACAAAGCGAGGTCCATACAGAAATGGTTTGTCATGATCGGGGTGTGGAAAACTTGACTGGCCTGCACAGAGCCCTGACTTCAACCCCATTGAACACCTTTGGAATGAATTGGAACACCGACTGGGAGCCAGGCCTAATCGCCCAACATCAGTGCCCAACCTCACTAATGCTCTTGTGGCTGAATAGAAGCAAGTCCCCGCAGCAATGTTCCAACATCTAGCGGAAAGCCTTCCCAGAAGAGTGGAGCATCAAAGGGGGAGTGGAGCCTGTTATAGCAGCAAAGGGGGGACCAACTCCATATTAATACCCATGATTTTGGAGTGAGATGTTCAATGAGCAGGTGTTGATGAGCAGGTATTATGTCCTGCCTGGTTGGTCCTGTCCAGGGGTATAGTCGGATGGGGCCACAGTGTCTCCCGACCCCTCCTGTCTCAGCCTCCAGTAATTATGCTGCAATAGGTTGTGTCGGGGGAGTACCAGGCTTGATGACTCCTTGCTGTCCCCAGTCCACCTGGTCATGCTGCTGCTCCAGTTTCAACTCTTCTGCCTGTGGCTATGGACCCTGACCTGTTCACCGGACGTGGTACCTTGTCCTGGACCTGCTGTTTTCAACTCTCTATCTACCGCACTTGCTGTCTCTAACTAACTGAATGATCGGCTATGAAAAGCCAACTGACATTTACTCCTGAGGTGCTGACCTGTTGCACCCTCTACTACCGCTGTAATTATTATTATTTGACCCTGCTGGTCATCTATAAACGTTTGAACATCTTGGCCGTGTACTGTTTTAATCTCCACCCGGCACAGCCAGAAGAGGACTGGCCACCCCTCATAGTCTGGTTCCGCTCTAGGTTTCTTCCTATGTTCCTGCCTTTCTAGGGAGTTTTTTCTAGGCACTGTGCTTCTACATCTGCATTGCTTGCTGTTTGAGGTTTTAGGCTGGGTTTCTGTAGAGCACTATGCGATGTTGGCTGATGTAAAAAGGGCTTTATAAATACATTTGATTGATTGATTGACTTTGTTTTTCTCACAAATTTGAATATTGTCTCATCTCTGCAACTCCCCAACAGGCTCGGATGGCGAAGGTCAGGTCATGCTTCCTCCGAAGCATTACTTGCCAAAAACACGCTTCTTAAACAACCACCCACTTAACACGGAAGCCAGCCACACCACTTTGTCAGAGGAAACAACGTTCAACTGAGGACCGAGGTCAGCCTGTAGGCGCAAGGCCCGCCACAAGGAGTCGCTAGAGGGCGATGAGCCAAGTAAAGCCCCCCCGGCCAAACCCTTCCCATTATCTTCTTCAGATCATTACCATGAACTCTAGGAAACAGCATTCAGCAGGATTCAGCTTGTTGGTGGAGTAGTGCTGACCATAACACTCCCTTTATGATGGCCACTTTCTGCACACAACAGCACTCTCTCTTTCTCTCTGGTCAGAAACTAGTAAAACAGCAATTCCATGCAATGCAACACACATTCACACAAAGACATACAAACACAATCACATTAACGAGTCAACTAAATGATTATAATGTATTTTTTGATTGAATCTTTATTTAACTTGGCAAGTCATTTAAGAACACATTCTTATTTACAATGACGGCCTACCTCGGCCAAACCCGGACGACGCTGGGCCAAATGTGCGCCGCCCTATGGGACTCCCAATCACAGCCGGATGTGATACAGCCTGGATTTGAACCAAGGACTGTAATAACACCTCGTGCACTGAGATGCAGTGCCTTAGATTGCTGCGCCACTCAAAACCAGCCACTAGGGGCAACAGCGAGCGCTATTACCTTCAAGTACGCTAACGGCTTCTAGGGTGTCGTGGATGGGTGTAAAAGCTGAGCTCTGGCACCCAAGCTTGCATTGTCTATCCCAGTGCTTAGGCAATTGTTTTTTTCTGCTGTTTTAAGCCTTTCCAAATTTTAACCCTAAAAGAACAATGCCTGCCAGCCTCATATTCATCATCTCCAGCACCATACCAGTGTCTACATTATGTGAAAACAACACGTTTCTATGATCTGGCGTAAAAAGACAAGATGAAAGGTCTTTAAAAAGAAATGCAGATTAAAAGTAATAAGCGTTGCAACAAGTTTCTAGCCCAAGAGAGGGTATCCTCTCGCTCCCCACATCACCTGAATCTCATAGTGTTGATGTCATCAGGTATAACATTTTTGGAATTACCAGTTGCCACATTTCTTCTATAACTTGTTCTCCATCTCCTTTTTAAATAGGGAGACACATTTTTTTCAGCAATCTCATCAGCTCTCTCTTGTCCCTATGCAGCAGACATATGTTGAGAAATATAAATATAAAATCACAGTATCGAATCGCAATACATACAGAATCGTGAGAATCGCAATCCTTTGAGTATCGTGATAATAATGTATTGTGAGGTCCCTACTAAGCATAGAGGCTCACTCCAATGCATTATACAAGACATGGGCTCAGTCCCAACGGTGTCAACTCGCTCCTTTTTCATTAAAACTGAATGGCCTTGTAGGAAACTGTGCCCTAGCTTCTGGCATTCTGCATTCTGCAAAAAATGGCTGCTTTGGCCCAATGAGTTTTTCTGCTGTGTTGTTATGCTTGTGCAATAGCTTGTTGATGAGCCAACATGGGTCATAGGGGATACACAAGTTATTAAATTGATGCATGAAACCAATTTGTAAAAAAGCGAGAAAAGATGGAAATTGTGTAATGACAATTTGAACGAGATGTCATTTATCTTGCAAAAAAAAATATTAATTCCTTTGAGGCATCGCTCTCTTGCTTTCTCTTCCCATTCTCACACACACACAAACAAACACCCCTGACTCTCTCTCTCCCTCTCTCTCTCAACAACATAAACATATCGGATTGACCATCTGATCTGATTGACATTTCATCTTGTACGTATAATATCCGTCTCACTCGTCCTTTGTCTTTGTGTGTCCGCCAGTTCCAAGCTGAGAGGCCATACCATTTCAACATGGCTGCCAGGTCACTGACTGTGACAGGAGCCCATCTGCTTACAGGCACATCAAATCTGTGTCTCTCCTGTCAGCTCTGGCCCTGGCAGAGGGCCACTGAACTATACAGTTTCGGAGGAGGCAGTTGAAACACACTTATCCCTCTGTAGTTTAATCCGTAGGCAATGCTAACTACCTCTTGACAAAGGATCTAAGCCCAATTTGCTGGCTAGTGTTGTTTTGATGAGGGAAGAAATAAGGAGGCTAACATGGCTCTACAGCAGAACTAGTATTTACTAACATACATTAAAAACGTCTTAGGGCTAGGCCCCCTTTTTTTCACCACTTCCTGTCTGAATGACGTGCCCAAAGTAAACTGCCTTTAGCTCAGGCCTTGAAGCCAGGAGATGCATATAATTGGTACCATTGGAAAGGAATCACTTTGAAGTTTGTAGAAATGTTAACATAATGTAGGAGAATATAACACAATAGATATTATAGGAGAAAATGCTAAGAAAAACCTACTGCAATTTTAGTTTTTTGAGAGAAGATCCTCTTAGAAATATAAGAGTATGGTCATTTTGAAAATCATATTGAGAAAGCTCCCAGGATGCAATTCCTATGGCCTCCACAGGGTGCCAGCAGTCTATGTTCAAGGATTCAAGCTAACTTTAAAAACGAATCAGAAATATCAGTTTAAGCTTCCAGCCGATATAAGACACTTCTATGTACATAAATGTTTAAAATCCATATTATTTATGATTATTTATTTGAATTGCGCAGCCTCCAGTGTCACCGGAAGATGTCCCATAACCATCATAACATTCCGTAAACATCCAAAATAAGCATCCTACTTCCTGATGTGATACTTGTCCAGCTAAATTCAAGGTCAAAAGATGACTTGTTCATTCTGTATTGTATTCCAGAGAAGCAAAAGCCCCTGGGATAGCTTGTGTCCTCTGGGTCCTCTGAGCTGTCTTCAGACTCCATCACACAAAAGAAGCAACCGGAAGCCAAGAGGTGACTGTGCCCTCTCTAAAGCTCCTATGACCTACACTATCTCCACTACCTCCTTATATGGGCCTACACATGAAGTACCCACTCTAAAACCCCATTGACCTCCAATCTCCTCAATACGACTTATATGGGCACAGGAAATAATAGCAGCTAGGACATCCTCAGAACGGGTTTACTGTAATTATGTTTATCTAAGGCTGAGTAAACAACAGACAGGAAGGAACCACAAGGAGAGGAGTGATGTGCGGTTCGCTCTGCATAAGAGCATCTGCTAAATGACTCAAATGTAGACGTAAATGACTCTTTAGACTCGAGAATCCCAATTAATTTTTCCCGAGTGACTTGGTCATTTTAGTTGTTCGTTTGACCTGCTGGTGCTGGCCACAAGGAGTGCTACAGCAGGACTAACACGCGTTCCCCCGGCTCAGCGGCCCGGCTCAGCGGCCCGGCTCAGCGGCCCGGCTCAGCGGCTCCAGAGACGTGCTTCGACCACCAACTGTCTGCCGTATAGATCATGAGCATAGAGAAGAAAAATACAATTGTTTCCAACTGATAACTATTCGAATGACTCCACTGAGTTGACTATTGTTAGGATGGACACTCGAGAACAGACGGTCTGGGGTGCTGCCTGGGTGCTGTATTCGGTGAACGATATTGTGCTTATCTTCCTCACGACAGTCCGCCAGGATTCATTCACAATCCAGTCCGGTTACGGCCACAACTAGATCTAATTTCAAATGTATCAAGATATGAATATTGATTGTATGAATAGCAGTCAACACGTGTACATAGGTTAAAACATGTGTTGACCAGCCTAAGTAATAAATGACAGCACCCGTAGGGGTGAACGAGAGCTTTCCGTTGATCGTTTGCCCTTTAGCAGATTCTACATGCTGAGGGCCTCACTGTCTCAAGTGAACAAAATTAGTTCAAAGATTCATTGAACATATCAGCATCCAGTAAAAAGAGCCGAACTTCCCATCACGAGAGGAGAGGAGATGAGAGGTAGGTCAATGCTCTGGTGGAGTACTAGACAATGTGGAACCCCAACTCAGTTCAAACATGAGGCCTAACGAGGCATGAAGAACACAATGAAATTCTCCATCTTGTTAATGCCAAGTCGATAACAATGTGAGAGTATGGGGGGGTTAAGGGTCTGTGTGCTGTGTAAGTGTGCACATGTCTTGCGTGCATGTGTGTTTTCACTTGCAATTGTGCGTCCATACATCCATGTGCGCTGGTGTGTGTGTACACGTGTTGTGTGCGTGTGTTTGAGCAAGCACGTTGCTAACACCAATTCGATAACCATGTGGGGAAAGGGCTTAACAATGAGTGTGATGTCTCTGATAGGCCTATTCCAGAGCAGAGCTCATTACAAAGACTAGGATGGGAGTCCCTGGAGCAGTGGAGCCCTAGAACCCTGGAGCACTGGAGCATTGGAGCACTGGAGCAGTGGAGCCCTAGAACCCTGGAGCACTGGAGCAGTGGAGCCCTGGAGCAGTGGAGCACTAGAACCCTGGAGCAGTGGAGCCTTAGAACCCTGGAGCAGTGGAGCAGTGGAGCAGTGGAGCCCTAGAACCCTGGAGCAGTGGAGCAGTGGAGCCCTAGAACCCTGGAGCAGTGGAGCAGTGGAGCCCTAGAACCCTGGAGCCCTGGAGCAGTGGAGCAGTGGAGCAGTGGGGCCATAGAACCCTGGAGCCCTGGAGTAGTAGAGCAGTGGAGCAGTGGAGCCCTAGAGCCCTGGAGCAGTGGAGCAGTGGAGCAATAGAAGCCTGGAGCAGTGGAGCAGTGGAGCCATAGAACCCTGGAGTAGTGGAGCAGTGGAGCCATAGAACCCTGGAGCAGTAGAGCAGTGGAGCCCTAGAACCCTGGAGCTGTGGAGCCATAGAACCCTGGAGCAGTGGAGCAGTGGAGCCCTGGAGCAGTAGAGCAGTGGAGCAGTGGAGCCATAGAACCCTGGAGCCCTGGAGTAGTAGAGCAGTGGAGCAGTGGAGCAGTGGAGCACTGGAGCCCTGGAGCAGTGGAGCACTAGAACCCTGGAGCAGTGGAGCCTTAGAACCCTGGAGCAGTGGAGCAGTGGAGCAGTGGAGCCCTAGACCCCTGGAGCAGTGGAGCAGTGGAGCCCTAGAACCCTGGAGCAGTGGAGCAGTGGAGCCCTAGAACCCTGGAGCCCTGGAGCAGTGGAGCAGTGGAGCAGTGGAGCCATAGAACCCTGGAGCCCTGGAGTAGTAGAGCAGTGGAGCAGTGGAGCCCTAGAGCCCTGGAGCAGTGGAGCAGTGGAGCAATAGAAGCCTGGAGCAGTGGAGCAGTGGAGCCATAGAACCCTGGAGTAGTGGAGCAGTGGAGCCATAGAACCCTGGAGCAGTAGAGCAGTGGAGCCCTAGAACCCTGGAGCTGTGGAGCCATAGAACCCTGGAGCAGTGGAGCAGTGGAGCCCTGGAGCAGTAGAGCAGTGGAGCAGTGGAGCCATAGAACCCTGGAGCCCTGGAGTAGTAGAGCAGTGGAGCAGTGGAGCCCTAGAGCCCTGGAGCAGTGGAGCAGTGGAGCCATAGAACCCTGGAGCAGTGGAGCAGTGGAGCCCTAGAGCCCTGGAGCAGTGGAGCAGTGGAGCCATAGAACCCTGGAGCAGTGGAGCAGTGGAGCCCTAGAACCCTGGAGCAGTGGAGCACTGGAGCCCTAGAACCCTGGAGCAGTGGAGCCCTAAAACCCTGGAGCAGTGGAGCAGTGAAGCCCTAGAACCCTGGAGCAGTGGAGCAGTGGAGCCCTAGAACCCTGGAGCAGTGGAGCAGTGGCGCTCTAGAACCCTGGAGCAGTGGAGCCCTAGAACCCTGGAGCAGTGGAGCAGTGGAGCCCTAGAACCCTGGAGCAGTGGAGCCCTAGAACCCTGGAGCAGTGGAGCCCTAGAATCCTGGAGCCCTGGAGAAGTGGAGCCCTGGAGAAGTGGAGCAGTGGAGCCCTAGAACCCTGGAGCCCTGGAGAAGTGGAGCCCTGGAGAAGTGGAGCAGTGGAACCTTGAATCCCTGAATCTCTGGACCCCAGAACCCTGGAGCACTGGAGCCCTGGAACCTTAGAGCTTTGGAGCCTTGGAGCAGTGGAGCCCTAGAGCCCTGAAGTAGTGGATCCCTGGAGCCCTGGAGCACTGGAGCAGTGGCCTGTACGTCTGTGATAATTACATTCTTATGTTGCAGCATGCCTATCAACCATGATACTCTCGGTCGGATTGTGCTTGGTTCTGGACATGACATTTCCAGAGGGAGTGGCTTGTTTATGGTCATGTTCCTCCCTCACTCCCCTTTCGATCACTCCCTCCCTTTCATTCTCGCTCTCTTTATTTTGACATTCACTCACAACAGTCCAATTACCACCAGTGAAAGTGACCTTCCACACACAAACACACACACACATCATCTGTTACTTGACACTAATGAACCTTTAGCTGACCTCAACAGTAGTGAGAGAGAATGACAGTGACTCACTCAAGAATTAAACGTCAGGGTGGACATTGCTAGGAGTGTGTGTGTGTGGGTGTGTGGGTGTGTGGGTGTGTGGGTGTATGTGTGCGTACATTCAAGTGTGTGTGTGAACATGTATGCATACCTGCATTCAAGTGTTTGTGTGTGTGTGTGTGTGTGTGTGTGTACAGGTACCACTGCAGCCAAAGACAGCCCTCTAACTACCCCCTGGTGTGAGTAGAGGACGTTAGCATAATAGCCAATCAGATTGCAGTGAGGCAGCTGTCATTGGTGTCAGTGATGGGCTCTTGTCTAAGGGGGAGGGAATGTATCTCTAATCTCTCTAGGTGGCCTGCTGCGTCCCAACATCATTCAAACTACAGTAAGTAGTTTTGAGCAGAGGGAGAGAGTGTGTGTCTGGGGTGTATGCGTGCATGTGTCTGCGTGTCTGTCTGCGTGTCTGTCTGCGTGTCTCTCTGCGTGTCTGAGGAGAGGAGAGGAGAGGAGAGGAGAGGAGAGGAGAGGAGAGGAGAGGAGAGGAGAGGAGAGGAGAGGAGAGAGAGAGAGAGAGAGAGAGAGAGGAGAGAGAGAGAGAGAGAGAGAGAGAGAGAGAGAGAGAGAGAGAGAGAGAGAGGAGAGAGAGAGTATTTGTATGTGTGTGTGTCACCAAAGATTTGATTGACATGACTATGAAAATGCAGAGGGCCCTTGACACAACATGGGGCATGAGAATCATGTACCACTCACCCACCTGGACAGCATACAGGAGGTGGTGGTGGGTGTAATGGGTGGAGGCCTGGGGTTGAGTCTGAGGGATGTGGAGCTGCATACATCAACACAGAACTGAATGGGCTGCATACATCAACACAGAACTGAATGGGCTGCATACATCAACACAGTACTGAATGGGCTGCATACATCAACACAGTAACAGTACTGAATGGGCTGCATACATCAACACAGTAACAGTACTGAATGGGCTGCATACATCAACACAGTAACAGTAATGAATGGGCTGCATACATCAACACAGTAACAGTAATGAATGGGCTGCATACATCCACACAGTACTGAATGGGCTGCATACATCAACACAGTACTGAATGGGCTGCATACATCAACACAGTACTGAATGGGCTGCATACATCAACACAGTACTGAATGGGCTGCATACATCAACACAGTACTGAATGGGCTGCATACATCAACACAGAACTGAATGGGCTGCACACATCAACACAGTAACAGTACTGAATGGGCTGCATACATCAACACAGTACTGAATGGGCTGCATACATCCACAAAGTACTGAATGGGCTGCATACATCAACACAGAACTGAATGGGCTGCATACATCAACACAGTAACAGTACTGAATGGGCTGCATACATCAACACAGAACTGAATGGGCTGCATACATCCACACAGTACTGAATGGGCTGCATACATCAACACAGTAACAGTAATGTTTATTACAGAATGTAATTCAATCTGGACTCATTAAAGACTAATGGGGAGCATGGTGGAGAAAGAAAGATGGAGGAAGAGAGAGAGAGAGACACACAACTCATCAGCAGGGGCACACTGCCCTCCAGGCCACCTACAGCATCCGATGTCACAGGAAGTCCAAAAAGATCATCAAGAACATCAACCATCTGAGCCACAGCCTGTTCACCCCGCTATCATCCAGAAGGCGAGGTCAGTACAGGTGCATCAAAGCAGGGACTGAGAGACTGAAAAACAACTTCTATCTCAAGGCCATCAGACTTACAGGCCTCCACCCAGTGACTTGCCCTGAACTTAGTCACTGTCACTAGCCGGCCACCACCCGGTTACTCATCCCTGCACCTTAGAGGCTGCTACCCTATGTACTGTACATAGACATGGAACACTGGCCACTTTAATGTTTACATACTGTTTTACCCATTTCATATATATATATATTCTAGTCAATGTCACTTTGACACTGCTCATCCTAATATGTGGCCCGATTCAGGAAACACATGTCACGACTTCACAGGACAGCTGTTTGAACGTTTAAACCAATGTTTTCATCAAAATGTGTTTTTGGGCAGAAATGCCTTGTTGAACATGTGAACTTTTCATGTGCCTTGATATCGAACTTGTACGCCATCTGTAAATATGAAAAACAATTGTTAAATTAGGAGCTTAGTTGGTTTAGCCACAGAAAAAGTGGGCAACCTTTCCGCTAGCCATGATTGGCTGAGATAATAAGTGGGCTGGATATGCCGAGAGATCAGTTTGGATTGGTCTACCGTATAGCACACGTCTGTCTATTAGAGCTGGTCAGTATGTTTAGATAATCATGTCGAATGCGGATTTAAAAAAATGTATTGCTTAGTAAAACTGCATAAACCTAATGTCAAGTGCACTGTTAGCTAGCTAACGTTAGCTGACTGGCTCGCGAGCTAACGTTAGCTGACTGGCTCGCAAGCTAACGTTAGCTGACTGGCTCGCGAGCTAACGTTAGCTGACTGGCTCGCGAGCTAACGTTATGTATATGCTTTCCACTTTCTGGAGAACCGAGTTTTGAAATCAGTGGAATTGGAGTATAATAGCTAAGGAGATGGAAGAAAACATCCGTCTGGATTACATCATCAAAATAAGGCGACCACGAACTGCATCAGACAGGAGACGCGTCCAACCCTGATGTATACTGGTAAGATTATCAGATATTACACATTTCTAATTTTGACAGAAAGTTGTTTAATTGCAAGTGTACTGTGTACTGTTAGCTAGCTAATGTTACGTCATGTGTTGGGACTCATTGTTTACCTGGCTAGCTATCTAGCTACATGTCTTAACAAGAAACCACAGAGATAGCGATAGGGCGAGTAATGTTCAGTGAGCTATTCTCTCTCTCTTAGATGTCTGGAAGTACCTGGCAAGTTTGTACAGAACAGTGGATCAACCCTTAAAGAGGTGTGTGGGGCTAAGGCTTAAGAGGGTGTGAACAATGCTGAATGGGTGGGGCTAAGGCTTAAGAGGGTGTGAACAATGCTGAATGGGTGGGGCTAAGGCTTAAGAGGGTGTGAACAATGCTGAATGGGTGGGGCTAAGGCTTAAGAGGGTGTGAACAATGCTGAATGGGTGGGGCTAAGGCTTAAGAGGGTGTGAACAATGCTGAATGGGTGGGGCTAAGGCTTAAGAGGGTGTGAACAATGCTGAATGGGTGGGGCTAAGGCTTAAGAGGGTGTGAACAATGCTGAATGGGTGGGGCTAAGGCTTAAGAGGGTGTGAACAATGCTGAATGGGTGGGGCTAAGGCTTAAGAGGGTGTGAACAATGCTGAATGGGTGGGGCTAAGGCTTAAGAGGGTGTGAACAATGCTGAATGGGTGGGGCTAAGGCTTAAGAGGGTGTGAACAATGCTGAATGGGTGGGGCTAAGGCTTAAGAGGGTGTGAACAATGCTGAATGGGTGGGGCTAAGGCTTAAGAGGGTGTGAACAATGCTGAATGGGTGGGGCTAAGGCTTAAGAGGGTGTGAACAATGCTGAATGGGTGGGGCTAAGGCTTAAGAGGGTGTGAACAATGCTGAATGGGTGGGGCTAAGGCTTAAGAGGGTGTGAACAATGCTGAATGGGTGTAGACAAAGAAGGGTTCTCCAATAGTAGTACCAAAACATTGAAAGACGGTTTTCACAAAAGTGAGTTTACAAATTGATCAACTTTAAAAGCAGAATTACTTTCCCATTGTTCCTCAATGTAGTGTGTGATTTACCATTTTGTAGCTCTGATTCTCTACTTGTATACAATGTAAGAAGCAGACATTCAAATGTTGATGCAATAACATCTGCTAAATACTGTATGTGAATGAGTAGTGGAGAGGGTAGCAGGTTTTAAGTTCCTCGGCATACACATCACAGACAAACTGAATTGGTCCACTCACACAGACAGCATCGTGAAGAAGGCGCAGCAGCGCCTCTTCAACCTCAGGAGGCTGAAGAAATTCAGCTTGTCACCAAAAGCACTCACAAACTTCTACAGATGCACAATCGAGAGCATCCTGGCGGGCTGTATCACCGCCTGGTACGGCAACTGCTCCGCCCTCAACCGTAAGGCTCTCCAGAGGGTAGTGAGGTCTGCACAACGCATCACCGGGGGCAAACTACCTGCCCTACAGGACACCTACACCACCCGATGTTACAGGAAGGCCATAAAGATCATCAAGGACATCAACCACCCGAGCCACTGCCTGTTCACCCCGCTATCATCCAGAAGGCGAGGTCAGTACAGGTGCATCAAAGCTGGGACCGAGAGACTGAAAAACAGCTTCTATCTCAAGGCCATCAGACTGTTAAACAGCCACCACTAACATTGAGTGGCTGCTGCCAACACACTGACAATGACACTGACTCAACTCCAGCCACTTTAATAATGGGAATTGATGGGAAATGATGTAAATATATCACTAGCCACTTTAAACAATGCTACCTTATATAATGTTACTTACCCTACATTATTCATCTCTTATGCATACGTATATACTGTACTCTATATCATCGACTGCATCCTTATGTAATACATGTATCACTAGCCACTTTAACTATGCCACTTTGTTTACATACTCATCTCATATGTATATACTGTACTCGATATCATCTACTGTATCTTGCCTATGCTGCTCTGTACCATCACTCATTCATATATCCTTATGTACATATTCTTTATCCCCTTACACTGTGTATAAGACAGTAGTTTTGGAATTGTTAGTTAGATTACTTGCTGGTTATTACTGCATTGTCGGAACTAGAAGCACAAGCCTTTCGCTACACTCGCATTAACATCTGCTAACCATGTGTATGTGACAAATAAAATTTGATTTGATTTGATTTGACCAATAAAATTTGATTTGATTTGAAATAGAGAGAGAGAGAGAGACAGAGTGAGAGAGAGAGAGACAGAGAGAGACAGAGACAGAGAGACAGAGACAGAGAGAGAGAGAGAGAGAGAGAGAGAGAGAGAGAGAGAGAGAGAGAGACAGAGAGAGACAGAGAGAGAGAGAGAGAGAGAGAGAGAGAGAGAGAGAGAGAGAGAGAGAGAGAGATGACACAGGAAGGTCGAAGTGGAATCAGAGCCAAGACAAATCAGCCTCATCAAAGATGAACAGAGAGATTGGCCTTGGCCAATAACTGTGGCACTGTTTGGTTTCAGTAAGGGCAGAGGAGTGGTGGGAAGGAGTGGAGAGGGGTTGTTACTCACTAGGCACTCTGTTGATGGCTCGGAGGGGTCTCAGAACTCGAACTGTTCTCACTGCCGAGAAACTGACATTCTGCAGGTTCAGAGAATACTCCAGCATCCTAGAACAAAACAAACACAAACACTGTTAGTAGCATGCCATAGTCCACTGCAAAATGTCTTGCTTTCTGTGAACTGTGCAACATCCGCTATTGCCCTCAAATTCAAATATCAACATTGGATCCACTTCCATTGCTTCATTTTGTTATTCCCTTCTAATTAGGGACTGATTTAGACCTGGGACACCACGTGGGTGATTCTCTACTAATTAGGGACTGACTTAGACCTGGGACACCACGTGGGTGATTCTCTACTAATTAGGGACTGACTTAGACCTGGGACACCACGTGGGTTATTCTCTACTAATTAGGGACTGACTTAGACCTGGGACACCACGTGGGTGATTCTCTACTAATTAGGGACTGACTTAGACCTGGGACACCACGTGGGTGATTTCCTTCTAATTAGGGACTGATTTAGACCTGGGACACCACGTGGGTGATTCTCTTCTAATTAGGGACTGATTTAGACCTGGGACACCACGTGGGTGATTCCGTTCTAATTAGGGACTGATTTAGACCTGGGACACCACGTGGGTGATTCTCTACTAATTAGGGACTGACTTAGACCTGGGACACCACGTGGGTGATTCTCTTCTAATTAGGGACTGACTTAGACCTGGGACACCACGTGGGTGATTCTCTTCTAATTAGGGACTGACTTAGACCTGGGACACCACGTGGGTGATTCTCTTCTAATTAGGGACTGACTTAGACCTGGGACACCACGTGGGTGATTCTCTTCTAATTAGGGACTGACTTAGACCTGGGAATCCACGTGGGTGATTCTCTTCTAATTAGGGACTGACTTAGACCTGGGACACCACGTGGGTGATTCTCTTCTAATTAGGGACTGACTTAGACCTGGGACACCATGTGGGTGATTCTCTTCTAATGAGGGACTGACTTAGACCTGGGACACCACGTGGGTGATTCTCTACTAATTAGGGACTGACTTAGACCTGGGACACCACGTGGGTGATTCTCTACTAATTAGGGACTGATTTAGACCTGGGACACCACGTGGGTGATTCTCTTCTAATTAGGGACTGACTTAGACCTGGGACACCACGTGGGTGATTCCGTTCTAATTAGGGACTGATTTAGACCTGGGACACCACGTGGGTGATTTTCTTCTAATTAGGGACTGACTTAGACCTGGGACACCACGTGGGTGATTCCCTTCTAATTAGGGACTGATTTAGACCTGGGACACCGCGTGGGTGATTCCCTTCTAATTGGGGACTGATTTTGACCTGGGACACCACGTGGGTGATTTCCTTCTAATTAGGGACTGATTTAGACCTGGGACACCACGTGGGTGATTCCCTTCTAATTGGGGACTGATTTAGACCTGGGACACCAGGTGGGTGATTCACTTCTAATTAGGGACTGATTTAGACCTAGGACACCAGGTGAGTGATTCACTTCTAATTAGGGACTGATTTAGATCTGGGACACCAGGTGAGTGATTCCCTTCTCATTAGGGACTGATTTAGACCTGGGACACCAGGTGGGTGATTCCCTTCTCATTAGGGACTGATTTAGACCTGGGACACCAGGTGGGTGATTCCCTTGTAATTAGGGACTGATTTAGACCTGGAACACCAGGTGGGTGATTCCCTTCTAATTAGGGACTGACTTAGACCTGGGACACCACGTGGGTGATTCCCTTGTAATTAGGGACTGATTTAGACCTGGGACACCAGGTGGGTGATTCCCTTCTAATTAGGGACTGATTTAGACATAGGACACCAGGTGGGTGATTCACTTCTAGTTAGGGGACCAGGTGGGTGATTCACTTCTAGTTAGGGGACTGATTTAGACCTAGGACACCAGGTGGGTGATTCACTTCTAGTTAGGGGACTGATTTAGACCTAGGACACCAGGTGGGTGATTCACTTGTAGTTAGGGGACTGATTTAGACCCAGGACACCAGGTGGGTTATTCACTTCTAGTTAGGGACTGATTTAGACCTGGGACACCAGGTGAGTGATTCACTTCTAGTTAGGGGACTGATTTAGACCTAGGACACCAGGTGAGTGATTCACTTCTAATTAGGGACTGATTTAGACCTAGGACACCAGGTGGGTGATTCCCTTCTAGTTAGGGGACTGATTTAGACCTAGGACACCAGGTGGGTGATTCACTTCTAATTAGGGACTGATTTAGACCTAGGACACCAGGTGAGTGATTCCCTTCTCATTAGGGACTGCTTTAGACCTGGGACACCAGGTGGGTGATTCCCTTTTAATTAGGGACTGATTTAGACCTGGGACACCAGGTGGGTGATTCCCTTCTAATTAGGGACTGATTTAGACCTGGGACACCAGGTGGGTGATTCCCTTCTAATTAGGGACTGATTTAGACCTGGGACACCAGGTGGGTGATTCCCTTCTAATTAGGGACTGATTTAGACCTGGGACACCAGGTGGGTGATTCCCTTCTAATTAGGGACTGATTTAGACCTGGGACACCAGGTGGGTGATTCCCTTCTAATTAGGGACTGATTTAGACCTGGGACACCACGTGGGCACAATTACTGATCTGGTAGAACAGAAAAGCAGCAGTAGACCTTCTAGGGAAAGATCCAAAAATGAAAAGCCTCCGGAGGCTAAATGTTGTAACAATGCGGAGGGCTCCGTATAGCTCACATTGACATGATTGGTTGATGGTGGGTGGGTGGGGGCGGGACGTCCTGAATAAACACAAACTCTCTTCCTTGACAACTTTCTTGACAACAGCTCTGTGCTGCTCGGCGAAGCGCATGAAGTTTGAATGCCCTGACTTCTGCACAGGCCGTATCACCGTAAATGCTGCAGGGTCAATGCAGACGCCTTTAAGAGTTGAATAGCTCTGCTCTATTGTCTATGCATGCTATCTGCGCTGAGAGTGAGACCGTCATAAGGAACTGCATTAAAATGTGATCAATCACAGAGTAAATGTAAAACATAATCTCTAATTACTTTACTAATGTCTCATTTCTCATTTCCAAGCTTGGCAATTTCCTCAACTTTTCTGAGTGTGTCTGGTTGTAATAAGTGTGTCCGACGGAGATGCATGCATGCATACACACACACACACACACACACACACACACAGACACACACACACAGACACACACACACACACACACACACCCTAGGCGACCAGCGAGCACATGCCACTGTGTATCCCTCTTCAAACATCAACAGCAGAGTGACTCACTGGTCATTGAGGGAGGAGGACGTTATAAAGACAAGACTATAAGATCATGGATGTTATTAACCTTCTGAGAGGAAAGGCTTGTATGATCTACTGCAGTGACTGTGAGTGGCTGTGGGAGTTCTTAGAAGCATTGCAGTGGAGTAGAGGGGGTTGCACAGAGGGAGGGAGGGAGGGAGGGAGGGAGGGAGGGAGGGAGGGAGGGGAGGGAGGAGGGAGGGAGGGAGGGGAGGGAGGGAGGGAGGGAGGGGGAGGGAGGGAGAGGGGAGGGAGGTAGCCATACTAGAGCCATACTGAGAGACGTCCAACTCAACACTCTCTGGTTCTGTCCTTCTTTGTCTCTTGAAGAGTACATCATGTTTCTTATTTTCTATCTTCCATACTTAGCTGACATGTCAGATTACCAGTGTACTTTCAGAGAGCCAGGCGCATGCAAGGATACAA
>NC_034193.2:10816168-10821168 GCF_002021735.2 Oncorhynchus kisutch
TGCAGCATCAGGATAGATGTGAGGTGGTTTCTCTCTCTCTCTCTCTCTCTCTCTCTCTCTCTCTCTCTCTCTCTCTCAGAGTCATTTCAGTTCATAGTGCACTGCACACACAGACACACATTATACTGCAAAACATTTCCTGTAAAATGTACAGTAACTTAATGACAGCAATTGACCATTAAGATACTGTAATTGATTTTACATCACAGCTACTGTAATCCATTTTAGGGTAATCCATTTTACGCAACTAAAAAGGTTACTGTAATCTAATGTACAGTATATTACTGGAATTACCCATGCAGTGACATATTACCCAGTGTTCTTTGCAAGTTTCCATTTTTACATTTACATGTACATTTTGGTCATTTAGCGGGTTCTCTTGTCCTTAACAACTGTACTTAAAAGCCAAGAAAAAAAGCCCTTGTTTAAAGAAAGAAATGAGCAAACACATTTGGTGTTCACCTAAAGGCTAGTCAGAGACACCCCAAGCACATGGGAGAAGGTACTCTGGTCAGATGAGTCTAAAATGTAGCTTTTTGGCCATCAAGGAAAACACTGTCACAAACCCAACACCCCCTCATCACCCCGAGAAACCATCCCCACAGTAACGCATGGTTGTGGCAGCATCACGCATTGGGGATGTTTTTCATCCGCAGGGACTGGGAAACTGGTCATAATTGAAGGAATGATGGATGGCGCTAAATACAGGGAAATTCTTGAGGGAAACCTCTTTCAGTCTTCCAGAGATGTAAGACTGGGACGGAGGTTCACCTTCCAGCAGGATAATGACCCTAAGTATATGTAACGGCGTTCTTCGTTTGTTGAAAGAGAGGACCGAAATTCAGCGTGGTGGTTACTCATGTCTTTAATGAATGAAATGACGATACATGAAATAACTGAATAACTACAAAAACAACAAACGGAACGTGAAACTTATTACAGCCTATCTGGTGAACACTACACAGAGACAGGAACAATCACCCACGAAAGACAAAGCGAAACTCAGGCTACCTAAATACGGTTCCCAATCAGAGGCAACGAGAATCACCTGACTGCTGATTGAGAACCGCCTCAGGCAGCCAAGCCTATACAACACCCCTAATCAGCCACGATCCCAAATACTCCAAACCCCAATACGAAATACAATAACATAAACCCCTGTCACACCCTGGCCTGACCAAATATATAACGAAAACACAAAATACAATGACCAAGGCGTGACAGTATACTGCTAAAGCAAAACTCGAGTGGTTTAACGGGAAACATTTAAATGTCTTGGAATGGCCGAGTCAAAGCCCAGACCTCAATCCAAATGAGAATCTGTGGTATGACATAAAGATTGCTGTACACCAGCGGAACCCATCCAACTTGAAGGAGCTAGAGCAGTTTTGCATGGTACTAACCTAATTCACAGAGTGAAAACAAGCCAGCATGTACAGAATAAAACAAATTCTAACACATGAATCCTGTTTGCAATAAGGCACTAAAGTAATACTGCAAAAAAAACATTTTCCTGAATACAAGGGTTATGTTTGGGGCAAATCCAATACAACACATTACTGAGTACCACTGTCCAAATTTTCAAGAATAGTGATGGCTGCATCATGTTATGGGTATGTTTGCAATCATTAAGTCATGGGGAGTTTTCCAGGATAAAAATGTTAACAGTAATGATTTCTTTCCTAATAATAACAATATTAATGTAAAATTAACAAATTTACACAAAGATCTGTGTGAAGGCCAAATTACAGAAGAGGACATTTTTGAGGCAATTAAAAATGTTCAGTTTAGAAAATCACCAGGGCTTGATGGTATACCAGTAGAGGTATATCAGACCTTTGTTGATGTAATCAAATTTCCATTATTAGAATGTTTTAATTACTCCAATAAAAATGGTAGACTTTCAGGTACTCAACAAGAAACACAGATTTAATTACTACTAAAACAGGACCCAGGTGGTAAGTTTAAAGATCCAGTCCATTTAAAACAACTGAAGTCCTCTTACACTTCACTGTTGTGATGCACCAATCCTGGCGAAATGCATAGCACATAAAATAAAAAAGGTTTTACCAGATATTGTTTACCCTGATCAGACAGGTTTTTTACATAGATAATATATTGAAAACAATATACGACAATTAATTGAAACAATTAAACATTATAAAACATCAAAGGTACCAGGACTGGGGGCCTCCAGAGACTCTGGGTTCGAGCCCAGGCTCTGTCTCAGCCGGCCGCGACCGGGAGGTCCGTGGTGCGAAGCACAATTGGCCTAGCGTCATTCGGATTAGGGAGAGCTTATGTTTCATTTCCAGAGAACCAATGCCACATATCACTTAAAATGGTACAGCACTCTGACTAACAGGCACAACAAATATAGCATCATACAGAACAAAAGGTGACTACCTCATGAAGCTGTTTTTGATGTGTTTAACACTTTTTTGGTTATTAAATGATTCCATATGTGTTATTTCATAGTTTTGATGTCTTCACATTTATTCTGCAATGTAGAAAATAGTACAAATAAAGAAAACCCTGAAATGAGTAGGTGTGTCCAAACTGTTGACTATTACTGTACTATTTAACATCATCCTCAGCTCTGGCATCTTCCCCAATATTTGGAACCAAGGCCGGATAACCCCAATCTACAAAAGTGGAAACAAATTTGACCCAAATAATTACAGTGGGATATGCAGCAACAACAACCTTGGGAAATTAATTAATGCATTAACATTAATTTCAGACTCTTACATTTCCTCAGCGAGAGAGAGAGAGAGAGAGAGAGAGAGAGAGAGAGAGAGGAGAGAGAGAGAGAGAGAGAGAGAGAGAGAGAGAGAGAGAGAAAACATAGAGAAAACACATTCACTCAGAGAAATAGACTGCTCAGTAAATTGGCCAATTAAAATTTTTCAAGTTTTGATTCAGGAGTTAATTTCCTACTTTTGGAGGGAAATGAACACACAGTCAATGGAGGGAAATGAACACCATGTCAATGGAGGGAAATGAACACCCTGTCAATGGAGGGAAATGAACACCATGTCAATGGAGGGAAATGAACACCCTGTCAATGGAGGGAAATGAACACCCTGTCAATGGAGGGAAATGAACACCATGTCAATGGAGGGAAATGAACACCCTGTCAATGGAGGGAAATGAACACCCTGTCAATGGAGGGAAATGAACACCCTGTCAATGGAGGGAAATGAAAACCCTGTCAATGGAGGGAAATGAACACCCTGTCAATGGAGGGAAATGAACACCCTGTCAATGGAGGGAAATGAACACCATGTCAATGGAGGGAAATTAACACCCTGTCAATGGAGGGAAATGCACACCCTGTCAATGGAGGGAAATGAACACACAGTCAATGGAGGGAAATGAACACCCTGTCAATGGAGGGAAATTAACACCCTGTCAATGGAGGGAAATTAACACCCTGTATTAATAACCAGAGTTATTGTCTCACAATGTGGAGAGTATTATTATATTTTCCAGCTTGCTATGCAAATATCTGTGTTTTTCATGTACATTGATTGATTGATTGATTCATCTTATGGTACACACAGATAAATAACATCCAATCTGTCAGTTAGATTTATTTCACCCATTACTGGAATGGTTGTTCCAGTTTAAATGGTTCAGGTCGTCTCCTCACACTGTTCCTAACCCTGACAGTCATTATGAATGCAGGTTGTGAGTGAATACAGGTCGTCTCCTCACACTGTTCTTAACCCTGACAGTCATTATGATTGTGGGTGAATACAAATGTAATCTTTTGTCTTTTCTAACTCTGGCTGGATTCCAACAGGAGTCACATGTCACTTTGTCAGTCGGCATGATGTGGCCTGTAATTAGTAAACCAGACTGTTTGTTACACCACTGTGTTAGGTCTACTCCTTACAATATATGTCAAATTATTTAAAAAAAACAATAAGAATGACATTCACTTTGATACTCATTTGGTGAAAGCCACAATACCTTAAAAGGAAAGAGTTTAACAACTCAACAACAATGTCTCAGTCACTAACAAATCCAGTCATGGGTGGTAACGCTACAATTCACACAAGAAAATGCATCATGGGAAATCTTCAAAATGGCTTTAAACCTTAAAGTGTTAAAACAACAACATACATCAATTACTGTAATTACTCAGTTTTTTTGCATAACACTAATAGGAGTTAACTTCTCTTGGGTAGGGGGCAGCATTTGGAATTTTGGATTAAAAGCATGCCCAAATTAATCTGACTTCTACTCAGGCCCAGAAGGTAGGATATGCATGAAATTAGTAGATTTGGATAGAAAACACTCCAACGTTTCCAAAACTGTTAACATAATGTCTGTGAGTATAACATAACGGATTTGGCAGGCGAAAACCTGAGGAAAATCCATTCAGGAATTAGGAGTTTTTTTTTGTGTTGTTTTCTATTCAATGCCATTACAGTATCCATTGACTTAGGACTCACATTGCAGTTCCTATGCCTTCCACTAGATGCCAACAGTCTTTAGAAATTGTTCCAGGCTTGTATTCTGAAAAATGAGGGAGTAAGAGCAGTCTGAATGTGTAGACCCTGCCATGTCACAGAGCTCTTTCATGCCCGCTACCTTTTATATTGATGACGTTTTTGTCCGGTTGAAATATTTTCGATTATTTAGGCTAAAAACAACCTGAGGATTGAATATAAACATCGTTTGACATGTTTCTATGAACTTTACGGATACAATATAGATTTTTTTGTCTGCCTGTTGTGACTGCGTTTGAACCTGTGGATTACTGAAGAAAACACGCAAACAGAACGGAGGTTTTCGGATATAAAGAGAGACTTTATCGAACAAAAGGAACAATTATTGAATAAATGAATGTCTTCTGAGTGCAAAGATATGAAGATCATCAAGTTAAGTGATTCATTTTATCTCTATTTCTGTCTTGTGTAACTCTTCTACATGGCTGGTTACTATTTGTAATGATTTGTCTGCTGGGCTATGTTCTCAAATAATTGTAA
>NC_034193.2:10826168-10843668 GCF_002021735.2 Oncorhynchus kisutch
TGACTATGCATAGATCATGAACAGCGAGTAGCAGCAGTGTACATGTAGGTAGGGGTAAAGTGACTATGCATAGATCATGAACAGCGAGTAGCAGCAGTGTACATGTAGGTAGGGGTAAAGTGACTATGCATAGATCATGAACAGTGAGTAGCAGCAGTGTACATGTAGGTAGGGGTAAAGTGACTATGCATAGATCATGAACAGTGAGTAGCAGCAGTGTACATGTAGGTAGGGGTAAAGTGACTATGCATAGATCATGAACAGCGAGTAGCAGCAGTGTACATGTAGGTAGGGGTAAAGTGACTATGCATAGATCATGAACAGCGAGTAGCAGCAGTGTACATGTAGGTAGGGGTAAAGTGACTATGCATAGATCATGAACAGTGAGTAGCAGCAGTGTACATGTAGGTAGGGGTAAAGTGACTATGCATAGATCATGAACAGCGAGTAGCAGCAGTGTACATGTAGGTAGGGGTAAAGTGACTATGCATAGATCATGAACAGTGAGTAGCAGCAGTGTACATGTAGGTAGGGGTAAAGTGACTATGCATAGATCATGAACAGTGAGTAGCAGCAGTGTACATGTAGGTAGGGGTAAAGTGACTATGCATAGATCATGAACAGCGAGTAGCAGCAGTGTACATGTAGGTAGGGGTAAAGTGACTATGCATAGATCATGAACAGCGAGTAGCAGCAGTGTACATGTAGGTAGGGGTAAAGTGACTATGCATAGATCATGAACAGCGAGTAGCAGCAGTGTACATGTAGGTAGGGGTAAAGTGACTATGCATAGATCATGAACAGCGAGTAGCAGCAGTGTACATGTAGGTAGGGGTAAAGTGACTATGCATAGATCATGAACAGCGAGTAGCAGCAGTGTACATGTAGGTAGGGGTAAAGTGACTATGCATAGATCATGAACAGTGAGTAGCAGCAGTGTACATGTAGGTAGGGGTAAAGTGACTATGCATAGATCATGAACAGCGAGTAGCAGCAGTGTACATGTAGGTAGGGGTAAAGTGACTATGCATAGATCATGAACAGTGAGTAGCAGCAGTGTACATGTAGGTAGGGGTAAAGTGACTATGCATAGATCATGAACAGCGAGTAGCAGCAGTGTACATGTAGGTAGGGGTAAAGTGACTATGCATAGATCATGAACAGTGAGTAGCAGCAGTGTACATGTAGGTAGGGGTAAAGTGACTATGCATAGATCATGAACAGCGAGTAGCAGCAGTGTACATGTAGGTAGGGGTAAAGTGACTATGCATAGATCATGAACAGCGAGTAGCAGCAGTGTACATGTAGGTAGGGGTAAAGTGACTATGCATAGATCATGAACAGCGAGTAGCAGCAGTGTACATGTAGGTAGGGGTAAAGTGACTATGCATAGATCATGAACAGCGAGTAGCAGCAGTGTACATGTAGGTAGGGGTAAAGTGACTATGCATAGATCATGAACAGCGAGTAGCAGCAGTGTACATGTAGGTAGGGGTAAAGTGACTATGCATAGATCATGAACAGCGAGTAGCAGCAGTGTACATGTAGGTAGGGGTAAAGTGACTATGCATAGATCATGAACAGCGAGTAGCAGCAGTGTACATGTAGGTAGGGGTAAAGTGACTATGCATAGATCATGAACAGTGAGTAGCAGCAGTGTACATGTAGGTAGGGGTAAAGTGACTATGCATAGATCATGAACAGCGAGTAGCAGCAGTGTACATGTAGGTAGGGGTAAAGTGACTATGCATAGATCATGAACAGCGAGTAGCAGCAGTGTACATGTAGGTAGGGGTAAAGTGACTATGCATAGATCATGAACAGCGAGTAGCAGCAGTGTACATGTAGGTAGGGGTAAAGTGACTATGCATAGATCATGAACAGCGAGTAGCAGCAGTGTACATGTAGGTAGGGGTAAAGTGACTATGCATAGATCATGAACAGCGAGTAGCAGCAGTGTACATGTAGGTAGGGGTAAAGTGACTATGCATAGATCATGAACAGCGAGTAGCAGCAGTGTAAAAAGGGTCCAATGTAAATAGTCCGGATGGCCATTTGATTAATTGTTCAGCAGTCTTATAGTTTAGTGGTAGAAGCTGTTAAGGAGCCTTTTGGTCCTAGACTTGGAGCTCTGGTACCGTTTGCCGTGCGGTAGCAGAGAGATCAGTCTATGACTTGGGTGACTGGAGCCTTCCTCTGATACCGCCTGGTATAGTGGTCCTAGGTTTTGGAAATACAGAAAGGGTATTTGGTAGTTGTTGTAGTATGATGGTAGTTGTTGATTGTGTTGATCACAGTGGTAGATACCAACTGCTATAGGACATCACAAAATGAACTGGTCAATACATAGACAAATAAACCTCCTATTTGATTATCTAGATAAAGTGACTCTCTCTCTCTCCCTCTCTCTCTTTATCCATCTCTACTCTCTCTCCCTCTCTCTCTTTATCCATCTCTACTCTCTCTCCCTCTCTCTCTTTATCCATCTCTACTCTCTCTCCCTCTCTCTCTTTATCCATCTCTACTCTCTCTCCCTCTCTCTCTTTATCCATCTCTCTCTCCCTCCCTCCCTCCCTCCCTCCCTCCCTCCCTCCCTCCCTCCCTCCCTCCCTCCCTCCCTCCCTCCTCCCTCCCTCCCTCCCTCCCTCCCTCCCTCTCTCTCTCTCTCTTTATCCATCTCTAATCTCTCTCCCTCTCTCTCTTTATCCATCTCTCTCTCTCTCCCTCCCTCCCTCTCTCTCTCTCTCTCTCTCTCTCTCTCTCTCCCTCTCTCTCTCTCTCTCCCTCCCTCCCTCCCTCCCTCCCTCCCTCCCTCCCTCCCTCCCTCCCTCCCTCCCTCTCTCTCTCTGTCTCTCTCTCTCTGTCTCTCTCTCTCTCTCTGTCTCTCCCTCTTTATCTATCTCTCCTATTTCTCTCTCTCTCTTCAAAGTTCACAGAAGTAGTGCAGAAGAGACACAGTAAGAGGAAGGAGATACTGACTCATCACACACAAACAAGTGTTTAATAAAAGCAAATACTTCTTTCTGCATACTAGTTCAGAGTAAAACAGTAGAAGATTCAGCTGGTAATATTTCCCCCTCTCCTTTTCTCTCTTCTCTCCTCCGCCTGTCCTCTACTCCGCCTCTCCTTCTCCTCTCCTCCCCCTGTCCTCTCCTCTCCTCCACCTCTCCTCCCCTCTCCTTTTCTCTCTTCCCCCTCTCCTCCCCCTCACCTCTCCTCCACCTCTCCTTTTCTCTCTTCCCCCTCTCCTCTCCTCTCCTCTGCCTCTCCTTCTCCTCTCCTCCCCCTGTCCTCTGCTCTCCTCCACCTCTTCTCCCCCTCCTCTCCTCCACCTCTCCCCCCTTTCCTTTTCTCTCTTCCCCCTCTCCTCCCCCTCACCTCTCCTCCACCTCTCCTTTTCTCTCTTCCCCCTCTCCTCTCCTCCGCCTCTCCTTATCCTCTCCGACTCCTCTCCTCTCCTCCACCTCTCCTCCCCTCTCCCTTTATCTCCTCCCCCTCACCTCTCCTCCACCTCTCCTTTTCTCTCTTCCCCCTCTCCTCTCCTCCCCCTCTCCTCCCCCTCTCCTCTCCTCCACTGCTCCTCCCCCTCTCCTCTCCTCTCCTCTCCTCCCCCTCGCCTCTCCTCTCCCTCTCCTCTCCTCCCCCTCTCCTCTCCTCCACCTCTCCTCCCCCTCTCCTCCGTCACTTCCTTCCCCATCACTTGTGTATGATTACTCATCTATTTTACATTGGTTAAACTCCCTCTGTAAGGCTGGTAGAACATACCCCACGGCCCTATGGGTGACAAACACACCTGAGATTTCTAGCCAACTGGAATCTATTTGCTAAAGAACTGAGCACTGAGGCATCCCAAAGGTCTGAGTGACTGTAAACACACTGGATAGACAAACACATATGACTATAGTCTCTATAGGGCTAGAATGTAAATAGAGATGTGCATGAGATGTGTAGGAGGAGTTCTACAGGAGATGAGCAGGAGATATACAGGATATGTGCAGGAGACCTACAGGAGATGAGCAGGATATCTACATTAGATGTGCAGGAGAATAGTGTAGGAGATTTACAGGAAATCTACAGGAGATTTTCAGGAGATGTGCAGGAGAATAGTGCAGGAGATCTACAGGTGATGTGCAGGAGAATAGTGCAGGATATCTACAGGAGATCTACAGGAGATGTGTAGGAGAATAGTGCAGGAGATCTACAGGAGATGTACAGGAGATCTACAGGAGATCTACAGGAGATGTGCAGGAGAATAGTGCAGGAGATGTAAAGGAGAATAGTGCAGGAGATCTAGAGGAGATCTATGGGAGATGTATAGGAGAATAGTGCAGGAGTTCTACAGGAGAGGTGCAGGAGATATACAGGAGATCTACAGGAGAGGTGCAGGAGAATAGTGCAGTTTACAGTCATCCCCTGCAGCAGTATCTGTGGGTGATGAGCGAATGCAATGTCCTCCCTAACTCCCTGTTCACACATAGAGAGACACACATGTAAGAAACACACACACACACATCTACAGATACACACACACAGAGGAAACACCAAGGGCCAGTGCTCACACACTCCACTCCTCTTTTTCTCTCCTTCACCTGTCTCTCTCTCTCCCTGTCTCTCTCTCTGTCTCTCTCTGTCTCTCTCTGTCTCTCTCTGTCTCTCTCTGTCTCTCTCTCTAGGCCTCCTTGCTCACACACGCTTTTTCAGTTCTGCCCACAACTTTCCTATAGGATTGAGGTCAGGGCTTTGTGATGGCCACTCCAATACCTTGACTTGTTGTCCTTAAGCCATTTTGCCATATCTTTGGAAGTATGCTTGGGGTCATTGTCCATTTGGAAGACCCATTTGTGACCAAGCTTTAACTTCCTGACTGATGTCTTGAGAAGTTGCTTCAATATATCCACATAATTATCCTCCCTCACGATGCCATCTATTTTGTGAAGTGCACCAGTCCCTCCTGCAGCCAAGCACCCTCACAACATGATGCTGCCACCCCCGTGCTTCACGGTTGGGATGGTGTTCATCTGCTTGCAAGCCTCATCCAAACGTAACGATGGTCATTATGGACAAACAGTTCAATTTTTGTTTTTTCAGACCCGAGGATATTTCTCCAAAAAGTACGATCTTTGTCCCCATGTGTAGCTGCAAACGATAGTCTGGGTTTTTTATGTCGGTTTGTAGCAGTGGCTTCTTCCTTGCTGAGCGGACATTCAGGTTATGTCGATATAGGACTCATTTTACTGTGGATATAGGTACTTCTGTATCTGTTTCCTCCAGCATCTCCACAAGGTCCTTTCTGTCGTTCTGGGATTGATTTGCACTTTTTGCACCAAAGTACGTTCATCTCTAGGAGACAGAACGTGTCTCCTTCCTGGGTGATATGACGGCTGCATGGTCCCTAGGTGTTTATACTTGCGTACTATTGTTTGTACATATGAACATGGTACTTTCAGGCGTTTGGACATTGCTCACAAGGATGAACCAGACCTGTGGAGGTCTACAATTTTTATCTGAGGTCTTGGCTTATTTCTTTCTATTTTTCCATGATGTCAGGCAAAGAGGAACTGAGTTTGAAGGTAGGCCTTGAAATACATCCGCAGGTACACCTCCAATTGACTCAAATTATGTCAATTAGCCTATCTGAAGCTTCTAAAGCCATGACATCATTTTCTGGAATTTTCCAAGGTGTTTAAAGGCACAGTCAACTTATTATATGTAAACTTCTGACCCACTAGAATTGTGAATTATAAGTGAAATAATCTGTCTGTAACCAATTGTTGGAAAAAGTAGATATCCTAACCGACTTGCAAAAACTAGTTTATTTATAGCGTTCAACTGTACATACATTTTCAGACCCTTGACTTAGTACTTTGTTGAAGCACATTTGGCAGCTGCCTCGGGGTCTTCTTTGGTATGACACTACAGGCTTGGCAAATCTTTATTTGGGGAGTTTATCCCATTATTTTCTGCAGATCCTCTCCAACTCGGTCAGGTTGGATGGGAACAGTCTCTGCACAGTTATTTTCAGGTCTCTCCAGAGATGTTCGATCAGGTTCAATTCAATTTGGGTGGATCCCATCCTCCTTATAAAACGTGTTGTCAACCAAATTGTCAACCAAAGGTACACCCATTAAGCTGCAATAATCACGTAGCCAGTTGTGAAGAGAAAGAATCCTGCTAAAGTGTTCAATGCTACGATTCAGAGAGGGCACTGGGCCAGATATGATGGGTCTTTTGTTACTGAGAGTCAATCAACTCTTTGAAATCTTGTTTCAACTGTTTAGAGCTGCCCTTCATGATGTCATTAAAACCCACATAGACTACAATAGAATAAATGTCCATATCCTGGCCTGGTACATTCAGGAGCAGCTTAGTAATGTGATTTACTCTCGCTCCTGGATAGGACATTGTTTTGGCAACCAGGAACAGTGACATTTCTTACCATGGAGCTGCCCAAAATCACGGCTGGCGAGAAGGACTAGGAAATCCGTCCACTCCTACGCTTCACAGGATTCGGAGAACCCTTTAAGGATGGGCGAGAGGCGGGATAACTTGAGCCCATAGCTCCCGGCACCCGGTGCAGGCCTCCGACAGATGGAGAAGCCCTGCTCAATCCAAAGCAGGGACAGATTAGGGCCCTACCCGGCCCTAACCCAATTTATAATGTCGGGGCCCGTCAGGCTCGGGTGGGGTAGCAGGACTCAAGTCTATACACATCTTATTCTTTTTTCTGTAAGAGGTCATCTGATGCATTACTCTTATTATGTCTCTGCAGTATCTCTCTCCATTAAAGGCACAGTGCTGTATAGCACTGCTGTGCTTCTATACAGTGCCTTGCGAAAGTATTCGGCCCCCTTGAACTTTGCGACCTCAGATTCTCTGAGTATAAACCCAAACAATGACTGTCTGCGAGTGACTAAGCTCATGGTATGAGGAGGAATGTAAACACACACACACAACACACACACACACACAAACACACACACTTACTTTCTCTATCTATCAGAGTGATCTTCACTAAGGATGACTATACTGTAGCCTCCTACCCCTGTCTATTTGGATTAGATCACCGACCCCTGTGTTCGATTGACCCTATAAGTGTCGATGATAATGATACGGGTTCATCAGAGCAGTTGACTCCTGACCGGCCTTGACTATAACCTTGGCCTTAGATTCAGTGGATGCTGACTATCTGTACAGAAATCACATCCCTTGCTGTCTCTTCCTGGCCGGCTCCCCTCTCTCCACTGGGATTCTCTGCCTCTGACCCGATTACAGGGGCTGAGTCACCGGCTTACTAGTGCTCTTCCATGCCGTTCCTAGGAGGGGTGCGTCGTGCCACTCTTTTTTTTGCTATACTCGACTTGAGTGGGTTGAGTCACTGATGTGATCTTCATGTCCGGGTTTTGCACCACCTCAGACTCGTGCGGTGGAGGAGATCTTCATGGGCTATGCTTCAGCCTTGTCTCAGGGTAGCAAGTTGGCGGCCTGTTGATATCTCTATAGTGGTGTGGTGGCTGTGCTTTGGCAAAGTGGCTGAAGTTATAAAGTGTGCGAGGTTATATCCTGCCTGGTTGTCTCTGTCCGGGGTATTGTCAGACACCCCCCCGAATGTCAATACTTTTTAGAGCCACCTTTTGCAGCAATTACAGCAACAGGTCTCTTGGGGTATGTCTCTATGAGCTTGGCACATCCAGCCAATGGGATTTTTGCCCATTCTTCAAGGCAAAACTGCTCTAGCTCCTTCAAGTTGGATGGGTTCCACTGGTGTACATCAATCTTTAAGTCATACCACAGATTCTCAATTGGAGTTCTGAGCTTTGACTAGGCCAATCCAAGACATTTAAATGTTTCCCTTAAACCACTAGGGTGTTGCTTTAGCAGCATGCTTAGTGTCATTGTCCTGCTGGAAGGTGAACCTCTGTCCCAGTCTCAAATCTCTGGAAGACTCAAACAGGTTTTCCTCAAGAATTTTGATGTATTTAGCGCCATCCAACATTCCTTCAATTCTGACCAGTCCCTGCCGATGAAAAACATACCCAGAGCATGATCCTGCCACCACCATGCTTCACTGTGGGGATGGTGTTCTCGGGCTGATGAGAGGTGTTGTGTTTGTGCCAGACATAGCGTTTTTCTTGATACCCAAAAAGCTCAATTGTAGTCTCATCTAACCAGAGTACCTTCTTCCATATGATTGGGGAGTCTCCCATATACCTTTTGGCGAACACCAAACGTGTTTGCTTAATTATTTCTTTAAAAGCAATGGATTTTTTTCTGACCACTCTTCTGTAAAGCCCAGCTCTGTGGAGTGTATGGCTTAAAGTGGTCCTATGGACGGATACTCCAATCTCCGCTGTGGAGCTTTGCAGCTCCTTCATGGTTATCTTTGGTATCTTTGTTGCCTCTCTGATTAAAACCTCTTGGGGCTAGGGGGCAGAATTTTCACTTTTGGATAAATAGCGTGACCAAGTTCAACTTCCTGCTACTCATGCCAAGAATATAAGATATGCATTTTATTCATAGAGTTGGATAGAAAACACTCTGAAGTTTCTAAAACAGTTTGAATCATGTCTGTGAGTATTACATAACTTATGTAGCAGGCATAACCCCGAGGACTAGCTGTTCAGATTTTTTTTTTGCCTCTCTCTGTTCCCTAATCTTGTTATTGCCAAGGGATATTTCTTAGGAATCTGTTTTCAGTTCCTTCCGCTTCCACTGGATGTCACCAGTCTTTGGAATTTGGTTGAGGTTATTCCTTTATGCAATGAAGAAGTAGGCCAACTAGGAACTGGGTACACTTTTGTGAAAGTTAGAATTTTATAGTATTTTATTTGAATCTGGCGCTCTGCATTTTCCCTGGCAATTGGCCAGTTGAGACATTTGCGTCCCGCCCATCCCTAACTAGCTTTTATTTTTGGTTTTGGTGGGCGGCCCTCTCTTGGCAAGTTTCTTGTGGTGGCATATTCTCTCATTTTTTTAATAATGGATTTAATGGTGCTCCGTGGGATGTTCAAAGTTTTGGTTATTTTTTCATAACCCAACCCGGATCTGTACTTCTCCACAACTTTGTCCCTGACCTGTTTGGAGAGCTCATTGGTCTTCATGGTGCCGCTTGCTTGGAGGTGCCCCTTGCTTAACTTCTTTTGGACTGGGGGCAGTATTGAGTAGCTTGGATAAAAAGGTGCCCAGAGTAAACTGCCTGCTACTCAGTCCTAAAAGCTAGAATATGTATATCATTAGTAGATTTGGATAGAAAACACTCTGAAATCTGAGTTTTGTAGTTTTTCAAGTCATTGCCTATCGAATATACCGTGTCTATGGAGTCATATTGCACTTCCATGACATGGTACGAAAGCCAAAACAAACCAAGATGGGAAATATTATTGACATTACATTGCACTTTTTCACTGGCTGTCCCTCAGGTTGTGGCAGTAGGACACATATTTGGCTGCCAAAGCTGCAAATTTAGGCTTTTCACCCAATAAATATGAGATGTTTTATAGTTTCAAATTCTTTGTACTGAATGATAATTTGGGGAAATAAATATTCTCTTAGATCTGAGTATTTGTCACAGTGTAATAGGAAATGCAGCTCTGTCTGTACCTCTCCCCTGGAGCAGAGTAAACACAGCCTGTCCTCTCTGGGCAGACAGGTTTGTCTGTGACGACCGGTCACTATAGCCAGACTGTGCTCACTGAGTCTGTACCTAGTCAGTGTTTTCCTCAGTTTTCTATCAGTTACAGTGGTCAGATAGTCTGCCACCATGTACTGTCTGTTTAGAGCCAAATAGCACTGAAGTTTACTTAGATTTGTGGTGTCTTTCCAATAGGTGATATATTTTTGTTTTTGTTTTGTGATGATTTGGTTGGGCCAGATTTTCTGAGTGCTGTCCTGAGGCTCTATGGGGTTGGGCCTCAGAACCAGCTGGCTGAGCCTCAGAACCAGCTGGCTGAGGGGACTCTTCTCTTGTTTCATCTCTTGACATTGTAGCTGTGTGATGGAATATGTTGGGGTCACTTGTTTTTAGATGGTTGTAAATATGTGATGGCTGTTTATTCGAGTAAGGAGGGGGTATTGGCCAAATTCTGCTCTACATACGTTATTTGGAGGTTTCCTTTCCACTTGCAATACAGTCTTGCAAAACTGCAGTATTCCGATTGGATGTTTGTTCCATTTGGTAAATTCATTATCGGAGAGCGGATCCCATACTTCGCTGCCATATAGAGCAATTGGTTCAATAACTGATTAGAATTTTTTTCTGCCAGATTCTAATTGGAATTTTAATTCTCTTTTTAATGGCATAGAATGCTCTTCTTGCTTTGTCTCTCAGCTCGTTCACAGCCATGTGAAAGCTTCCTGTCTCGCTCATATTTAGTCCTAGATACGTGTAGTTTTTGGCGTGTTCTAATAGAACTGTGTCCAAATAGAATGTATATTTGTCATCCAGATTTCTGGACCTTTTTTGGAATATCATTATATTCTTTTTTTTGATTAACGGTCAGAGCCCAGGTCTGAAAGAACCTGTGCAGATGATCTAGATGCTGCTGTAACTCCTCCTTAGTGGGACACAGCAGCACCAGGTCATCTGCGTACAGCAGACACTTGATTTCAGTGTTGTGTAGTGTGAGACCTGGTGCTGCTGATTCTTCTAATGTTTTTGCCAATTCATTAATGTAGATGTTAAATACTGTTGGACTTATTGGGCAGCCCTGTTTCACTCCACGTCTCTGAGAGAAGAAGTCTGTTTCCCTGGTGTCAATTTGAACCGCACATTTGTTTTTAGTGTACAATGATTTAATAACATCATATGTTTTCACTACAGTACCACTTTCTATTAGTTTATAAAAATACCTTTGTGCCAAATTGAATCAAATGCTTTCTTGAAATCTACAAAACACGAGTAGATTGTGCCTTTGTTTTTGTTTTACTTGTTTGTCAATTAGAGTGTAGAGGGGGTAATTGTGGTCTGTTGTAAAATAATCTGGCTAATCTGGCTTCTGCTCAGGACGCTGTGTTCATCAAATAAATTATGAAGTCTGCTATTTATGATACTTGCAGAGAATTTCCCCCAAGTTGCTGTTAACGCAAATCCCTCTGTAATTACACTACCAGTCAAAAGTTTTGACACCAATAAGAAGAAGAGACTTGATTGGGCCAAGAAACGCAAACGATGGACATTAGACTGGTGTAAATTTGTCCTTTGGTCTGGAGTCCAAATTGGAGATTTTTGGTTCCTACCGCCGTCTCTTTGTGAGATGCGGTGTGGGTGAACGGATGATCACCACATGTGTATTTCCCACCGTAAAGCATGGAGGGGGAGATGTTATGGTGGGGGGGTGCTTTGTTGGTAACACTGTCTGTGATTTATTTAGAATTCAAGGCACACTTAACCAGCATGGCAACCACAGCATTATGCAGTGATATGATATCCCATCTGGTTTGGGCTTCGTGGGTAAATAATTTGTATTTCAACAGGACAAATGTTATTGGTCTCATACACATGGTTAGCAGATGTTATTGCGAGTGTAGCAAAACTCTTGTGCTTCTAGTTCCAACAGTGCAGCAATATCTAACAAGTAATATCTAACAATTCCAAAACAAATACGTAATGGAATAAGGAATGGAATAAGAATATATAAATATAAATATATGGATGAGCAACGACAGAGGCCATAGGCTAAGATGCAATAGATAGTACAGAATACAGTATCAACACATGTAAGATATCTAAACATGATTAAAGTGGCATTATTAAAGTGACTAGTGTTCCATTTATTAAAGTGGCCAATGATATCAAGTCTGTATGTAGGCAGCAGCCTCTCTGTGCTAGTGATGGCTGTTTAACAGTCTGATGGCCTTGAGATAGAAGCTGTTTTTCAGTCTCTCGGTCCCAGCTTTGATGCACCTGTACTGCACTGTTGCGCCTTCTTCACCACACTCTGTGTGGGTAGACCATTTCAGTTTGTCAGTGATGTGTACACCTTCTCCACTGCTGGCCCATCAATGTGGATAGGGGGGTGCTCCCTCTGCTGTTTCCTGAAGTCCACACACCTCCAGGCGGTGTAAGGGCTATTTTAGCAAGAAGGAAAGTGATGGAGTGCTGCATCAGATGACCTGGCCTCTACAATCCCCCGACCTCAACGAAACTGAGAGAATCAGCCAACAAGTACTTCAAGACGGTTGGAAAAGCATTCCAGGTGAAGCTGGTTGAGAGAATGCCAAGAATGTGAAACGCTGGCATCAAGGCAAAGGGTGGCTATTTAAAGACTAAAAATGTAATATATTTTGATTTGTTAAACAGTTTTTTGGTTACTACATGATTCCATGTGTTATTTTATAGATGTGGTATCTTCACTATTATTCTAAATTGTAGAAAATAGTAAAAATAATAAATTGTAGAAAAGAGATAAATAATACATAAAGAGAAACCCTTGAATGAGTAGATGCTCTAAAACCTTTGACCGGTAGTGTACGTGGGTCAAATTTGTCTCCATCTTTATAGATTAGATTAAATACCTGCAAAGAGTTTGAGTATAGCAAATTTGAATTTGTGGTCTGTATATTTGATCATTTAATTTAAAATAACATCAGCACCACAGGCCTTTTTTGGGTTAGAGAGTGAATAGTTTGTCCAATAAGTGGGGTATGCACAGGATTCTGACAGTCTTTGACTGCTGATTCAAGGATTTGTAATATTTCTTGTATACCCTTTTGATCTGGTCTCTTTGTATATTTGCTTTAGAGGTTTGCAAAGTGGTTTCTCCACATATCCCCATTTCGGATAGCCAATTCCTCATGATGAGGTTTGTTCAATTTATTCCAATTCTCCCAGAAGTGGTTTGATTCTATGGATTCCTCAATTCCATCCAGCTGATTTCTAATGTTCTGTTCCTCTGTTCTTAGGGTGTGTTTGTATTCCTTCAGTGTTTCCCCATATTGAAGGCGTATAGTTTTGTTGTCTGGGTCTCTGTTTTTGATGAGATATATTTCTCAATAATTTCTTAGATTTTCACAATAATTTTCAAACCATTTTCTGGTTTCCTATTATGTTTCTTTAGATTAGCCAAGGAGGCCAATTTGTCACATATAAAGTTTATGTTCCAGAGGGCCACATTTACACCTTTATTGCTGTTGGAGAATGTTAAGGCTAAAAAGTTGTCCAGGAGAGATTGTATTTTTTGGCTACTAATGGCTTTTTGGTAGATGTCTGTACTGTTTGTACTCCATCTATAGGCCTGTTCAGTACCATGTCATTTATTGGGCCGTGATGCTTCATGGTTGGGTTCTGCTCTTCTCAGATACACTGTGATTTTACTGTGGTCTGAGAGAGGTGTTAGTGGACTGACTGTGAAGGCTCTGAGAGAGGTGTTAGTGGGCTGACTGTGAAGGCTCTGAGAGAGGTGTTAGTGGGCTGACTGTGAAGGCTCTGAGAGAGGTGTTAGTGGGCTGACTGTGAAGGCTCTGAGAGAGGTGTTAGTGGGCTGAGTGTGAAGGCTCTGAGAGACTCTGGGTTTAGGTCGGTGAGGAAGTAGTCTACAGTGCTGCTGCCAAGGGATGAGCTGTAGGTGTACCTACCAAAAGAGTCCCCTCTCAGCCTACCATTGACTATGTACAGACCCAGTGTCCAACAGAGCTTCACGAGCTGTACTCCGTTTTAGTTTCTCACTTTTGTTTCTGGGCGGGTATGTGGGGAGAGAAAGTTTGTCGCTTCTCGGTAGGTATTTGTCCCCATGACTGTTAATAGTGTTTAGTTATTCTGCTGTTCTAGCATTCAGGTCTCCACAGACCAGTACATTGCCTTGGGCCTGAAAGTGACTCATCTCCCCCTCTAGAATGGAGAAACTCTCGTCATTGAAGTAGGGTCTCTGAGGGGGGATGTATGTGGCACAGAGGAAGACGTTTTTATCTGTCAAGATAGCCTCCTTGTTGATTTTTAACCAGATAAAGAATTCTCCTGTTTTGATCAATTCAATTCAGATTTATACCATAGTAGCATTCCCCCTGAGTCTCTGCCCTGTTTGATTCCTTTTCATTTAGTGGATGGTAGGATTATCTCCCTATAACCTAGTGGACAGCCAGTGGATGGTATGATTATCTCCCTATGACCTAGTGGACAGCCAGTGGAAACATCACCTCTACACCATGTTTCCTGTACTACTACAATATCAACATCATCAATTTCTTTCAGGAAGTCTGGGCTTCTGCTCTTTAGCCCAAAAGCAGAGAACTTTGAACCTTGTAAATTCCAACATGTAAAAGTATTTCAGAACCGTTTTTTCTGTATCTTCAAAATGACATAAACACTCACAATCCAACAATAACTATTCAAATTTGATTTTTCAATTAACATAATGCATATAGGATTTGTTTTTCATTTAAGGTAGCATTTGTGTCATGACAATTGGGTGGGTGTAGTGCGAGGATGGTGAAGTTCTTGTGCTCATCTTACCATGACCCACGGCCTATCATATGTGAGCATGGTAGACTCAGCATGTGTTTAAAGTCACTCATTTGGTTGGTGGGGGCTGGGCCAGTTGCTCCTCTCACAGACTGTGAGTAGCTCTGCCTGCCGGGCTGTGGCTCCTCCAGGTGTGGGTCTGCGGCGGGGGGAGGGGAGTGGTAGGCCTTGTCTGGGTGGGTCTGAAGCTGGGCTGGGGTGGTCTGTGCTGCGCTTGCTGTGGTGGGCATTGAGGTTGGTGGTGTGGTCGTGGATGGGGGGTCCAGGGTAGTGGTCCAGGGTGTTGTCTCCTGTACAGGTGAACATGGTCATAGAGACAGTCCAGATCGAGGGTGGGGTGGTGGGCCAGGTCACAGTGCACAGTCCAGGGAGAAGCTGGTGTTTATTATTTGTATTGTGGCAGGATGGAAGTCCTTCCTCTGTAGAAGGGTTGACACCATGATCCTTGAGTTGGGGAAGATTGCGGAGGCCTTCTCGATCACTCCCCGTAGTGAAGTCGCCACCCTCTCCTGCTGAGCACGCAGGTCGTTGCTTCCGGTATGTATGATTATGTGGCTTGGCGACCCGAGATGGGCATTATCAAGCAGCTCCATGGCATTCTGCGTTGTTGGGCACCACACCTTTCTCCTTTTGTGTCGAGGGAAAAGTATATTCACCTGAACAAAGTTTCCATTTGAGCCCATCAACAGGACGATGTCAGCCAGTGTTTCTTCTGGACTGGAGGGGGCAGAGGGCGGGCTGGTGGGTGGGTGTTGGAGCTGGGGTTGGCTGGTCTGTGCCGCTGTCAGTGGGAGGCTGTTCTGTGGGCTGGAGGGAGGCGTGCAGCAGGCAGGGCTGGGGAAGACTGGCCAGGTCATAGAGTGGTGTTCTAGCTGCTCCTCTGTTCTCTGTCTCTCCTGCAGTCTGTCCTCTGTTCTCTTTCTCTCCTGCAGCCTGTCCTCTGTTATCTGTCTATCCTGCAGCCTGTCCTCTGTTCTCTGTCTCTCCTGCAGCCTGTCCTCTGTTCTCTGTCTCTCCTGTAGTCTGTCCTCTGTTCCCTTTCTCTCCTGCAGCCTGTCCTCTGTTCTCTTTCTCTCCTGCAGCCTGTCCTCTTTCTCTCCTGCAGCCTGTCCTCTGTTCTATTTCTCTCCTGCAGCCTGTCCTCTGTTCTCTGTCTCTCCCGCAGCCTGTCCTCTTTCTCTCCTGCAGCCTGTCCTCTGTTCTCTGTATCTCCTGCAGCCTGTCCTCTGTTCTCTGTCTCTCCCGCAGCCTGTCCTCTGTTCTCTGTATCTCCCGCAGCCTGTCCTCTGTTCTCTTTCTCTCCTGCAGCCTGTCCTCTGTTCTCTTTCTCTCCTGCAGCCTGTCCTCTGTTCTCTTTCTCTCCTGCAGCCTGTCCTCTGTTCTCTTTCTCTCCTGCAGCCTGTCCTCTGTTCTCTGTCTCTCCTGCAGCCTGTCCCCTGTCCTCTGTCTCTCCTGCAGCCTGTCCTCTGTTCTCTGTCTCTCCTGCAGCCTGTCCTCTGTCCTCTGTCTCTCCTGCAGCCTGTCCTCTGTTCTCTTTCTCTCCTGCAGTCTGTCCTCTGTTCTCTGTCTCTCCTGCAGCCTGTCCTCTGTCCTCTGTCTCTCCTGCAGCCTGTCCTCTGTTCTCTTTCTCTCCTGCAGCCTGTCCTCTGTCCTCTGTCTCTCCTGCAGCCTGTCCTCTGTCCTCTGTCTCTCCTGCAGCCTGTCCTCTGTTCTCTGTCTCTCCTGCAGCCTGTCCTCTGTTCTCTTTCTCTCCTGCAGTCTGTCCTCTGTTCTCTGTCTCTCCTGCAGCCTGTCCTCTGTCCTCTGTCTCTCCTGCAGCCTGTCCTCTGTTCTCTGTCTCTCCCGCAGCCTGTCCTCTTTCTCTCCTGCAGTCTGTCCTCTGTTCTCTTTCTCTCCTGCAGCCTGTCCTCTGTTCTCTTTCTCTCCTGCAGCCTGTCCTCTGTTCTCTGTCTCTCCTGCAGCCTGTCCTCTGTTCTCTTTCTCTCCTGCAGCCTGTCCTCTGTTCTCTGTCTCTCCTGCAGCCTGTCCTCTGTTCTCTTTCTCTCCTGCAGCCTGTCCTCTTTCTCTCCTGCAGCCTGTCCTCTTTCTCTCCTGCAGCCTGTCCCCTGTCCTCTTTCTCTCCTGCAGCTCCTCTCTTAGTGTGGTCAGATCATTATTACTGTTCTGACTGTCTTTTTGGAGCTCTCTCACCTCCTTTGTTAGATCAGCCAGCTCTCTCTTTAGTCTTTCTCTCTCTTGCTGAACCTCTTTCAGCTGAGTTGCAAGGCTGCTGTCCTGCTCTGTCCGCACCTTGGTTAGGAGCTCCTCTAAGCTGTGGTTGTCTGGTGGCTGTTTGCTCATGCTTTCCCTCAACAGGACCACCTCACCCTCCAGTTTGGTGAACTCATCCCTCATGGCAGGCATGGAGCCTGCTCTGCACTGAAGGGGGTTGCTCTCCTCCTGGGGCATGTCCCCCACTATGATGGGAAGAAAGGTGCTGCATGTACCCTTTTGGGTGGGGAGAGTGGGGGTGCGGGTGGTGCTGATAGAGTTTGCCTTGTGAAAGGGCATTGGTGTCCTTCTCTCTCTCTGCTCTCTCCTTAATGGTCTGAAAGTCGGTTTCAATCAGCCTAAGGTTACCTTGCACCATGACAGTCCCAGTCTTGTAGAGGGTGATTGTTATCAAGGTGCTGTCAGGGTCGTCTGTCTCTTTGACTTTCAGCTTCCACCCATTACAGTTTCCCTCTTTCTTTATGGATGGGTAGTGACAGCAGAAAGCTGAGCTCCATGCATTTGGCTGGTCAGTGAGAAAGACGAGACTCCTCACGTCACAATTTATGTAGAGGTCTTCGAAAAGGGTTTCTGTCCTCCCCTTAAGTAGTTTCTGTTTAAAAGCTTTCATAGTTATGTCATTTTTGGCCTCTGGAGGGTAGAGACAGGACTCAGCGCTGAGGGGGAGTGGGAACACGGTGCCTGTGGGCTCTGCTGCAATTGCTGCTACTCTGTTCTGCTGCACCATTTCCATGGCAATCAGCTTTGTTTGTCTGCTGCTGTTGTTAGCTAGCTTTA
>NC_034193.2:10861168-10878668 GCF_002021735.2 Oncorhynchus kisutch
ACATACACACACATACAGACAGAAACACATATAGACACACACACACACACATACACACACACACACACACACACACACACACACACATATACACACACACACACATACATATACACACACATACACACACATAGAGACACACACACACACACATATACACACATATATACACACACACACACACATACACACACACACACACACACATATATACACACATATATACACACACACACACATACACACACATATACACACATACACACACACACATATATACACACACACACACATATAGACACACACACACATATACACACACATATACACACATACACACATATACACACATACACACACACACACACCAAACTGAAACCCCACGGGAAACCTGCTACATTCGTCTCCCTGTGCCCTGGACCATTTTTAAAAACACATTTTTTAATTCATACTTCTAAGTGCTATCCTCTGGCAATATAATGTACATCTTGCTGTTTATGTTTTTAATCAAATAAATTCAATGAAATGCCATGTATTCTTTCAATGTTCTCTATACAGAACAACTTTCCCATCCAGGGCTAATTGATAGACTGTGTGGTATCACACTATGCCACTACTGGCATCTGGGCTAGTGACTGTCCTCATCCATAGTACATACTCTGCTAGACAGAGTCTCATCCATAGTACATACTCTGCCAGACAGAGTCTCATCCATAGTGCATACTCTGTCATACAGTCTCATCCATAGCACATACTCTGCCAGACAGAGTCTCATCCATAGTACATACTCTGCCAGACAGAGTCTCATCCATAGTGCATACTCTGTCATACAGTCTCATCCATAGCACATACTCTGCCAGACAGAGTCTCATCCATAGTACATACTCTGTCAGAAAGAGTCTCATCAATAGTACATACTCTGCCAGACAGAGTCTCATCCATAGAACATACTCTGCCAGACAGAGTCTCATCCATAGTACATACTCTGCCAGACAGAGTCTCATCCATAGCACATACTCTGCCAGACAGTCTCATCCATAGTACATACTCTGCCAGACAGAGTCTCATCCATAGTACATACTCTGCTATTAAACAGAGTCTCATCCATAGTACATACTCTGTCAGAAAGAGTCTCATCCATAGTACATACTCTACCAGACAGAGTCTCATCCATAGTACATACTCTGCCAGACAGAGTCTCATCCATAGTGCATACTCTGCCAGACAGTCTCATCCATAGTACATACTCTGCCAGACAGAGTCTCATCCATAGTACATACTCTGCCAGAGAGAGTATGGACAGATTAGTAGTGGACAAACACACTGATGATTTAATAATGTAGATGTTGTCTGGCTAATCTGCTGCTTTCGATGGTCTGGGGTTGGCACGCCGATTTCTATTCCAGCTCCAACTGTGGATAGAAAGAGAGATGGCCAGACCAGCAGAACAGCATCACAAACCTCCACATTTTTAAAGCAAACGTCAAATAGACAACACCAGAGTCAAATAGTTGTAGAAGTATGTCACTGTCACACCCTGATCTGTTTCACATGTCTTTGTGTTTGTCTCCACCCACCGCCAGGTGTCTCCCATCTCCCCTCACCACCCCCCGCCAGGTGTCTCCCATCTCCCATCACCACCCCCCGCCAGGTGTCTCCCATCTCCCCTCACCACCCCCCGCCAGGTGTCTCCCAACTCCCCTCACCACCCCCCGCCAGGTGTCTCCCATCTCCCCTCACCACCCCCCGCCAGGTGTCTCCCATCTCCCCTCACCACCCCCCGCCAGGTGTCTCCCATCTCCCCTCACCATCCCCCTCCAGGTGTCTCCCATCTCCCCTCATTATCCCCCGCCAGGTGTCTCCCATCTCCCCTCACCACCCCCCGCCAGGTGTCTCCCATCTCTCCTCACCACCCCCCCGCCAGGTGTCTCCCATCTCCCCTCACCACCCCCCGCCAGGTGTCTCCCATCTCCCCTCATTATCCCCTGTGTTCTCCGTTTGTCTGTTGCCAGTTTGTTTTGTTCGTCAAGCCTACCAGCGGGTTTTCCCCTTGCCCCTGTTTGTTTTCTAGTTCCTATTTCCAGGTTTTGACCATTTCCCCTGCCCCTGCCCCTGCCCCTGCCCCTGCCACTGCCCCTGCCCCTGACCCTGACCCTGACCCTCAACCAGCCTGCCGTCCTGTACCTTGTCCCACCACCTTGGATTACTGACCTCTCCCTGCCCTGACCCTGAGACTGCCTGCAGTTCTGTACCTTTTAGACTCTGATCTGGACTACTCACCTCTGGAGGCCCTTGACCTGTCATTTTGCCTGCCCCCTGTTCTAGTAATACACCTTTGTTACTTCGACACTGTCTGCATCTGGGTCTTCCCTAGAACGTGATAGTCACATCCGTTTGTGCTGTTGTCTAATCCATTGGCATTGTCAAGGCGAACGTAATGTTTGACATTACAATTCCATTACAATTCCATTACAACTCCATTAGAAGCTGGCAAGACAGCAGTAACAGACGGGCACCCAGGCTACTGGCCAGCATGATATAATCAGCATTTTCTGAACAGGTCCAACCAATAGAGATTTCTAAATGGACTAGCCCCATCTAGACTGTATATGTGCCCTTACCCCCTCACTATCTAGACTGTATACGTGCCCTTACCCCCTCACTATCTAGACTGTATACGTGCCCTTACCCCCTCACTATCTAGACTGTATATGTGCCCTTACTCCCTCACTATCTAGACTGTATACGTGCCCTTACCCCCTCACTATTTAGACTGTATATGTGCCCTTACCCCCACACTATCTAGACTGTATACGTGCCCTTACCCCCTCACTATCTAGACTGTATATGTGCCCTTACCCCCTCACTATCTAGACTGTATATGTGCCCTTACCCCCTCACTATCTAGACTGTATATGTGCCCTTACCCCCTCACTATCTAGACTGTATATGTGCCCTTACCCCCTCACTATCTAGACTGTATACGTGCCCTTACCCCCTCACTATCTAGACTGTATATGTGCCCTTACCCCCTCACTATCTAGACTGTATATGTGCCCTTACCCCCTCACTATCTAGACTGTATATGTGCCCTTACCCCCTCACTATCTAGACTGTATATGTGCCCTTACCCCCTCACTATCTAGACTGTATATGTGCCCTTACCCCCTCACTATCTAGACTGTATATGTGCCCTTACCCCCTCACTATCTAGACTGTATATGTGCCCTTACCCCCTCACTATCTAGACTGTATATGTGCCCTTACCCCCTCACTATCTAGACTGTATATGTGCCCTTACCCCCCTCACTATCTAGACTGTATATGTGCCCTTACCCCCTCACTATCTAGACTGTATATGTGCCCTTACCCCCTCACTATCTAGACTGTATATGTGCCCTTACCCCCTCACTATCTAGACTGTATATGTGCCCTTACCCCCTCACTATCTAGACTGTATATGTGCCCTTACCCCCTCACTATCTAGACTGTATACATACATGTAGATACCTTTCTCATCAATATAGATGGTAGACAACTTTCTCATCAATATAGATGGTAGATCACTTTCTCATCAATATAGATGGTAGATAACTTTCTCATCAATATAGATGGTAGATAACTTTCTCATCAATTCACCAATATAGATGGTAGATAACTTTCTCATCAATATAGATGGTAGATAACTTTCTCATCAATATAGATGATAGACAACTTTCTCATCAATATAGATGGTAGATAACTTTCTCATCAATCCATCAATATAGATGGTAGATAACTTTCTCATCAATATAGATGGTAGATAACTTTCTCACCAATATAGATGGTAGACAACTTTCTCACCAATATACACTGCTCAAAAAAATAAAGGGAACACAATGTAACTCCACGTCAATCACACTTCTGTGAAATCAAACTGTCCACTTAGGAAGCAACACTGAATGACAATAAATGTCACATGCTGTTGTGCAAATGGAATAGACAACAGGTGGAAATTATAGGCAATTAGCAAGACACCCCCAATAAAGGAGTGGTTCTGCAGGTGGTGACCACAGACCACTTCTCAGTTCCTATGCTTCCTGGCTGATGTTTTTGTCACTTTTGAATGCTGGGGGTGCTTTCACTCTAGTGGTAGCATGAGAGGGAGTCTACAACCCACACAAGTGGCTCAGGTAGTGCAGCTCATCCAGGATGGCACATCAATGCGAGCTGTGGCAAGAAGGTTTGCTGTGTCTGTCAGCGTAGTGTCCAGAGCATGGAGGCACTACCAGGAGACAGGACAGTACATCAGGAGACGTGGAGGAGGCCGTAGGACCACTACTTCCGCCTTTGTGCAAGGAGGAGCAGGAGGAGCACTGCCAGAGTCCTGCAAAATGACCTCCAGCAGGGCACAAATGTGCATGTGTCTGCTCAAACAGTCAGAAATAGACTCCATGAGGGTGGTATGAGGGCCCGACGTCCACAGGTGGGGGTTGTGCTTACAGCCCAACACCGTGCAGGACATTTGGCATTTGCCAGAGAACACCAAGGTTTGCAAATTTGCCACTGGCGCCCTGTGCTCTTCACAGATGAAAGCAGGTTCACACTGAGCACGTGACAGACTTGACAGAGTCTGGAGACGCCGTGGAGAACGTTCTGCTGCCTGTAACATCCTCCAGCATGACCGGTTTGACGGTGGGTCAGTCATGGTGTGGGGTGGCCTTTCTTTGGGGGCCGCACAGCCCTCCATGTGCTCGCCAGATTTAGCCTGACTGCCATTAGGTCCCGAGATTAGATCCTCAGACCCCTTGTGAGACCATATGCTGGTGCGGTTGGCCCTGGGTTCCTCCTAATGCAAGACAATGCTAGACCTCATGTAGCTGGAGTGTGTCAGCAGTTCCTGCAAGAGGAAGGCATTGATGCTATGGACTGGCCCGCCCGTTCCCCAGACCTGAATCCAATTGAGCACATCTGGGACATCATGTCTCGCTCCATCCACCAATGCTACGTTGCACCACAGACTGTCCAGGAGTTGGCGGATGCTTTAGTCCAGGTCTGGGAGGAGATCCCTCAGGAGACCATCCGCCACCTCATCAGGAGCATGCCCAGGCGTTGTAGGGAGGTCACATACACTACTGAGACACATTAGACTTGTTTTAAGGACATTACATCAAAGTTGGATCAGCCTGTAGTGTGGTTTTCCACTTTAATTTTGAGTGTGACTCCAAATCCAGACCTCCATGGGTTGATAAATTTGATTTCCATTGATAGTTTTTCTGTGATTTTGTTGTCAGCACATTCAACTATGTAAAGAAAAAAATATTTAATAAGAATATTTCATTCATTCAGATCTGGGATGTGTTATTTTAGTGTTCCCTTTATTTATTTGAGCAGTGTAGATGGCAGTGTTAATATTATTCTCACTCACAGAGATGTGCTTTTTCAGAAAAATGGAGCCTTGAGCTCTCAAAAACACATTTCATCCAACGTCTTCTGATGCTGGTCCATAAGGACGCTATACTCCTTCACCCATCCAATTATCTTGTTGTTCTCTCTCTTCTTTCACCTCAATGTGTTTTTCTCTCGGCCTTGAGAAGTCATGTTTGATTCAAGAGTACTTCAGCCGTTTCCTCAGGATGGAACATTTACTTATCTCTTCCCCCTCTCTCTTCCCTCTCTCTTCCCTCTCTCTTCCCTCTCTCTCTTCCCTCTCTCTTCCCTCTCTCTTCCCTCTCTCTCTTCCCTCTCTCTCTTCCCTCTCTCTTCACTCTCTCTCTTCCCTCTCTCTTCCCTCTCTCTCTTCCCTCTCTCTCTTCCCTCTCTCTCTTCCCTCTCTCTCTTCCCTCTCTCTCTTCCCCTCTCTCCTCTCTCTTCCCTCTCTCTCTTCCCTCTCTCTCTTCCCTCTCTCTTCCCTCTCTCTCTTCCCTCTCTCTCTTCCCTCTCTCTCTTCCCTCTCTCTCTTCCCTCTCTCTCTTCCCTCTCTCTCTCCCCTCTATCTTCCCTCTCTCTTCCCTCTCTCTTCCCTCTCTCTCTTCCCTCTCTCTTCCCTCTCTCTCTACCCTCTCCCCTCTCTCTTCCCTCTCTCTCTTCCCTCTCCCTCTTCTCTCTCTCTTCCCTCTCTGTTCCCTCTCTCTCTTCCCTCTCTCTTCCCTCTCTCTTCCCTCTCTCTCTTCCCTCTCTGTTCCCTCTCTGTTCCCTCTCTCTCTCTTCCCCCTCTCTCTTCCCTCTCTCTTCCCTCTCTCTCCCCACTCTCTCCCCTCTCTCTTCCCTCTTTGTTCCCTCTCTCTGTTCTCTCTCTGTTCCCTCTCTGTTCCCTCTCTCTTCCCTCTCTCTCTCTTCCCTCTCTCTTCCCTCTCTCTCTACCCTCTCTCTTCCCTCTCTCTTCCCTCTCTCTTCCCTCTCTCTTCCCTCTCTCTTCCCTCTCTCTTCCCTCTCTCTCTTCCCTCTCTCTTCCCTCTCTGTTCCCTCTCTCTTCCCTCTCTGTTCCCTCTCTCTTCCCTCTCTCTTCCCTCTCTGTTCCCTCTCTCTCTTCCCTCTCTCTTCCCTCTCTGTTCCCTCTCTCTCTTCCCTCTCTCTTCCCTCTTTGTTCCCTCTCTCTCTTCCCTCTCTGTTCCCTCTCTGTTCCCTCTCTCTTCCCTCTCTGTTCCTTCTCTGTTCCCTCTCTCTTCCCTCTCTGTTCCCTCTCTCTCTTCCCTCTCTGTTCCCTCTCTGTTCCCTCTCTTCCCTCTCTGTTCCCTCTCTCTCTTCCCTCTCTCTTCCCTCTCTCTTCCCTCTCTCTTCCCTCTTTGTTCCCTCTTTGTTCCCTCTCTCTCTTCCCTCTCTGTTCCCTCTCTGTTCCCTCTCTCTTCCCTCTCTCTTCCCTCTCTCTTCCCTCTCTCTACCCTCTCTGTTCCCTTTCTCTTCCCTCTCACTTCCCTCTCTCTCTTCCCTCAATGTCTTCTCACTATCCTCCCTTACCCCTCACCCTTTTGTCTCCCCTCTGAATGAATCAATGAAAACATCATCACCTGGTGGGACATACAGGTGGGGATGTGACGGGCGTGGTGACATTCAACAGCCAATCCCTGAACGAGGGGCAGAACCACTGGGCTGTGAAGTCACGACACTCTGGGTACCCTTATTAAAGCCTGTGTCTGTCTAGGACTTCCTGAAAGGGCAGGCTGAGAGTGTGGTTTGGAACATGGGGAGGAGGAAACAGAGGTAAGTAGTAGACTGACTGAATCAAATGGAGGAGCGCAAGTGAGGGGATTAGGAGAGGAGAGGAGAGGAGAGGAGAGGAGAGGAGAGGAGAGGAGAGGAGAGGAGAGGAGAGGAGAGGAGAGGAGAGGAGAGGAGAGGAGAGGAGAGGAGAGGAGAGGAGAGGAGAGGAGAGGAGAGGAGAGGAGAGGAGATTTAGTGTTTCATCGCCTTTGTTTCTTAGAGAGAGGAGGTAGAATGAAAGAGTAGGACTGTGGTCTAAATGAAGCTGTTCACAGTTTGTTTATGGACAGGAAATCGTTACAAAATGTCCTCTGAACAAAGTGTCAAGAGGGGTGCTGCCATCTCTCTCTGTCTCTCTCTGTCTCTCTGTCTCTCTCTCTCTCTTCCCCTCTCTCTCTGTCTCTCTCTCTCTCTGTCTCTCTCTCTCTCTTCCCCTCTCTCTCTCTGTCTCTCTGTCTCTCTGTCTCTCTCTCTCTCTGTCTCTCTCTCTCTCTTCCCCTCTCTCTCTCTGTCTCTCTCTCTCTCTCTTCCCCTCTCTCTCTCTTCCCCTCTGTCTCTCTGTCTCTCTGTCTCTCTCTCTCTCTTTCTCTCAAATATAGTATGCATGCACTTCTGTACCTCAGAGGCCAAACTTTGCAAAGCTTTAGAAACACACACCTTGAACTCGCAGGTAAACAGCAGAGAAACGTTCCCGAAAACATGTATACTCCAAAAACAACTTTCCCCTTTATCTTTTCTCCTCCCTCTCCACCTCCTCATTTCACTCCATATTCCTCAAAGCTCTCCCAATTCTCTCTAAAATGTTTTATCGAACTCACTTTTCTGTCTCTGCTGGCTTCTCCCTCTTCTTGTAAAGGGGTTTGACAAAGATGAACCTGTTAGCCGTCAACATGTCAGAGTGACGAGAGAGAAAATAGAAAAAGGGAGAACTGAAGGAAGGAGTGTTCTCGTGAAAATGTAACCCTGCGGGTTTTCATGTGTGTGTCCGTCTGTGCGTGTGCGCGACCTTGGAGTTAAACACACAGGAAGGAGTCTAAACCATTCTAACTTACACTTCCTTTGATGTTCTCTGATGTCCACACCTCTAAGTGCTGCTACCTTACGCCATTAAATCTGAACCATGAAACACTTCTTCTTCTCTTGATTCCAGACTGACAGCTAGACAGGAAGTTCACCCACCTCTGGATCACTCTCCGAGAGGAAGTCGGAGAATGACAACTTCCCTCTGAAGAATGCTGGAGGTCCATTATGATATTCTGAGAGAGCAACTTGGCATATATAACAAGGCAAATAGAAATGGCAGACAAGCTCATTTTTAAAACTTGATCACTATTAATCACTTTTTATAGCTACTGTTTACAGGCCTCCTGGGCCATATAGAGCGTTCCTCACTGAGTTCCCTGAATTCCTATCGGACCTTGTAGTCATAGCAGATAATATTCTAATCTTTGGTGACTTTAATATTCACATGGAAAAGTCCACAGACCCACTCCAAAAGGCTTTCGGAGCCATCATCGACTCAGTGGGTTTTGTCCAACATGTCTCTGGACCCACTCACTGTCACAGTCATACGCTGGACCTAGTTTTGTCCCATGGAATAAATGTTGTGGATCTTAATGTTTTTCCTCATAATCCTGGACTATCGGACCACCATTTTATTACGTTTGCAATTGCAACAAATTTTCTGCTCAGACCCCAACCAAGGAACATCAAAAGTCGTGCTATAAATTCACAGACTACACAAAGATTCCTTGATGTCCTTCCAGATTCCTCTGTCTGTCTACGCCAGAGGACAAAAATCAGTTAAAAACCTAACTGAGGAACTCAATTTAACCTTGCACAATACCCTAGATGCAGTTGTACCCCTAAAAACTAAAAACATTTGTCATAAGAAACTAGCTCCCTGGTACACAGAAAATACCCGAGCTCTGAAGCAAGCTTCCAGAAAATTGGAACGGAAAGGGCGCCACACCAAACTGGAAGTCTTCCGACTAGCTTGGAAAGACAGTACCGTGCAGTACCGAAGAGCCCTTACTGCTGCTCGATAATCCTATTTTTTAAACTTAATTGAGGAAAATAAGAACAATCCTACATTTATTTTTGATACAGTCGCAAAGCTAACTAAAAAGCAGCATTCCCCAAGAGAGGATGACTTTCACTTTAGCAGTGATAAATTCATGAACTTCTTTGAGGAAAAGATTATGATTATTAGAAAGCAAATTACGGACTCCTCTTTAAATCTGCGTATTCCTTCAAAGCTCAGTTGTCCTGAGTCTGCACAACTCTCCCAGGACCTAGGATCAATAGAGACGCTCAAGTGTTTTAGTAATATATCTCTTGACACAATGATGAAAATAATAATGGCCTCTAAACCTTCAAGCTGCATACTGGACCCTATTCCAACTAAACTACTGAAAGAGCTGCTTCCTGTCCTTGGCTCTCCTATGTTGAACATAATAAACGGCTCTCTATCCACTGGATGTGTACCAAACTCACTAAAAGCAGTAATAAAGCCTCTCTTGAAAAAGCCAAACCTTGTTCCAGAAAATATAAAAAACTATCGTCCTATATCGAATCTTCCATTCCTCTCAACATTTTTAGAAAAGGCTGTTGCGCAGCAACTTACTGCCTTCCTGAAGACAAACAATGTATACGAAATGCTTCAGTCTGGTTTTAGACCCCATCATAGCACTGAGACGGCACTTGTGAAGGTGGTAAATGACATTTTAATGGCATCGGACCGAGGCTCTGCATCTGTCCTCGTGCTCCTAGACCTTAGTGCTGCTTTTGATACCATCGATCACCACATTCTTTTGGAGAGATTGGAAACCCAAATTGGTCTACACGGACAAGTTCTGGCCTGGTTTAGATCTTATCTGTCGGAAAGATATCAGTTTGTCTCTGTGAATGGTTTGTCCTCTGACAAATCAACTGTAAATTTCGGGGTTCCTCAAGGATCCGTTTTAGGACCACTATTGTTTTCACTATATATTTTACCTCTTGGGGATGTTATTTGAAAACATAATGTTAACTTGCACTGCTATGCGGATGACACACAGCTGTACATTTCAATGAAACATGGTGAAGCCCCAAAATTGCCCTTGCTAGAAGCATGTGTTTCAGACATAAGGAAGTGGATGGCTGCAAACTTTCTACTTTTAAACTCGGACAAAACAGAGATGCTTGTTCTAGGTCCCAAGAAATAAAGAGATCTTCTGTTGAATCTGACAATTAATCTTAATGGTTGTACAGTCATCTCAAATAAAACTGTGAAGGACCTCGGCATTACTCTGGACCCTGATCTCTCTTTTGAAGAACATATCAAGACCATTTCAAGGACAGCTTTTTTCCATCTATGTAACATTGCAAAAATCAGAAACTTTCTGTCCAAAAATGATGCAGAAAAATTAATCCATGCTTATGTCACTTCTAGGTTAGACTACTGCAATGCTCTACTTTCCGGCTACCCGGATAAAGCACGAAATAAATTTGATCATATTACTCCAGTGCTAGCCTCTCTACACTGGCTTCCTGTCAAAGCAAGGGCTGATTTCAAGGTTTTACTGCTAACCTACAAAGCATTACATGGGCTTGCTCCTACCTATCTCTCTGATTTGGTCCTGCCGTACATACCTACACGTACGCTATGGTCACAAGACGCAGGCCTCCTAATTGTCCCTAGAAGTTCTAAGCAAACAGCTGGAGGCAGGGCTTTCTCCTATAGAGCTCCATTTTTATGGAACGGTCTGCTTACCCATGTCAGAGACGCAAACTCGGTCTCAACCTTTAAGTCTTTACTGAAGACTCATCTCTTCAGTGGGTCATATGATTGAGTGTAGTCTGGCCCAGGAGTGGGAAGGTGAACGGAAAGGCTCTGGAGCAACGAACCGCCCTTGCTGTCTCTGCCTGGCCGGTTCCCCTCTTTCCACTGGGATTCTCTGCCTCTAACCCTATTACAGGGGCGGAGTCACTGGCTTACTGGGGCTCTCTCATGCCGTCCCTGGAAGGGGTGCGTGACCTGAGTGGGTTGATTCACTGATGTGGTCATCCTGTCTGGGTTGGCGCCCCCACTTGGGTTGTGCCATGGCAGAGATCTTTGTGGGCTATACTCGGCCCTGTCTCAGGATGGTAAGTTGGTGGTTGAAGATATCCCTCTAGTGGTGTGGGGGCTGTGCTTTGGCAAAGTGGGTGGGGTTATATCCTTCCTGTTTGGCCCTGTCCGGGGGTGTCCTCGGATGGGTCCACAGTGTCTCCTGACCCCTCCTGTCTCAGCTTCCAGTATTTATGCTGCAGTAGTTTATGTGTCGGGGGGCTAGGGTCAGTTTGTTATCTGGAGTACTTCTCCTGTCCTATTCGGTGTCCTGTGTGAATCTAAATGTGCGTTCTCTAATTCTCTCCTTCTCTCTTCTATCTCTCTCTCGGAGGACCTGAGCCCTAGGACCATGCCCCAGGATTACCTGACATGATGACTCCTTGCTGTCCCCAGTCCACCTGGCCGTGCTGCTGCTCCAGTTTCAACTGTTCTGCCTTATTATTATACGACCATGCTGGTCATTTATGAACATTTGAACATCTTGGCCATGTTCTGTTATAATCTCCACCTGGCACAGCCAGAAGAGGACTGGCCACCCCACATATAAATCCTACCCCCTGCTAACCTATGTGAACTTTCCTCCACAAATACATGTGATGAGTTTACGGGATATTCAGGGGTACGATAACCAACATTAGGCTGGGTATCAGTCAAGACCTGATGAGAAGTTTGATGATATGGTCCCTAGCCTACCATGCAAAGGCACTATGGATGTATTTTCCCTGGTTGACACAGACATGCTCAGGAACGTTGACAAACAGCTCTCTGTCCTTGTACTCCGAGATTTAAATGCTGCATTCGACACTGTTGACCATAAGGTCCATCTGGACATGTTGGTTGGCCTCTCTGGTCCAGTTCTAAATTGGTTTAGGACCTATTTTAAAGGTGAACAGAGAAAATACACATCACGCGGTGTGGGTGACTTTTGGGTCCAGTACTGTTCAGTTTATATACAGTATGTTACCCCTTGGCAGCGTTATCAGAAAGCACAACATTGATGTTCACTGCTGTGCAGACAATACACAACTTTACATTTCTGTGTCAGTGGAGGATTTTAGCTCCACTGATAAATTATTAGACTGTATTAGTGATTTAAATACTTGGATGGCTCACAACTTCTTCCAGATAAATCAAGACAAGACCGAGGTGCTTATTGTTGAAGCCAAAGCAAAGACAAAGAATCTGGCCGCACATTTGAATTCACGGGCAATAAAGATAAAAGACCAGGTATAAAAAAAACTGTTTTAGATTCTGAACTAAGTTTTCGAATCACACATTAGTAATGTGACCAAAATAACTTTTTACCAGCTGAGGGACATTGCCAAGGTGTGGCCGTTTCTCTCTCAGGCTGATACAGAGAAACTCATCCATGCTTTTATTACAAGTATGCTTGACTACTGTAATGCTCTCCTGTCTGGTCTACCCAAGAAAGCCATTGGTCAACTGCAAAACATACAGAATGCTGCAGCACAGGTACTGACCAAGACCATACGGGGACAGGCATTACACCGGTTTTTAGGTCTCTGCACTGGCTGCCTGTGAGTTTTAGAATTAATTTTAAAAATATTCTATTGGTTTTTAAATCAATCCACGATTGTGCACCCCAATACAAGTCAGACATGATTTTAAGTTATGTACCCAGTAGGTCCCTCAGGTCCTCTGGCACTGGACGTTTAACTATCCCAAAGCCTAGGACCAAGAGGCATGGAGAGTCAGCCTTTAGTTATTATGTCCCCAGCCTCTGGAATAGCCTGCCAGAGAACCTGAGGGGGACCAAGAGGCATGGAGAGTCAGCCTTTAGTTATTATGTCCCCAGCCTCTGGAATAGCCTGTCAGAGAACATGAGGGGGACCAAGAGGCATGGAGAGTCAGCCTTTAGTTACTATGTCCCCAGCCTCTGGAATAGCCTGTCAGAGAACCTGAGGAGGACCAAGAGGCATGGAGAGTCAGCCTTTAGTTACTATGTCCCCAGCCCTCTGGAATAGCCTGCCAGAGAACCTGAGGGGGACCAAGAGACATGGAGAGTCAGCCTTTAGTTATTATGTCCCCAGCCTCTGTAATAGCCTGCCAGAGAACCTGAGGGGGACCAAGAGGCATCTCTCTCCCTCCCTCCACTTCTCCTCCTCCCTCGCTCTCCCTCCACTTCTCCTCCTCTCTCTCTCCCTCCACTTCTCCTCCTCCTCTCTCTCTCCCTCCACTTCTCCTCGTCCTCCTCTCTCTCCCTCGACTTCTCCTCATCCTCTCTCCCTCCACTACTCCTCCTTCTCCTCTCTCTCCCTCCACTTCTCCTCCTCCTCTCTCTCTCCCTCCACTTCTCCTCATTCTCCTCTCTCTCCCTCCCTCCACTTCTCTCTCTCTCCCTCCACTTCTCATCCTCCTCTCTCTCTCCCTCCACTTCTCCTCCTCCTCTAACTCCCTCCACTTCTCCTCCTCCTCTCTCTCTCCCTCCATTTCTCCTCCTCCTCTCTCTCTCCCTCCACTTCTCCTCCTCCTCTCTCTCTCCCTCCACTTCTCCTCCATCTCTCTTCTCTCCCTCCTCTTCTCTTCTCTCCCTTCTCTTCTCTCCGTTCTCTCCCTCCTCTTCTCTTTTCTCCCTTCTCTTCTCTCCCTCCTCTTCTATTCTCTCCCTTCTCTTCTCTCCCTCCTATTCTCTCCCTCAATTTCTCTCTCTCCTCTTCTCTCCCTCATTTTCTCTCTTTCCTCTTCTCTTCTCTCCCTCCTCCTCTCTCCCTCATCTTCTCTCTTTCCTCTTCTCTTCTTTCCCTCCTCTTCTCTCCGTCCTCTTCTCTCCCTCTTCTCTTCTCTCCCCTTCTCAACTCTCCCTCCTCTTCTCTTCTCTCCCTCCTTCTCCCCCTCCTCTTCTCTTCTCTCCCTCCTCTTCTCTTCTCTTCCTCCTCTTCTCTTCTCTCCCTCTTCTTCTCTCCCTCCTCTTCTCTCCCTCCTCTTCTCTTCTCTCCCTTATCTTCTCTTCTCTCCCTCCTCTTCTCTCCCTCCTCTTCTCTTCCTTCTCTTCTCTCCCTCCTCTTCTCTCCCTCCTCTTCTCTTCTCTCCCTTCTCTTCTCTCTGTTCTCTCCCTCCTCTTCTCTTCTCTCCCTTCTCTTCTCTCCCTCCTCTTCTATTCTCTCCCTTCTCTTCTCTCCCTCCTATTCTCTCGCTCCTATTCTATTCTCTCCCTTCTCTTCTCTCCCTGTTCTTCTCTCCCTCCTCTTCTCTCCCTTCTCTTCTCTCCCTTCTCTTCTCTCCCTTCTCTTCTCTCCCTCCTTTTCTCTTCTCTCCCTTCTCTCCCTCGTCTTCTCTCCCTTCTCTTCTCTCCCTCCTTTTCTCTTCTCTCCCTCCTCTTCTCTCCCTTCTCTTCTCTCCGTTCTCTCCCTCCTCTTCTCTTCTCTCCCTTCTCTTCTCTCCCTCCTCTTCTATTCTCTCCCTTCTCTTCTCTCCCTCCTATTCTCTCCCTCCTCTTCTATTCTCTCCCTTCTCTTCTCTCCCTCCTATTCTCTCCCTCCTCTTCTCTCCCTCCTATTCTCGCCCTCCTCTTGTATTCTCTCCCTCCTCTTCTATTCTCTCCCTTCTCTTCTCTCCCTTCTCTTCTATTCTCTCCCTTCTCATCTCTCCCTTCTCTCCATCCTCTTCTCTTCTCTCCCTTCTCTTCTCTCCCTTCTCTTCTCTCCCTTCTCTTCTCTCCCTCCGCTTCTATTCTCTCCCTCTTCTCTTCTCTCCTTCCTCTTCTCTCCCTCCTCTTCTCTCCCTTCTCTTCTCTCCCTTCTCTTCTCTCCCTTCTCTTCTCTCCCTTCTCTTCTCTCCCTTCTCTTCTCTTCTCTCCCTCCTCTTCTCTTCTCTTCTCTCCCTCCTCTTCTCTTCTCTCCCTCCTCTTCTCTCCCTCCTCTTCTCTCCCTCCTCTTCTCTCCCTCTTAACAAAACAAAGTCAGTCACCCACACCACCAGGCCTGTACCTCCGTGTTCTGTGCTTTAAGGTTTAGGGTACATATCTAATGTGAAGCTGTAAATCCAGACAATGGCTGTGAGTCGATGTAACTAATAGTCCCATCATCTGCAGTGCCTTAAATAGCCTGGTGCACCAATCCGTGCAGTCCCACTCTCTTTCCCTCTATCTCTCTCTTCATATCCATGCAGTCGCTCTCGCTCTTCTCTCTTCACTTAAAGCGGCATTACATGGTGGATAAACATTGAAGTTATTCTTTTGTCATGCAAAGATGTATATGTGTCGCTCACTATCATTTGTCTCCGGGCTGTAGGGGCTATGTGATATTACAGTTTTGACTTCCCTCAGCATTGCTTAGCAACCAACAATCCGCAGCAGAGAGAGACAGAGGAGTTTCCTGACTGTATATAGAGGAAGAGTGTGTGTGTGCTTGTGTATGTGTGTTCGTGCATGTGTGTGCCTGTAAGGAAGAGTGGGTAAACCCAAGTGAGAACAGGGGAGATATTTGTTCTTTGGTTTGACAGAAAAAGCCATCAGGATGTGGGAATTGATTTATTTGCTATAATGTCTCAATTAAAGTTTCTTTCTCTCTCTCTCTCTCTCTCTCTCTCTCTCTCTCTCTCTCTCTCTCTCTCTCTCTCTCTCTCTCTCTCTCTCTCTCTCTCTCTCTCTCTCTCTCTCTCTCTCTCTCTCTCTCTCTCTCTCTCTCTCTCTCTCTCTCTCTCTCTCTCTCTCTCTCTCTCTCTCTCTCTCTCTCTCTCTCTCTCTCTCTCTCTCTCTCTCTCTCTCTCTCTCTCTCTCTCTCTCTCTCTCTCTCTCTCTCTCTCTCTCTCTCTCTTTCTCTCTTGAGTACACGACATTAGGAACACCCGCTCTTTCCAGGACCAGGTGAAAGCTTTGATCCTTATTGATGTCACCTCTTAAATCCACTTCCATCAGTGTAGATGAAGGGGAGGAGACAGGTTAAAGAAGTATTTTTAAGCCTTGAGACATGGATTGTGTGTGTGCCATTCAGAGGATGAATGGTCAATAGGCAAGTTGACTGGATGTCTTTGGGCGGAGGACCGTTCTTGATACACACGAGAAACTGTTGAGTGGGGAAAAACCCAGCAGCGTCGCAGTTCTCGACACACTCAGACTTAAGCGCCCATTGCGATGGTTTAATTTATTACTGAAACCTTTTTCACACTGTGCCTTGACAACAAGCAGCGTCCTGGTATATTTTTCACATAAATAAGTCAAGAAGACATGTTTGTGTGTGGAGTATGAAAGTAGCAGCCGATGCTAACATACAGTATCACTGCAGAGCGGTATACATCTTCACACTAGGGCAAGGTTAAGACCATCTCAATAATACATGATAGTAAATGTTTAATGTTGTTGCTCTTGGAAATGCTACCTACTGCAATACTTAGGTCAACAAACAGAGAGAGTACAAAGAGGAAAGGCTTCGATAAGTGGGGGTTGAGGTGTTGGAAGTCAGCCTTGTGTTATGCTAGCTGCATGAGATGTTTTTTAGTTATGTATGTATGTACCTGGAATTCTCTAATGGGTATACTTAATATATTTATATCAAAAAAAAATATTAAATGAAAATTTTCTATTTCATCCTTTTTGCCGATTGGTTTGATATGACGCAAAGCAAACACCTTGTTATATGAGGTCATTTCCATATGTGTTAAGATCACAACCCTCCTCAAGTGTCATTTGACGACATGTTCCTAAACTATCTAACACCTCCGAAACACAAATCAACCACAAATCAACCACTTCAACAAAATATTTACCACAAATCAACCACTTCAACTACAAATCAACAACATCAACCAAAAAATCAACCAAAAATCAACTACTTCAACCACAAATCAACCACTTCAACCACAAATCAACCACAAATCAACCACTTCAACTACAAATCAACAACTTCAACCACAAATCAACCACTTCAACCACAAATCAACCACAAATCAACCCCTTCAACTACAAATCAACTACTTCAACCACAAATCAATCACAAATCAACTACTTCAACCACAAATCAACCACAAATCAACCACAAATCAACCACAAATCAACCACAACTCAACCACAACTCAACCACAAATTAACTACTTCAACAAAAAATCAACCACAACTCAACCATAATTCAATCACAAATTAGTTCTTACTTCCATCACACTGCACACTATTACCTTCATAACCAAGAGTACACAGGCAGCTTACAGAGGTAAGGGGTTTTATTATAATGGGATTAATTGGTATAAACACCCAAACGCCCATGTACAGTTTAT
>NC_034193.2:10883668-10893668 GCF_002021735.2 Oncorhynchus kisutch
GGGTCTGTTTGTGTTTGCCCCAGGACCAGCTTGCTTAGGGGACTCTTCTCCAGGTTCATCTCTCTGTAGGTGATGGCTTTGTTATGGAAGGTTTGGGAATCGCTTCCTTTTAGGTGGTTGTAGAATTTAACGACTGTTTTATGGATTTTGAAATTAGCGGGTATCGGCCTAATTCTGCTCAGCATGCATTATTTTTGTGTTTTATATTGTACACAGAGGATATTTTTGCACAATTCTTTATGCAGAGTCTCAATTTGGTGTTTCTCCCATTTTGAGAATTACTGGTTGATGAGTGGACGTCACAACCATAAAGGGCAATGGGTTCTATTACTGATTTAGGTATTTTTAGCCAAATCCTAATTGGTACGTCACATTTTATGTTCCTTTTGATGGCATAGAAGGCCATTCTTGCGGAAGTTTGTGGAAGTTACCCAAAACGCTGATGTTTAGGCCGAGGTAAGTATAGTTTTTTTGGTGCTCTGGGGCAATGGTGTCTAGATGGAATTTGTATTCGTGGCAAATTGACCTTTCTTTGGAACAGTATTATTGAGATTTACTGTCAGGGTCCAAGTCTGTCAGGGTCCAAGTCTGCCAGGGTCCAAGTCTGTCAGGGTCCAAGTCTGTCAGGGTCCAAGTCTGTCAGGGTCCAAGTCTGTCAGGGTCCAAGTCTGTCAGGGTCCAAGTCTGTCAGGGCCCAGGTCTGTCAGGGTCCAGGTCTGTCAGGGTCCAGGTCTGTCAGGGTCCAAGTCTGTCAGGGCCCAGGTCTGATAGAATCTGTACAGAAGATCTAGGTGCTGCTGTAGGACCTCCTTGGTTGGGGACAGAAGCACCAGATTCTTTGCAAACAGTAGACATTTGACTTCAGATTCTAGTAGGGTGAGGCCGGGTGCTGCAGGCTGTTCTAGTGCCCTCGCCAATTCATTTATATATATGTTGAAGAAGAATCACTGTCTCACCCCATGGCTCAGTGGAAAGAAATGTGTGTTTTTGTCAATTTTAGTTGTACACTTTTTGTTTGTGTACATGGATTTTATAATGTTGTATATTTTTCCACCAACACCACTTTCCATCAATTTGCATAGCAGACCTTCATGCCAAATTGACACAACATATATTTTTTTATAAAAAAAAGATTTAGTTTGTTGTCAATTAGGCTGTGCAGGGAGAAACATGATCTATTGTACGGTAATTTGGTTGAAAGCCTATTTGACATTTGCTCAGTACATTGTTTTCAATGAGGAAATGTACGACTCTGCAGTTAACCAGTTGGATTTAGGGGGAGCTATTTTAATTTTTGGATGAAAAACGTTCCCGTTTTAAACAAGATATTTTGTCACGAAAAGATGCTCGACTATGCATATAATTGACAGCTTTGGAAAGAAGACACTCTGACGTTTCCAAAATGCAAAGATATTGTCTGTGAGTGCCACAAAACTGATGTTACAGGCGAAACCCAGATAGAAATCCAACCAGGAAGTGCCGCATTTTTTAAAACCGCCTCATGCCAATGACTCCTTATATGGCTGTGAATGAGCTACGAATGAGCTTACGTTTTCCATGTTTTCCCCAAGGTGTCTACAGCATTGTGACGTCTTTTTAGGCATTTCCCTTGAAGAATGGCTGTAAGGGACCATATATGGCATGTGGTCACATGGTGTCTCCCACAGAAAACCTTGCGTAAAATACTGAGGTAGCCATTTTTCCAATCGCTTCTTATGAGAAACCAAATGCCTCGATGGATATATTATTGAATATATTTGCTAAAAACACCTTGAGGATGGATCCTAAACAACGTTTGCCGTGTTTCTGTCGATATTATGTAGCTTTGAAAAAAGTTTGGCGTTATAATATTGGGGAAGATGCCAGAGCTGAGGATGATGTTAAAGAGTTTTAATATAGCCAATTGGAATTTGTGGTCTGAATATTTTACAATTTAATTGAGAATACCATCATCAAAACAGGACTTTGTGGGTTCGAGGGTTTGTATTTTTGTATTTTTGTGTCCTGTAGTTCATTCAATGTATTTGGACAATCCAGTGGGTTCTGGTTCTTTAAAAGTTTATTTTAAAATGTGCATTTGATAATATATATGTTTTTGCTGTTTGTTCTTTGTTATAGAGCCAAAACAATTGGAGAAGTGGTTTACTGCCAAGAGATGAGCTATAGTTGTACCTACCGTAGGAGTCCCCATGAAGCCTGCCATTGACTATGTACATACCCAGTGTTCGACAGAGCTGCAGGAGTTGTGACCCATTTTTGTTGGTTATGTTGTCGTAGTTGTGTCTAGGGGGGGATATGGGTGAGGTAGATGTTTGTCCCCTTGTGTGCTGAGGGTGTCAAGTTCTTGTCCAGTTCTGTCACTTAAGTCGCCACAGACTACCAAATGTCACTGGGCCTGGAAATGGTTGATCTCCCCCTCTAGGACGGAGAAGCTGTCATCATTAAACTATATGGATTCTATTGGGGAGATATAGTTAACACAATGAGGACATTTTTCTCTGTTGAGATCATTTCCTAATTCGTTTCCAGACAGATGTAAAATGGTCCTGTTTTGATAAATTTAATAGACTGTGTTATGTCTGTTTTATACCAAATTATCTCCCTCTCTCATGACTATCTTGACAGCCACCAGAAAACTTCTCTCTCTCAATTTACTCCCTATGTCTCTTTCTCTGTCTCTCTTTCTAATGACTGTCTTGACAGCCAACAAGTAACCTCTCTCCAACTTTCGCTCTCTCTCCCCCTCAATTTACTCTCTCTGTCTCTTCCACAGTCATTAGAGAGAGAGATAACCTCGACAGCCACCAAAGAATTCCTTTGTCATTCATCACGGGAGCTATTTAGGGACCCCCATCCATTTCCCTCCCTCACACACACCTGCAAACATGTTGCATCTGCCTAAGGTAATCCACCTGGCAGAGTTAAATGCCAGATAAACAGTGACGCGATAGGGTCAACAAGAAAGGCTCTTTCTCTGTCTCGCTCTCTAACGCTCTCTCTCTCTCTCTCTCCTGGTGGTTAATCTAGAGGTTACATATGTATCTGAGAGGGGTAGAGAGAGAAAGAAGAGACAGGGAACAGAAAAAGGAAGCAAGACGAGGGGAACGATGGAGAAGAGGAAAAATACATTGGGGAGGGAAAAGAGAGCAGGAGCTGAGTAAATAAAGAGAGAGAGAGAGAGAAGGACAAAAGGAGAGATAGAGAGAGGACCGAAGGAGAGAGAGAGAAGGAAAGAAGGAGAGAGAGAGAAGGACAGAAGGAGAGATAGAGAGAGGACCGAAGGAGAGAGAGAGAAGGAAAGAAGGAGAGAGAGAGAAGGAAAGAAGGAGAGAGAGAAGGACAGAAGGAGAGATAGAGAGAGGACCGAAGGAGAGAGAGAGAAGGACAGAAGGAGAGATAGAGAGAGGACCGAAGGAGAGAGAGAGAAGGAAAGAAGGAGAGAGAGAGAGGACATGAGGAGAGAGAGAGAGAGAGAGATGAAAGTGGAAAGAAAGAGAGAGAGAGGGAAAGAAGGAGAGCGAGAAGGAAAGAAGGCGAGAGAGAGACAAAGAGAGAGAGAGACAGAAGGAGAGAAGGAGAGAAGGAGAGAGAGTAGGAAAGAAGGGAGAGACAGAGAGACAAACGGAGAGAAGGGGAGAAGGGGAGAAGGAGAGAGTTAGAAGGAAAGAAGGAGAGAGAGAGAAGGAAAGAAGGAGAGAGAGAGACGGAGAGGAGAGAGAGGACATAAGGAGAGAGAGAGAGAAGGAGAGAAGGAGAGAGAGGACAGAAGGTGAGAGAGAGAAGGAAAGAAGAAGAGAGAGAGAAGGAGAGAGAGAAGGAGAGAGAGAAGGAGAGAAGGAGATAGAGAGAAGGAGAGAGAGAAGGAAAGAAGGAGAGAGAGAGAAGGAGAGAGAGAAGGAGAGAAGGAGAGAGAGAAGGAGAGAAGGAGAGAGAGAGAGACAGAGAGAGCGAAATAGAGCGAGAATAAGAATTTTGAGGTGAATAAAAGGCAGTAGAAAAACAATGCCAAAATCAGCATGATTAATAGAGGGCTGTGATCATCAGCAGAGAGAATCTGGCTTAGAAAGGTAACAAAGGCATGAGACATGAAGACATTGGGTGAAATATCACCCGTCTAAGTGAAGTATAGGAAGATGATCATGAGATGCTTCCCTAACCTTGCCTCTTAATGATTTCATTAACAGAGGAATGTACATCCCAAGCCCGTAATGTCTAATTGTTTTATTAACTATTACCAGGTGAGCGGCATGGCTTCAAGAGAGAAGCTGATTGGCTCATCTGGAGTAAGCAGGAAAGAGGGAGATTTATGGGGGAGTCAGTGGGGGAGAAAGAACGAGAGGGTCTATCTTTTCATTAGGTTTATTAAAATACCTTTCAACTGGAGACAGAGACAGAGAGAGAGAGAGAGAGAGAGAGAGAAAGAGAGAGAGAGACAGAGTGAGAGAGAGAGACAGAGAGCCAGCCAGAGAGAGCCAGCCAGAGAGAGAGACAGAGTGAGAGAGAGAGAGAGAGAGAGAGAGAGAGAGAGAGATTAAACTTGGCTCAGGGGTGGCACACACATCTGAATCAGTTATCCCTTACACCCCATTCTGCCCAACCAGCCAATACAAAGGAAAGGCCCTGGTTAAGTTGCCTCCTCTCCCCTTCTCTCCATTCAGGGAGGCTAAGCCAGTGTTCTGGCAGAGAGCAGACTATTATGCAGAGTAAATAAGGCAGTTGTTTAAGCTACTTTCTGATTACTGGAGAGGAGAGAAGAGAAGATGGGAGAGAAGGGGATAGCAGAGGAGAAGAGGGGAGAGAGGAGAGGAGAGGAGAGGAGAGGAGAGGAGAGGAGAGGAGAGGAGAGGAGAGGAGAGGAGAGGAGAGAGGAGAGGAGAGGAGAGGAGAGGAGAGGAGAGGAGAGGAGAGGAGAGGAGAGGAGAGGAGAGGAGAGGAGAGGAGGATCCTCACAAACACCTCAGGAACTTTCAGCTGCCAGAGGAGATTGAACTCTGATTTCCAATCAACTTTTCCCAGAATGTCTCTACATTTCCCTGGTCTATTGACCGGACATATGGCCACAGTCTGGGATGTGAGTTAACCACATCTCTTCATGTCTACAGATTTCTGCAGTGCTGTGGAAAAAAATGTTCAGTATGCTAGAACATCGGTTCTTCAACATTTTTTAGGTAGAGACACAAACGAGAAACATAATGTCTGCGAATGACCCAAATTAAGAAGACATGGAAATGTGATTATACATGTTTCCTCATAACTCATGACCCACCTCTCACATGTTCAGGACCCACTTTGGGTTCAAACCACAGTTTAAGAAACCCTGTGCTTGAAACATTCCAAGAACAAAAGAAGCAGCACTTTCTGAGAACCATAAATTGCTTTTGGATATTAATACTTTACCAACCCCTCATCTCTCTCTCTCTCTCACACACACACACACACACACACACACACACACACACACACACACACACACACACACACACACACACACACACACACACACACACACACACACATACACACACACACACACACACCACACACACACACACACACCACACACACACACACACACCACACACACACACACACACACCACACACACACACACACACACACATACACACACATACACACACACACACACACACACACAAACAGACTCACACATAAAATTTGACCAAAAATTGATATATAACCATGATACACAGAAAGTTGTGCGTAAACAGTCTGCGAGTCACCATGACAACGGGATGCCGTTGGACGGAATGTTTACACTCCGGAGAACTCCCCTTCTCTTCTTTTCATTTCCTCCCAGTTACCGATCCTGTTTCTATGGTGACTGTTGAAGTGGGGTCCATGTCTGTGTGTTCAGGTAGAATGAGCTAGCAGTGTGTTGATGTTATGTACAGTACTGTACAGATGGCGATCTCGTCTAGGGGCATTATCTATTTAATAGGAAATTGCCTTCACATTTTAATGAGGATCTTTTGCGACACTTTGGAATTACGGCTTGAATCCAGCCATAGGAGTCAGTCAGAGAGATGATGGCAGGAACTGTATTCCATTATATTCCAATACCTTAGACATGGTTCACACAGGATATTAGTGGTTTGTCCACAGACTATTACAGAACTGGAGAACTGTTTCATAAAATCCATTCAATAAACTATTCAATTGGGGATGAGGCCTGTAGATGGATCTATAAAACAGATGGCATTGGCACATGGACTCATCTCAATATTAGACCACATTTGAGGTCTGAAAATGCCTGACAAGTTCTGGATTGTGTTACTGGAATCCTTGATTAGGGTAGCCTAGTGGTTAGAGCATTGGACTAGTAACCGGAAGGTTGCAAGTTCAAACCCCCGAGCTGACAAGCTACAAATCTGTCCTTCTGCCCCTGAACAGGCAGTTAACCCACTGTTCCTAGGCCATCATTGAAAATAAGAATTTGTTCTTAACTGACTTGCCTTGTTAAATAAAGGTAAAATACACAAAAAATAGGATTGATTAGTTCTAGAGCTGAAAGAGCATAGGCTTGATTAGTTCTAGAGCTGAAAGAGCATCGGCTTGATTAGTCCTAGAGCTGAAAGAGCATAGGCTTGATTAGTTCTAGAGCTGAAAGAGCATAGGCTGGATTAGCCCTAGAGCTGAAAGAGCATAGGCTTGCTTAGTCCTAGAGCTGAAAGAGCATAGGCTTGCTTAGTCCTAGAGCTGAAAGAGCATAGGCTTGATTTGTCCTAGAGTTGGAAATCGTAAATGATGTTTGGATGTATTTCTGTTTCTCTCTCTCTCTAAATTATTATTGGCTAGAGAAACTAGGTTATTACTCTGTCAGTCACACACGTGCACACACACACACACACACACACACACACACACACAATGTATACACACACCAAATCCCCAAACAGCCCCTAAAGGGTGGTGTTGAAGCTAGCCTCTATAACAAGGGAAAGATGGAGAAAGCCAGGGGGAAAATAGATAGATGGATGGAAGGAAAGAGGAATGGAGAGAGCGAACAGAAGGAAAGAGGAATGGAGAGAGCGAACAGAAGGAAAGAGGAATGGAGAGAGCGAACAGAAGGAAAGAGGAATGGAGAGAGCGAACAGAAGGAAAGAGGAATGGAGAGAGCGAACAGAAGGAAAGAGGAATGGAGAGAGCGACGGAAAGAAAGAGGAATGGAGAGAGCGAACAGAAGGAAAGAGGAATGGAGAGAGCGAACAGAAGGAAAGAGGAATGGAGAGAGCGACGGAAGGGAAGAGGAATGGAGAGAGCGACAGAAGGAAAGAGGAATGGAGAGAGCGACGGAAAGAAAGAGGAATGGAGAGAGCGACGGAAAGAAAGAGGAATGGAGAGAGCGAACAGAAGGAAAGAGGAATGGAGAGAGCGATGGAAGGAAAGAGGAATGGAGAGAGCGACGGAAGGAAAGAGGAAGGGAGAGAGCGAACAGAAGGAAAGAGGAATGGAGAGAGCGAACAGAAGGAAAGAGGAATGGAGAGAGCGACGGAAAGAAAGAGGAATGGAGAGAGCGAACAGAAGGAAAGAGGAATGGAGAGAGCGAACAGAAGGAAAGAGGAATGGAGAGAGCGAACAGAAGGAAAGAGGAATGGAGAGAGCGAACAGAAGGAAAGAGGAATGGAGAGAGCGAACAGAAGGAAAGAGGAATGGAGAGAGCGAACAGAAGGAAAGAGAAATGGAGAGAGCGAACAGAAGGAAAGAGGAATGGAGAGAGCGAACAGAAGGAAAGAGGAATGGAGAGAGCGAACAGAAGGAAAGAGGAATGGAGAGAGCGAACAGAAGGAAAGAGGAATGGAGAGAGCGAACAGAAGGAAAGAGAAATGGAGAGAGCGAACAGAAGGAAAGAGGAATGGAGAGAGCGAACAGAAGGAAAGAGGAATGGAGAGAGCGAACAGAAGGAAAGAGGAATGGAGAGAGCGAACAGAAGGAAAGAGGAATGGAGAGAGCGAACAGAAGGAAAGAGGAATGGAGAGAGCAACAGAAGGACAGAGGAATGGAGAGAGCGAACAGAAGGAAAGAGGAATGGAGAGAGCGAACAGAAGGAAAGAGGCAATTAAAGAAATCCTAAAAATGGATCAACAAACAAGGGTGGGAAACCCAACAACACAGGCTTGTTCTACAACACAGGGAAGACACGGGGGAGGGAAACCCAACAACACAGGCTTGTTCTACCACACATGGAAGACACGGGGGAAGGAAACCCAACAACACAGGCCTGTTCAACAACACATGGAAGACATGGGGGAGGGAAACCCAACAACACAGGCCTGTTCAACAACACAGGGAAGACACGGGGGAGGTAAACCCAACAACACAGGCCTGTTCAACAACACAGGGAAGACACGGGGGAGGGAAACCCAACAACACAGGGAAGACACGGGGGAGGTAAACCCAACAACACAGGCTTGTTCAACAACACAGGGTGGACACGGGGGAGGGAAACCCAACAGCACAGAGATTGAAACACAGAGATAGAGATTGAAACACAGAGATATAGATTGAAACACAGTGATAGAGATTGAAACACAGAGATAGAGATTGAAACACAGTGATAGAGATTGAAACACAGAGATAGAGATTGAAACACAGAGATAGAGATTGAAACACAGTGATAGAGATTGAAACACAGTGATAGAGATATTAGCACATCCAAGAACTCAAAGAATAATCCAGTCCCATTTCCACAGAGAGAGCTGTGTGTCTCTGAAGAAAACTACTAGTGTCAGTGAATCCCTCTATGTAGAACACTGACTGCTAGTGTTGAGGATTACAAGACTTTGCCCCCTGGTGGCCTACTACAGCATTACCATTGGTGTTAATGGGTTAACTGAGATTGGACGGACCGAATTTGCCTGACACTAGTGAATTAGTGCACAGCAATGAGAATACACAATGTCCAATTTTATTTAACCTTTATTTAACTAGGCAAGTCCCCTGGCCTAACCCTAAACTGGATGACGCTGAGCCAATTGATACAGCCTGGAATTAAACCAGGGTCTGGTAGTGACATTTCTAGCACTGAGATGCAGTGCCTTAAAACCTGTTAGGGATAGGCAGAATACTGCCCCCTTTGGAGGAATTGCGTGCCCATAGTAAACTGAAAAAAAATCTGTCCAAAATTGCTAATATATGCATATAATAATTATTATTGGATAGAAAACACTCTAAAGCTTCTAAAACCGTTTCAATTATGTCTGTAAGTATAGCAGAACTCACAGGGCAGCCAATCTTCCAAACCTTTTCTCTCATCAGAAAAGTTGGGCCAACTTTGACGTCATCGCCCCCACCCTTCCCAACCAGCTATGGATCTGGGATCAGTTTCTAGGTCTTCGGCGTGTTGTCTTCTTTCAATAGAGCGTTTCATTGTGAAAATCCCGCGGGCTTTGACTCTTTGCCAAGCAAAATACTTGGTGTCGCAAGAAAATACATGCACTGTCCTGCGCACGTTGCGCTCCGAGTGTCCTTTGTTCCTTGAAGCACGAGACGATGTCAGTTTGTCTGTTCGAGTTGAGAATTGTTTTCTACGTTTAGAACATCCTAAAGCTTGATTCTGCACTTAGTTTGACCAGTTTAGTCGATATACATATAATATGTAATTTTGAAGTTTTGATGCGCAACCCCTCGAATTTTGGCTGCATTTCAGCTGGAATTTGTCGCGTTTGATAACACAAAGACACACGACTTGAAACCAAACGCTGTTTTGGGTAAGTATGAGTCCTTCCACAACTTCTGATCGAAGACCATCAAAGGTAAGGGAATATTTATGTTGTAATTTTGTGTTTCTATTGACTCCAACATAGCGGAGAAATATTGCTTATGTCTGAGCGCTGTCTCAGATTATTGAAAAATGAATGATTTCTGTAACGTTAAAAATAAATGTGACAAAGTGATTGCATTAAAAAGCAGTGTATCTTTCTAACTATATGTAGAACATGTATATTTAGTCAAAGTTTATGATGTGTATTGCTGTTATCTG
>NC_034193.2:10898668-10916168 GCF_002021735.2 Oncorhynchus kisutch
CTAATAACAGACCTCCATCCTATGCTAGCTTGCTACCGATGGCCGGGCTAGCTGTCTAAATCGCCGTGACCCCAACCAACCTCACTACTCACTGGACCCTTTTGATCACTCAACTAAGCATGCCTCTCCTTAATGTCAATATGCCTTGTCCATTGCTGTTCTGGTTACTGTTTATTGGCTTATTTCACTGTAGAGCCTCTAGTCCTTCTCACTATACCTTATCCAACCTATTAGTTCCACCACCCACACATGCAATGACATCTCCTGGTTTCAATGATGTTTCTAGAGACAATATCTCTCTCATCATCACTCAATACCTAGGTTTACCTCCACTGTATTCACATCCTACCATACCTTTGTCTGTACATTATACCTTGAAGCTATTTTATCGCCCCCAGAAACCTCCTTTTGCTCTCTGTTCCAGACGTTCTAGACGACCAATTCTTATTGCTTTTAGCCGTACCCTTATGCTACTCCTCCTCTGTTCCTCTGGTGATGTAGAGGTGAATCCGTGCCTAGCTCCTCTCCTATTCCCCAGGCGCTCTCTTTTGATGACTTCTGTAACCGTAATAGCCTTGTTTTCATGCATGTTAACATTAGAAACTTCCTCCCTAAGTTTTTTTTTATTCACTGCCTTAGCACACTCTGCCAACCCGGATGTTCTAGCTGTGTCTGAATCCTGGCTTTGGAAGACCACCAAAAAGACTGAAATTTTCCTCCCAAACTACAACATTTTCAGACAAGATAGAACTGCCAAAGGGGGCGGTGTTGCAATCTACTGCAAAGATAGCCTGCAGAGTTCTGTCCTACTATCCAGGTATGTACCCAACCAATTTGAACTTCTACTTTTATAAATCCACCTCTGCCCCCAGCTGTGCTCTGGACACCATATGTGAACTGATTGCCCCCCATCTATCTTCAGTGCTGCTAGGCGACCTAAACTGGAACATGCTTAACACCCCAGCCATCCTACAAGCCTATGCCCTCAATCTCACACAAATTATCAATGAACCCACCAGGTACCTCCCCAAAGCCTTAAACACGGGCACCCTCATAGATATCATCTTAACCAACTTGCCCTCTAAATACACCTCTGCTGTCTTCAACCAAGATCTCAGCGATCACTGCCTCATTGCCTGCATCCGTAATGGGTTAGCGGTCAAACGACCTCCACTCATCACTGTCAAACGCTCCCTGAAACACTTCAGCGAGCAGGCCTTTCTAATCGACCTGGCCGGGGTATCCTGGAAGGATATTGATCTCATCCCGTCAGTAGAGGATGCCTGGTTATTTTTTAAATGCCGTCCTAACCATCTTAAATAAGCATGCCCTATTCAAGAAATTTAGAACCAGGAACAGATATAGCCCTTGGTTCTCCCCAGACCTGACTGCCCTTAACCAACACAAAAACATCCTATGGTGTTCTGCATTAGCATCGAACAGCCCCCGTGATATGCAGCTGTTCAGGGAAGCTAGAAACCATTATACACAGGCAGTTAGAAAAGCCAAGGCTAGCTTTTTCAAGCAGAAATTTGCTTCCTGCAACACTAACTCAAAACAGTTCTGGGACACTGTAAAGTCCATGGAGAATAAGAACAACTCCTCCCAGCTGCCCACTGCACTGAAGATAGGAAACACTGTCACCACTGATAAATCCACTATAATTGAGAATTTCAATAAGCATTTTTCTACGGCTGGCCATGCTTTCCACCTGGCTACTCCTACCCCGGTCAACAGCACTGCACCCCCCACAGCAACTCGCCCAAGCCTTCCCCATTTCTCCTTCTCCAAAATCCAGTCAGCTGATGTTCTGAAAGAGCTGCAAAATCTGGACCCCTACAAATCAGCCGGGCTAGACAATCTGGACCATTTCTTTCTAAAATTATCTGCCGAAATGGTTGCCACCCCTATTACTAGCCTGTTCAACCTCTCTTTCGTATCGTCTGAGATTCCCAAAGATTGGAAAGCAGCTGCGGTCATCCCCCTCTTCAAAGGGGGGGACACTCTTGACCCAAACTGCTACAGACCTATACCTATCCTACCATGCCTTTCTAAGGTCTTCGAAAGCCAAGTCAACAAACAGATTACCGACCATTTCGAATCTCACCATACCTTCTCTGCTATGCGATCTGGTTTCAGAGCTGGTCATGGGTGCACCTCAGCCACGCTCAAGGTCCTAAACGATATCTTAACCGCCATCGATAAGAAACATTACTGTGCAGCCGTATTCATTGATCTGGCCAAGGCTTTCGACTCAATCACCACATCCTCATCGGCAGACTCGACAGCCTTGGTTTCTCAAATGATTGCCTCGCCTGGTTCACCAACTACTTCTCTTATAGAGTTCAGTGTGTCAAATCGGAGGGTCTGCTGTCCGGACCTTTGGCAGTCTCTATGGGGGTGCCACAAGGTTCAATTCTTGGACCGACTCTCTTCTCTGTAGACATCAATGATGTCGCTCTTCCTGCTGGTGAGTCTCTGATCCACCTCTATGCTGACGACACCATTCTGTATACTTCTGGCCCTTCTTTGGACACTGTGTCAACAACCCTCCAGGCAAGCTTCAATGCCATACAACTCTCCTTCCGTGGCCTCCAATAGCTCTTAAACACAAGTAAAACTAAATGCATGCTCTTCAACCGATCGCTGCCTGCACCTCCTCGCCTGTCCAACATCCCTACTCTGGACGGCTCTGACTTAGAATAGGTGGACAACTACAAATACCTAGGTGTCTGGTTAGACTGTAAACTCTCTTTCCAGACCCACATCAAACATCTCCAATCCAAAGTTAAATCTAGAATCGGCTTCCTATTTCGCAACAAAGCATCCTTCACTCATGCTGCCAAACATACCCTTGTAAAACTGACCATCCTACCAATCCTCGACTTCGGCGATGTCATTTACAAAATAGCCTCCAATACCCTACTCAACAAATTGGATGCAGTCTATCACAGTGCAATCCATTTTGTCACCAAAGCTCCATATACTACCCACCATTGCGACCTGTACGCTCTCGATGGCTGGCCCTCGCTTCATACTCGTCGCCAAAACAACTGGCTCCATGTCATCTACAAGACCCTGCTAGGTAAAGTCCCCCCTTATCTCAGCTCGCTGGTCACCATAGCATCACCCACCTCTAGCACGCGCTCCAGCAGGTATATCTCTCTGGTCACCCCCAAAACCAATTATTTCTTTGGCCATCTCTCCTTCCAGTTCTCTGCTGCCAATGACTGGAACGAACTACGAAAATCTCTGAAACTGGAAACACTTATCTCCCTCACTAGCTTTAAGCACCAACTGTCAGAGCAGCTCACAGATTACTGCACCTGTACATAGCCCACCTATAATTTAGCCCAAACAACTACCTCTTTCCCTACTGTATTTATATGATTTATTTATTTATTTTGCTCCTTTGCCTCCCATTATTTTTATTTCTACTTTGCACATTCTTCCACTGCAAATCTACCATTCCAGCTAGAGGATTGTTAAGGGAATTTTTATCAATGATGACTAATTATGTATACATTTCAATCAGGACTGACTAATCAGAATACTAGTGTGTTACTGTATATGTACTAATCCGAATACTATTATGTTATTGTATATGTACTAATCAGAATACTATCCTGTATATGTATGAGTTTTCTTTCTTGATCCCAGTACTGAAAATAATGTGTGTGTGAATGTGGTCAAGAGTTTAGAACAATGACGGTCTGTTCCTTGGTACAAATGAATGAACTATATCTCCAGACTGACTAGAATGCTTATCTACACTGGCTGACCTTGGCTCTAGGCGAGGAGGGAAGGCTTGAGAGCTATAGAGCCTTTCTACCAGTGTCAAGAAGAGATGGAACATTTAGAAAACGCTGACGTCATTTTCAGTTTATAACCTGTGGTAAAATGTGTGTGTACTCAGTACTCTCTTGAATAAAGGCTGTTACTTGACTTTAAGACCGGGCTCTGTCCATTCCTATAAAATAAGGGTCTTACAAATTCTTATGAATTGACAGAGTGTTTAATTTTAATTGGGAATTAAAACAGAGGAATTAAATTCCTTCAACAAGGATATATAGCTACATGATATACAGCTAGAGGATATATAGCTACAGGATATACAGCTAGAGGATACATAGCTACATGATATACAGCTAGAGGATATACAGCTACAGGATATACAGCTAGAGGATATATAGCTAGAGGATATACAGCTACAGGATATACAGCTAGAGGATATATAGCTAGAGGATATATAGCTACAGGATATATAGCTACAGGATATACAGCTAGAGGATATATAGCTAGAGGATATATAGCTACATGATATATAGCTACAGGATATACAGCTAGAGGATATATAGCTACATGATATACAGCTAGAGGATATATAGCTACATGATATATAGCTACATGATATATAGCTACAGGATATACAGCTAGAGGATATATAGCTACATGATATACAGCTAGAGGATATATAGCTAGAGGATATATAGCTACATGATATACAGCTAGAGGATATATAGCTAGAGGATATATAGCTACATGATATACAGCTAGAGGATATATAGCTAGAGGATATATAGCTACAGGATATACAGCTAGAGGATATATAGCTAGAGGATATATAGCTACATGATATACAGCTACAGGATATATAGCTACATGATATACAGCTAGAGGATATATAGCTACAGGATATACAGCTAGAGGATATATAGCTACAGGATATACAGCTAGAGGATACATAGCTACATGATATACAGCTAGAGGATATATAGCTACATGATATACAATCCATCACTGCTCTCACCTTCCAGGGATACATCTGGACACTTCCAGCAGAGATGATGTAACCCATAAAGGGGATGGTGGAGCGATGGAACTCGCACTTCTCAACCTTCACAAACAGCTGATTCATCTCTGCCGGACGTAGAGCATGTGTTCTTGAGGAGAGCGGGACAAGATGAGGATGTCATCGATGTAGACGAAGACGAACCGGTTCAACATGTTGTGGAAAACACCATTTCAAGAGAGCCTGGAACACAACAGGGGCGTCTTCCACTCGTCCCCCTCTCATATCCGCACCAGGTGGTAGGCATCCCATAGATCCAGCTTGGAAAACACAGTGGCACCCTGGAGCGGCTCGTAGGCTGAGGAGAGGAGTGGTAGAGGGTAACGGTTCTGAACCGTAATGTCGTTGAGTCCCAGGTAGTCAATGCACGGGCGCAGGATCTTGTCATTTTTCTCCACGAAGAAGAAGCCTGCACTGGCGGGAGTTGAAGAGGGGCAGATCAATCCAGCATCTAGGGAGTCCCCAATGTAGGTATCCATAGCCTTGGTCTTAAACGGGGCTCCCGATAAGATGGAGTGGCCATTGAGACAGCACCGTGGTAGGCTTCCTCCCAGACAACCTGCGGAATTGCTCCAGCAAACCGTCCAATGCCCGGTCATGCGTTCAGCCAACATTTGGACCCCTCCATAAGTCCACAGCAGTTCCTCGTGCTTCCCGATGGTGGCTTCTTGGGAGGAGATGGTGTCGTGCAGCTTGCATGGGTCTGCTGGGTCAGTTAGTACATTCAGGATAAGGTAAGACCCAGATGCAGACCGTGCCGTAGTAACAATGTTTATTATTGCAAAAGAGATTGAGGTAAAGGACGGCTGGCAGGCTCAGAGTCAGCTCAAGCAGAGGGCGAAAATCCAGATAGCGGCAGAGGTACAGGACGGCAGGCTCAGGGTCAGGGTCAGGCAGAGTGGTCAGGCGGGCGGGTTCAGGGTCAGGACATGCAAGGCTCAAAAACCAAGAGGCTGAGAAAAAGAGAGGCTAGGAAAAAACAGGAGCTGACAGGACAAATGCTGGTAAGCTTGACAAACAAGACAAACTGGCAACAGATAAGCACAAAAACACAGGTATATGTACACAGGGTTACAATGGGGAAGATGGGCGACACCTGGAGAGGGGGGGTGGAGACAAGAACAAGGACAGGTGAAACTGGTCAGGGCGTGACAGAGATATCCAAGATGTTGAAGAATATCACATGTGGCCAGCGTAGGGTTCCTCTTTTGCTTGTCTAAAATGTCACCCCTCCTTTTGTGGCTTAGTAATCCATTATGATTTCTGTTTTTTGATGTTCTCCCATCCCTATGCAGTGTACTCATGAGTAGCACATTTTTGCCTTTCTTTGCCATGTAGGACCCTAGGGATGTGTAGGCCGTGAACACAAACTTAGAGGAGGCCTGTTCCGTGTATTTAACAGCTAGCTTGTTTTTCGTACTGTTCCTACCATCATCAGCTTCCTCTTGAGGAGCTCCTGTTCCAGCTTGTGCGAAGTAAAAAGGTTATCGGATATGATGTTGTGGCTACGAAGTCCTTGTGTCATGTCCAGGATAACCTGCATCCCTTGGTTCTTCTTAGGGGCTCCTCCATCTGGCTTCCCTGTATACAATTGCAGATTCCACGCATATGATGAAGCAGCATCACAGGCAGCCCAGATCTTGATTCCATATTATGTGGGTTTAGACGGTATGTACTGCCTGAAGGGGCAGCGGCCCCTAAATGGCATAAGCTGCTCATCAACATTAACATTTTGACCAGGGTTGTAAACAGTGGAAGGCGGTCCACCCACTTGTCCCACACTGACCTGATTGCAGCTAGCTGGTCTCTCTCCCGCCGAGCTGGTCTGGTGTCTCGGTTGTGTTGGAAATAATGGACGTTTTCCAGTTACATTGTTGCACAGAAAAGTTATCTCCCAGTTTCTGTATCCCACAGGGATTCTGTGGATCTGAAAACACCAGCAAGGATAAGAACCCCAAAGTATGCATGTAAATGAGTTTGGTCCATTTCTTTCCATATCTCTCCAAAAATGTGCCTTCCCTCCAAATTAGTGCAGAAGTATTTTCTGGATGGTGTCGGGAAAGACTTCATGTCCTGTACATGAGTAACATGAGTATACTCCATCTGCATCGGCCCTGGTTGCATCCTTATCACATTGTCAGCCATGTGGGTGGCTCATTCCTTGGACAAGAAGACCATTCAATTTCACCATATTTTTACATCCATATTCTCCTCCTGTAGGCTGCTGATGAGCTGGTTGCTGACAAGCTGGCACTGGGGCTGGCTGCTGAAGGGCTGGTACTGGGGCTGGCTGCTGACAGGCTGGTACTGGGGCTGGCTGCTGAAGGGCTGGTACTGGGGCTGGCTGCTGAAGGGCTGGTCCTGGGGCTGGCTGCTGAAGGGCTGGTACTGGGGCTGGCTGCTGAAGGGCTGGTACTGGGGCTGGCTGCTGACAGGCTGGTACTGGGGCTGGCTGCTGACAGGCTGGTACTGGGGCTGGCTGCTGAATGGCTGGTCCTGGGGCTGGCTGCTGAAGGGCTGGTACTGGGGCTGGCTGCTGAAGGGCTGGTACTGGGGCTGGCTGCTGAAGGGCTGGTACTGGGGCTGGCTGCTGACAGGCTGGTACTGGGGCTGGCTGCTGAAGGGCTGGTACTGGGGCTGGCTGCTGAAGGGCTGGTACTGGGGCTGGCTGCTGAAGGGCTGGTACTGAGGCTGGCTGCTGAAGGGCTGGTACTGGGGCTGGCTGCTGAAGGGCTGGTACTGGGGCTGGCTGCTGAAGGGCTGGTACTGGGGCTGGCTGCTGAAGGGCTGGTACTGGGGCTGGCTGCTGAAGGGCTTGTACTGGGGCTGGCTGCTGAAGGGCTGGTACTGGGGCTGGCTGCTGACAGGCTGGGTGAGGGTCAATCTCATTCTCCTTCTTCTAACTCATTGTCAGACTCCGAATTGACAGAGACATTATCCTCATATTCTGAAAACACGTAATCTTCCAAAGTTGAAGATGCTCCTTCCACACTAGCTTCTCTCTCTGCAAAAATGATTTCTAAGGCCTTCAGAGCAGATATTATTTTTGCAATACTGATTTATTGTGTTAAGGAGCCACACATGCAAAGCTATTTATTTGTTGTGTCTCTCCCCCAATGTTTTTACAATACATTGTGCAGGTTCCCGCAAGACATTGTATAGGTTTCAGTCACTACAAAGTAAAAAGTGTGAGAAAAGCGGGAGACAGGCAGACAGGCAGGGAGACAGACATTTTATTGGTGCTTTGTTGAAACATCAGGCCGAGGGAGGAGGAAGGCAGAGTGAAGGCTCACATGCAAACCTTTTCGTTTCCTTTTTACTTGTTTTCACCTACACACACACTTTTCCACACTTTCATTACCACAAATGTCATATAAATGTGTAGGGGGGGTGCACAGTGTGCACTCAATGAAAATGTTTTATTTTACATGTTCTTCAAAGAAAATGAGCCAAGGCCAACGAGTCTCAGGTTGAAAAAATTATTAAAATAAACATTTTTATTAAACATTGAAAATGGGTCCCACAGACCCAAACACGATACAAGAGTTAACAGTTACGCCTAAAATCACCCAATGTGCATTGCGATTTATGGACTTTTTTTTGTAAATAATTCAGAGTACTTTACTGTTAGTTTTATTGTATAATACTGTAAAAACAACAATATTTTATTTTACAGTGTAAGCTACATCATGAAAAACGATGTGTTTGAAAGAATATGAGCGGAAACAGCATATGTTCCAGTATGATGAGTGATCAACATTGAGAGTGGTTAAACATTGTCAGACAATTCCACTCACACTGCTCTCTCCCAGCTTCAAAAGACTGTCATTTTGACAACAACAAAAAATATCCTGAAAGCCTTTGAATATTGGACAGAGTGAAAACAAGTGTCTACAGTACGTGATGATGATTTTAGCCTCAAAGGCGCGGCAGTCCTCAATATGTCAAAGCTAAATCTGTTGATCCGCATCAATAGAATGTGTCAAAAATGCTTCTCTACACAAAGACAGAGTAATTAGAAAGATCATCACATAAGAGATATAAGGCTTTTCTGTGTGTGTCTACACGTTCCTGCCTGCATCTGGTTTGCGGTACTGCGTCAACACAACAGGGAAGTGCATGAGCACTCCATGCTCATTGGTCTGTAGCTCCAGGTGCTGAGTTATGATTGGTCTTCCTTTGCCACACCTCCAACCCAGGGATGAAAGGGGAAACATTTTAGTACAGAGAGACGGCAACCAAAGTTTAAAAGTTAAGTTAATTGGGAGCCATTATTAATGTTCTCTCTCTCTCGCTCTCTCTCTCTCCTTCTTGCCCCCCTCTCTCTCTCCTTCTTGCCCCCCTCTCTCTTTCTCTCTCTCTCTCTCTCTCTCTCTCTCTCTCTCTCTCTCTGCCTCTCTCCCCTCTCCCTCTCCCTCTCTCTCTCTCTCTCTCTCTCTCTCTCTCCCTATCTCTCTCTCTCTCTCTCTCTCTCTCTCTCTCCCTATCTCTCTCTCTCTCCCTCTCTATCTCTGTCTGCCTCTCTCTCTATCATACTGTACACACATGACTGTGCTACACACACTTTCTGCTAAATGACCATTCTACACAATTAGTTCAGCTATTATGGGGGTGGGTATGGTGAGCAGAGGAGATGGGGTGATTTGGGTTTGAGACAAATTTGACCTTAATAACTACCGTGGGATATGCGTCAACATTAACCTTGGGAAAATCCTCTGCATTATCATTGACAGCAGACTCGTACATTTCCTCAGTGACAGAAATGCACTGAGCAAATGTCAAATTGGCTTTTTACCAAATTACGGTGCGGTTAAAATTGGCAAAAAACACACACATTTCATTCCACAGGGCCGTGAGGTGAGACACAGATGCAGCTTGAGCCCCACCCCCTTCAACATAATTATATATCAACCAATTGCCGAGTGCACCAGAACAGTCTGCATCACCGACTTCATCCTACTAGAATCTGAGGTCAAATGTCTACTGTTTGCTGGTGATCTGGTGCTTCTGTCCCAAACCAAGGAGGGCCTACAGCAGCATCTAGATCTTCTGTACAGATTGGGCCCTGATCTGGGCCCTGACAGACCTGGGCCCTGACAGACCTGGGCTCCTGACAGTAAATCTCAGTAAGACAAAAATAATGGTGTTCCAAAAAAGGTCCCGTTGCCAGAAAACAAATACATATTCCATCTAGACACTGTTACCATAGAGCACACAAACACCATAAAGGAACATACAATTTGACATACCATTTAGGATCTGGCTAAAAATACTTAAATCAGTCATAGAACCATTGCCCTTCATGGTCGTGAGGTCTGGGGTCCGCTCACCAACCAAGCATACACAAAATGGGAGAAACACCAAATATCCTCAGTGTACAATGTTAAACACCAACTAATGCATGAAAAGCAGAATTAGAATCCCGCTTATTATCCAAATCCAGAAAAGAGACATTAAATTCTACAACCACTTAAAAGGAAGCGATTCCCAAACCTTCCATAACAAAGCCATCACCTACAGAGAGATGAACCTGGAGAAGAGTCCCCTAAGCAAGCTGGTCCTGGGGCTCTGTTCACAAACACAAACACAAACAGCCACAGCACAGCCTGACCACAAACCTGGCTCTGGAGGGAGGGATGGGGGGAGGAAGGGAGGAAGCCACAAAACAGCCTGACCACAAACCTGGCTCTGGAGGGAGGGATGATGGGAGGAAGGGAGGAAGCCACAGAACAGCCTGACCACAAACCTGGCTCTGGAGGGAGGGATGGGGGGAGGAAGGGAGGAAGCCACAGAACAGCCTGACCACAAACCTGGCTCTGGAGGGAGGGATGGGGGGAGGAAGGGAGGAAGCCACAGAACAGCCTGACCACAAACCTGGCTCTGGAGGGAGCCACAGCATGAGCTGACCACAAATCAGGTTCTGGAGAGAGGGAGGCTACAGCCACAACAGTTACAACAAAACACAGCCTGGCCACAAATCTGATAGACCTAATCTTCATGACTCATGACATAGCCATAAACAAGACACTGTACTCACAAAAAGGGAAGAGGCAGGTCTACACAACTAAAGAAAGAATGATGTTGCTCTATAGAATGATGTTGCTCTATAGAATGATGTTGATCTAAGAAATAATAATTTTGCTCTATAGAATGATGCTGCTCTATAGAATGATGTTGCTCTATAGAATGAGTTTGCTCTATAGAATGATGTTGCTCTAAGAAAGAATAATGTTGCTCTATAGAATGATGTTGCTCTATAGAATGATGTTGCTCTATAGAATGATGTTGCTCTATAGAATAATGTTGCTCTGAGAAATGATGATGTTGCTCTATAGAATTATGTTGCTCTAAGAAAGAATGATGTTGCTCTAAGAAAGAATGATGTTTCTCTATAGAATGATGTTGCTCTATAGAATTATGTTGCTCTAAGAAAAAATGATGTTGTTCTAAGAAAGAATGATGTTTCTCTATAGAATGATGTTGCTCTATAGAATGATGTTGCTCTATAGAATGATGTTGCTCTATAGAATGATATTTCTCTATAGAATGATGTTTCTCTAAGAAAGAATAATGTTGCTCTAGGAAGAATGATGTTGCTCTATAGAATAACATTGCTCTATAAAATGATGTTGCTCTATAGAATGATGTTTCTCTATAGAATGATGTTGCTCTATAGAATGATGTTGCTCTATAGAATGATGTTGCTCTATAGAATAATGTTGCTCTAAGAAAGAATGATGTTGCTCTATAGAATGATGTTGCTCTATAGAATGATGTTTCTCTATGGAATGATGTTTCTCTATAGAATGATGTTGCTCTAAGAAAGAATAATGTTGCTCTAAGAAAGAATAATGTTGCTCTAAGAAAGAATGATGTTGCTCTATAGAATGATGTTGCTCTATAGAATGACGTTGCTCTATAGAATGATGTTTCTCTATAGAATGATATTTCTCTATGGAATGATGTTTCTCTATAGAATGATGTTGCTCTAAGAAAGAATGATGTTGCTCTAAGAAAGAATGATGTTGCTCTATAGAATGATGTTGCTCTATAGAATGATGTTGCTGTATAGAATGATGTTGCGCTACAGAATGATGTTGTTCTAAGAAAGAATAACGTTGCTCTATAGAATGATGTTGCTCTATAGAATGATGTTGCTCTAAGAAAGAATGACGTTGCTCTATAGAATGAGTTTGCTCTAAGAAATAATAATTTTGCTCTATAGAATGATGTTGCTCTATAGAATGATGTTGCTCTAAGAAAGAATGACGTTGCTCTATAGAATGAGTTTGCTCTAAGAAAGAATAATGTTGCTCTATAGAATGATGTTGCTCTATAGAATGATGTTGCTCTATAGAATGATGTTGCTCTATAGAATAATGTTGCTCTGAGAAATAATGATGTTGCTCTATAGAATTATGTTGCTCTAAGAAAGAATGATGTTGCTCTAAGAAAGAATTATGTTTCTCTATAGAATGATGTTGCTCTATAGAATGATGTTGCTCTATAGAATGATATTTCTCTATAGAATGATGTTGCTCTAAGAAAGAATGATGTTGCTCTAAGAAAGAATAATGTTGCTCTAGGAAGAATGATGTTGCTCTATAGAATAACATTGCTCTATAAAATGATGTTGCTCTATAGAATAATGTTGCTCTGAGAAAGAATGATGTTGCTCTATAGAATGATGTTGATCTATAGAATGATGTTTCTCTATAGAATGATGTTGCTCTATAGAATAATGTTGCTCTAAGAAAGAATGATGTTGCTCTATAGAATGATGTTGCTCTATAGAATGATGTTTCTCTATGGAATGATGTTTCTCTATAGAATGATGTTGCTCTATAGAATGATGTTGCTCTATAGAATGATGTTGCTCTATAGAATAATGTTGCTCTAAGAAAGAATGATGTTGCTCTATAGAATGATGTTGCTCTATAGAATGATGTTTCTCTATGGAATGATGTTTCTCTATAGAATGATGTTGCTCTATAGAATGATGTTTCTCTATGGAATGATGTTTCTCTATAGAATGATGTTTCTCTAAGAAAGAATAATGTTGCTCTAAGAAAGAATAATGTTGCTCTAAGAAAGAATGATGTTGCTCTATAGAATGATGTTGCTGTATAGAATGATGTTGCGCTACAGAATGATGTTTCTCTATAGAATGATGTTGCTCTAAGAAAGAATAATGTTGCTCTAAGAAAGAATGATGTTGCTCTAAGAAAGAATGATGTTGCTCTATAGAATGATGTTGCTCTAAGAAAGAATGATGTTGCTCTATAGAATGATGTTGCTCTATAGAATGATGTTGCTCTATAGAATGATGTTGCTCTATAGAATGATGTTGCTGTATAGAATGATGTTGCGCTACAGAATGATGTTGTTCTAAGAAAGAATAACGTTGCTCTATAGAACGATGTTGCTCTATAGTGATCCACACCAGTCACCAGTTAGCTTTGAGTGACCAGATCTCTCTGGCCTTATCCACACACACACATACACACACATACACAGAAACACAAACACACACACAAAAACACACACACAGAAATACACACACATACACAGAAACACACACACACAGAAACAGAAACACACACCCACACAAAACCCTTAGCACCACTGACCACCCTGGGCCAGATCAATGTCAACATCCACTGGGCACACACTGGTTGAATCAACGTTGTTTCCACCTCATTTCAACTAAATTGTGTTGAACCGACTTGGAATATACGTTGAATTGACATCTGTGCCCATTGGGTTAGTTTGTCTGTCTCTTACCATAACTGGGCTGAAACACACACACACACACACACACACACACACACACACACACACACACACACACACACACACACACACACACACACACACACACACACACACACACACACACACACACACACACACACACACACGTTGACTCATGTAGTGTACAACATCCACTCATTAATTAACTACGGGCTACTGTGTTTTCTCCAGCCCGATTCACAACACAGACAATAGTTCTATCATTAGTAATTACAGGCAGCCCGAAAACGACTGAAATTACATCAGAACTCCCATAGTGTGGCAGACTATGCGGGAGCACTTTGGCCGCCGAGAGTGCCTGGAATCCGGAGGCCCTGTTCGTTACCTTCCTTCGCGGACTATCAGAGGAGATAAAAGACGAGCCCGGGACTTACCGCTGCACCTCGATTCCCTCATCTCCCTCACCATTAGGATTGATGGGCGTCTACGGGAACGCAGGAGGGAGAGGAGGTCAGATCTAGGTCCGCTGCGGCTTGCTCACCTCCGAAGGAATCCTGAAGGCTGCATTTCCGAGAAAATCAGAAGCCACCCGAGTTCCCTCGAGAATCATTGGCGACAGGTGAGTCGGACACACTAGAGCCTATGAAACTGGGCAGAGCTAGATTTTTGCCTAGGTAACGTTCATGTTGGCTGAGCTCCAACTGTTGTCTGTATTCAAATCAAATCAAATCAAATGTATTTATATAGCCCTTCGTACATCAGCTGATATCTCAAAGTGCTGTACAGAAACCCAGCCTAAAACCCCAAACAGCAAGCAATGCAGGTGTAGTGCTGCGGGCATTACATAGCCACCAGCCCAGTAAAGAGTCCTAATTCATTAGCAGGTACGAGTACACTGGTGAATCAGACTGGGAATTCTCTAATTCCCAATACCCATACTCTCTTTTTTGCAATCCTGCTATGGGGAGACCAGTCTAAGTCTCAAAGGGTGCTCATTGACTCTGGGGCAGATGAAAGTTTTGTGGACGCTACCCTGGTATCGGAACTCGGTATGCCCACTCAACTCCTCTCCGTTCCCATGAATACTAGGACATTGGACGGCAGCTCCATTGGAAGAGTCATGCAGAAAACAGTTCCCATTAATCTGCGGGTATCTGGCAATCACAGTGAGTTGAGACAGCTTCTCCTCATTGAATCCCCTCACGTCCCTGTTGTGTTGGGATTTTCTTGGCTCCAAAAGCACCAGCCCGTTATTGACTGGACCATGGGTTCAATCCTGGGTTGGAGCCCGTTCGGTAAACCCCACCTCCTTAATCGGCTCAGCCGCCCCGAGACGTCCTACTCAGGGTTTAAGTAAAGCCTCGGATTTCTCTACTCTTCCCGAGTACCATGATCTCCTGGAAGTATTCAACAAGGCTCGTGTTACCTCTCTTCCTCCGCATTGTCCCTAAGATTGTGCCATTGGCGTCCTCCAGGGCACCACACTGCCTCGAGGTTCCCTATCGGCCCCAAGACCAAGATCATGGAGGAGTACATTGAGGACTCTCTGGCTGCTGGGAGCATTCGTACTTCTGCATCCCCTGCTGGTGAAGTGTTTTTCTTTGTGGAAAAGGACAAGACCTTGCGTCCATGCATCGACTACCGGGGCCTCAATGACATCACGATTAAAAATCTTTACCCCCTGCCACTCCTCTCCTCTGCTTTCGAACCTCTTCAGGGGGCTACCATCTTTTCCAAGTTGTACCTTTGGAATGCCTACCATCTTGTTAGCATACGCGAGGGGGCGAGTGGAAGATGGCTTTCAACACAACCAGGGGACACCATGAGTATCTGGTCATGCTGTCAAAGATGCTCCGTGACATGACATGCTGAATTGTTTTGAGTTTCTCCACCTCAACGACATCCTTGTTTTCTTCCGGTCTGCCCAAGTCCTTCAGCTCCTCCTGAAGAACCATTTGTGAAAGTTGAGAATTGCGATTTTTCACCACTCTACTATCTCCTTTCTGGTATACGTCATCGCTGAAGGAAATGTCCAGATGGATCCTGAAAAAGTGAGAGCGGGGGTGGATTGGCCCAAATCCACATCCAGAGAGCAATTGCAACTTTTCCTGGGGTTTGCTAATTTCTACTTCCACTTCATCCGGGGCTACAGCACCCTGACGGATCCCCTCTCTGCACTCACTTCTCCCAAGGTACCGTTCAAATTGTCCCCAGCTGTTGACAGGGCTTTTGTGGATCTTAAGCATTGGTTCACTACTGCCCCCATCCTTGCCCATCCGGACCCGTGCCGTCAGTTTGTGGTTGAGGTCAATGCTTCTGACGTTGGAGTGGGGGCCATCCTGTCCCAGTGATCTGCCCAGGAGCAAAAGCTCCATCCCTGTTCCATCCTGTCCCATCGTCTCTACTCCACTGAGAAAAACTACGATGCAGGTACCGGGAACTTCTGGTGGTCAAGATGTCACTGGAAGAGTGTAACATCCATTTTTGGTTTGGACCGATCATAAGAATTTTGAATATCTCTGCACAGCCAAGCTGCTTAACTTTAGGCAGGCCTGTTGGGCTCTGTTATTCATCAGGTTCAACTTCACCATCTCCTACCGCCCATGGTCCAAGAATGTGAAGCCAGACGCTCTCTCTCGCCTGTACAGTACCGCTACCACACCCTCTGACTCTGAGACCATTCTCCCTACCTCATGCCTTGCAGGGTCAGTTGTCTGGGTTATTGAGACTCTGGTCCTCAAGGCACAACGGTCCCAAACACATCTTCGTCCCTGATTCGTCCCAGTTCCTGGAGTGTGCTCATTCCTCCTGGCTTACCTGTCATCCTCGCTCCCGTCGAACCCTAGCCTTTCTCCGACAATGCTTCTGGTGACTGTTCCTGACACCTCTGTCTTCATCACCGCATACATGGTATGTGCCCAGAATAAGACTCCATGGCAAGCTCTGTCGGGCCTCCTTCAGCCACTGCCCATTCCTCATTGCCCCTGGTCCCATATTCCCCTCGATTTTGTCACTGGGCTTCCTCCATCTGATGGCAACACTGTCACCCTGACGGTAATGGATCTGTTTTCCAAAGCCGCCCTTTTCATTCCTCCCCTCTGCCAAAGAGACGGCCCACCTCATGGTGCAACACGCCTTCCAGATCCATGGACTCCCGGTGGACCGGTTCTGGAAAGCGTTCTGCACCCTTATTGGGTTGACGGCCAGCCTGTCCTCCGGATATCATCCCCAGTCCAACGGCCAGTCGGAGCGAGTGAACCAAGACCTGGAAACGACACTACGTTACTTCGACTCGACCAACCCAATACCTGGAGCCAACAACTGGTCCGGGTGGAGTATGCCCGGAACACTCTTCCCTGCTCGGCCACTGGACTTTCCCCTTTCGAGTGCTCCATGGGGTATCAGCCCTCCTTCCCAGAGCAAGAACAGGAAGTCAACATACCCTCAGCCCAGACCAACTCCAGGTGTCGTCAACAAGCAGACCGCCGCCGGACTCCAGCTCCCCACTATAGTCTTGGGCAGAGGACATGGCTATCAACACAGGACCTGCCCCTCTGGGTGGAGTCCAACAATCCTTCACCCAATTTCATTGGTCCCTTCCCCATCTCTAGAGTCCTTTGTCCCATTGCTGTTCCTCTTCTGTAACCCCATGCCCTCTGTATACACCCTACTTTTCATGTGTCCAGGATTAAGCCCTTTGACAGAGCCCTTTGTCTTCTGTTTCCAGGCCCACACTCCCCTCCCCATGTCACGATGGTCATCCGGGGTACACGGTGAGACACCTCCTGAGTGTTCGACCACGGGGCAGGGGTTTCCAGTAAATGGTTGACTGGGAGGGTTATGGCACGGAGGAGAGCTGCAGTGTCCTCGCTAAGGACATCCTGGACCCGGCTC
>NC_034193.2:10921168-10993668 GCF_002021735.2 Oncorhynchus kisutch
GGGCCTTCTATGCCATCAAAATGAACGTAACATTTGACATACCAATTAGGTTCTGGCTAAAAATACTTCAATCACGTATAGAACCCATTTTCAGTGGTGTAAAGTACTTTACAGTAAGAATACTTGAAAGTACTATCTGTACTTAACTTTACTATTTCTATTTTTGACAACTTTTACTTTTACTTCACTACATTTCTAAAGAAAAGTATGTACTTTGTACTCCATACATTTTCCCTGACACCCACAAATACCCGTTACATTTTGAATGCTTACTGTAGCAAGGACAGGACACTTGTCCAATGGTCACGCACTTATCAATAGAACATCCCTGGGTCGTCCCTACTGTCTCTGAACTCACTAAACACATACATCGTTTGTAAATGTCTGCGTGTTGGAGCACGCCCATGGCTATCTGTAAATTCTTCATATACGACATTTGAAATGATTTTATTCTTTACTTTTTGCAATTACGTTTATTTTTGATACTTAAGTATCTTTATACTTTATACTATTTTTATCTTTCTTATAACCAAACACTTTTAGACTTTTACTCAAGTAGTTTTTTACTGGGTGACTTTTCCCAACTATTTTATTAAGGTATATTTACTTTTACTCAAGTTCGACAGTTGGGTACTTTTCCCATCACCTTTATGGTTGGTCCGGTGTCCGCATACCAACCAAGAATTCACAAAATGGATGAAAAAACTATTCTGCAGAGGTGAATTAGTCCGATACCGACTAATTATCAAAATCCAGAAAAGAGCAGTTGAATACTTTAACCACGTAAAAGGAAGTGACTCCCAAACCATCCATAACAAAGCCATCACCTACAGAGAGATGAACCTGGAGAAGAGTCCCCTAAGCAAGCTGGTCCTGGGGCTCTTTTCACCAACACGAACAGATCCCACAGAGCCCCAAGACAGCAACACAATTAGACCCAACCAAATCATGAGAAAACACAAATGTAATTACTGGATACATTGGAAACAATTAACAAAAAATCTGAGAAAACTAGAATGCTACTTGGCCCTAAAGAGAGAGAGCACAGTGACACAAACTCAAGGAAAGCTTTGACAGTGAGCATAGCCTTGCTATTGAGATGTGCCGCCGTAGGCAGACCTGGCTCTCAAGGGAAGACAGACTATGAGCTCACTGCCCACAAAATGTGGTGGAAACTGAGCGGCACTTTTTAACCTCCTGCCAAATGTATGACCATATTAGAGACACACATTTCCCTGAAATTACACAGACCCACAAAGAAATTGAAAACAAACCCAATGTTGATAAACTCCTAAATCTATTGGTTGAAATACCACAGTGTGCAGTCAAATCAGCAATAAACAAGAAAACAACAAGAAAAGGGCAACCAGTGTGTGTGTGTGTGTGTGTGTGTGTGTGTGTGTGAGACTCCACTGTTTCAGTGAGGAAGTATCTCCACTAGTCCTGCAGCGAGCAGCGAACTCGTAGGTTAATTTCAGTGTTGAAAGAAGTAGTCACCATAACAACGTGCAGTATTTTTATTTATCAGATCGTCCCTGGTCATGGCTGATAGTCCCGGGTCATGTCGGATAGTCCCTGGTCAAGGCTGATAGTCCCTGGTCAAGGCTGATAGTCCCTGGTCCTGGCTGATAGTCCCTGGTCAAGGCTGATAGTCCCTGGTCATGCCTGATAGTCCCTGGTCAAGGTTGATAGTCCCTGGTCAAGGCTGATAGTCCCTGGTCCTGGCTGATAGTCCCTGGTCATGGCTGATAGTCCCTGGTCATGGCTGATAGTCCCTGGTCAGGCCTGATAGTCCCTGGTCATGCCTGATAGTCCCTGGTCAAGGCTGATAGTCCCTGGTCCTGGCTGATAGTCCCTGGTCATGGCTGATAGTCCCTGGTCCTGGCTGATAGTCCCTGGTCATGGCTGATAGTCCCTGGTCATGGCTGATAGTCCCTGGTCAAGGCTGATAGTCCCTGGTCATGTCGGATAGTCCCTGGTCAAGGCTGATAGTCCCTGGTCAAGGCTGATAGTCCCTGGTCATGTCGGATAGTCCCTGGTCAAGGCTGATAGTCCCTGGTCATGTCGGATAGTCCCTGGTCAAGGCTGATAGTCCCTGGTCATGTCGGATAGTCCCTGGTCAAGGCTGATAGTCCCTGGTCCTGGCTGATAGTCCCTGGTCATGGCTGATAGTCCCTGGTCATGGCTGATAGTCCCTGGTCAGGCCTGATAGTCCCTGGTCATGCCTGATAGTCCCTGGTCATGGCTGATAGTCCCTGGTCAGGCCTGATAGTCCCTGGTCATGCCTGATAGTCCCTGGTCATGGCTGATAGTCCCTGGTCAGGCCTGATAGTCCCTGGTCATGGCTGATAGTCCCTGGTCAGGCCTGATAGTCCCTGGTCATGCCTGATAGTCCCTGGTCATGGCTGATAGTCCCTGGTCAGGCCTGATAGTCCCTGGTCATGGCTGATAGTCCCTGGTCATGCCTGATAGTCCCTGGTCATGGCTGATAGTCCCTGGTCATGGCTGATAGTCCCTGGTCATGGCTGATAGTCCCTGGTAATGGCTGATAGTCCCTGGTCATGCCTGATAGTCCCTGGTCATGCCTGATAGTCCCAGGTCACGCCTGCTAGTCCCGGGTCATGCCTGATAGTCCCGGGTCATGTCTGATAGTCTCTGGTCATGTCTGATAGTCCTTGGCCATGGCTGATAGTCCCTGGTCATGCCGGATAGTCCCAGGTCAGGCCTGCTAGTCCCTGGTCATGCCTGATAGTCCCGGGTCATGTCTGATAGTCCCTGGTCATGTCTAATACATAAGGATATGCTGGCCCTACTGCTCAAACAGACAACTGCATAATGGATCGTTGTAAAACACACACACACACACACACACACACACACACACACACACACACACACACACACACACACACACACACACACACACACACACACACACACACACACACACTCACAGCCATAGCCACATCCAAAGCCACACACACACAGCCATAGCCACATCCAAAGCCACACACACAAACAGCCACGTCTCCCCTCTCAACCCATAATTAGTAAGTCTGACAGCCGACAATGAAACACGCTCTTCTATCAGCAACAGCAACACAACAAGAACAGCATGCCCTGAAAATGTACTGTGACTAAGGATTAACCTCTGGGTCTGAGAGAGGTAGACGCTGTCAGTGACTAAAGCATAACCTCTGGGTCTGAGAGAGGTAGACGCTGTCAGTGACTAAAGTATAACCTCTGGGTCTGAGAGAGGTAGACGCTGTCAGTGACTAAAGCATAACCTCTGGGTCTGAGAGAGGTAGATGCTGTCAGTGACTAACGCATAACCCCTGAGTCTGAGAGAGGTAGACGCTGTCAGTGACTAAGGATTAACCCCTGTGTCTGAGAGAGATGTAGACGCTGTCAGTGACTAAGGATTAACCCCTGTGTCTGAGAGAGATGTAGACGCTGTCAGTGACTAAGGATTAACCCATGTGTCTGAGAGAGAGGTAGACGCTGTCAGTGACTAAGTATTAACCCCTGTGTCTGAGAGAGAGGTAGACACTGTCAGTGACTAACGCATAACCCCTGTGTCTGAGAGAGAGGTAGACGCTGTCAGTGACTAAGGATTAACCCCTGTGTCTGAGAGAGGTAGACGCTGTCAGTGACTATGGATTAACCCCTGTGTCTGAGAGAGAGGTAGACGCTGTCAGTGACTAACGCATAACCCCTGTGTCTGAGAGAGAGGTAGATGCTGTCAGTGACTAAAGATTAACCTCTGAGTCTGAGAGAAAAGTAGATGCTGTCAGGGTGGGCGTTTGAAGAATGCATGCGTTCCTGTTGCTACTAGGAACTCTGTGTTAGGTGTGAGGGAGAACATGGCGGGGTGCTTCAGGTAATTATATTTTTGTTTTAACTTTATTTAACTAGGCAAGTTAGTTAAGAACAAATTTACCTCTTGAAGTGAGATGCAGTGCCTTAGACCGCTGCACCACTCAGGAGCCATAAACATCACCAGATAACCAACAAAAACAGGTCACAACTCCTGCAGCTCTGTCGTTTGCTGGGTATTTACATAGTCAATGATAGGCTGTCGTACGCTGGGTATGTACATAGTCAATGGTAGGCTTTGAGGGAGCTCCTATGGTAGGTACATCTATAGCTCATTTATTGGCAGGAGTACTGTAGACTATTTTATCACCGACCTTAACCCGGAGTCTCTCAGAGCGTTCACAGTCAGTCCACTGACACCATTTCAGTGGCCTTGAGGTTAGAGTGTCTGCACTAAGATTGATCCCTGCACAGCTGCGAACTGCTTAGTGACACGAGCCTACCAGATGAGCTAAATTACTTCTATGCTCGCTTCGAGGCAAGTAACACTGATACGTGCATGAGAGCATCAGCTGTTCCGGAAGACTGTGTGATCATGCTCTCCGTAGCCGATGTGAGTAAGACCTTAAAACAGGTCAACATTCACAAGGCCACAGGGCCAGCACGGATTACAAGGATGTGTACTCCGAGCATGTGCTGACCAACTGGCAAGTGTCTTCACTGACATTATCAACCTGCCCGTGACTGAGTTCGTAATACCAACATGTTTCAAGCAGACGTCCCTGTACCCAAGAACACTAAGGTAACCTGCCTAAATGACTACCAACACGTAGCACCCACGTCTGTAGCCATGAAGTGCTTTGAAAGGCTGGACATGGCTCATATCAACACCATCCCGGAGTCGCCTCTTCACTGTTAACATTGAGACTGGTGTTTTGCGGGTACTATTTAATGAAGCTGCCTGTTGAGGACTTGTGAGGCGTCCATTCTGGTTAGAGCAAGTTTGCGCTGTTCTGTGAAGGGAGTAATACACAGCGTTGTACGAGATCTTCAGTTTCTTAGCAATTTTTCACATGGAATAGCCTTCATTTCTCAGAACAAGAATATACTGACAAGTTTCAGAAGAAAGGTCTTTGTTTCTGGCCATTTTGAGAATGTAAACAAATCCACAAATGCTGATGCTCCAGATACTCAACTAGTCTGAAGAAGGACAGTTGTAATGATTCTTTAGCCAGAACAACAGTTTTCAGCTGTGCTAACATAATTGCAAAAGGGTTTTCTAATGATCAATTAGCCTTTTAAAATGATTAACTTGCATTAGCTAACACAACGTGCCATTGGAACACAGGAGTGATGGTTGCTGAAAATGGGCCTCTGTACACCTATGTAGATATTCCAATAAAAGCCGTTTCCAGCTACAATAGACATTTACAACATTAACCATTTCTACACTGTATTTCTGATCAATTTGATGATATTTTATTGGACGAACAATGTGCTTTTTGCTATTTTGCTATTTGCCTCATGACCCGTGCATGCTTTGTTGAATATGAGCTTTCTTGTTAACCCAACCGTGGGACAGACTGTGTATGTTCCCACTCTGACTCTCTATTGGCTACACAGACTTTCGGTCTCCCATCCTATGCTAACCACCTCTCGCCGGCATTACATTCCTGTTACCTGATGATATTGTTGTACAATATGATCTTGGTGCCATCTAATGCACATTCAAATGCCATAAATCAACACCACAGAGCTCTCCCTGTCCTCTGCTGTGCCTTGATTGTATTACTGCTGATGATATCAACTGTTGCTAGCCCCAATTATGACTTGCGCTCTGATATCTGCTTCACTGATTCCTGTTCTCGTAAAAGCCAGGATTTTCTGCACCTTAACACTAGAAGTTTGTTCGTAATAGTTGGTCAGTGAAACGACTTGTCCTGATTTGTCGTAGACGCTTGCGAAAAAACTTTCATGAGCAAGCCTTCTTTCACGAACTGGCCTCTGTAAAATGGTATAGGATCATCTTCGTGCCCTCTTTCGAAGATGCTTGGACCTTCTTTTTTGATATTTTCAGTGGTATAGTTAACAAACACACCCCCATAAAGAAAATGAGAATTAAAAACAGGTTCATCCCCTGGCTAGACCGTGATCTTGCAGAGTTACTCCACCTCAAGAATTGCATTTGGCGAAAGGCTTGGCGCACGCATACTCAGGCTGACTGCTCTTGTTTAGGCAAATTACAAATAAGTACACTTCTCTCTCTGTTCTCTCTCTCTGTGGGTCTAACCCCAAGAAGTTCTGGAAAAAGGTTAAAGATCTGGGGAATAAACCCTCCTCCTCACAGCTGCCCATGTCCCTTAATGTTGATGATGTGGTTGTTACTGACAAGAAGCACATGGCTGAGCTCTTTAATCACCACTTCATTACATCAGGATTCCTATTTGACTCAGCCATGCCTTCTTGCCCATCCAACAATTCCTCATCTCCCACCCCGTTTAATGCAAATAGCCCCGATGCTCCTCTCTCTTTCCCCCCTGCCCCACTAAAGTTTCTCCCTGAAGGCAGTCACTATCCGAGGTGCTAAAGGAACTCCTTAAACTTGACCCCCAAAAAACATCTGGGTCGGTGGTTTAGACCCTTTCTTCTTTAAGGACCTTTTTAACATCGCTCCACTCTGGGGAGGTTCCCATTGCTTGGAAGGCAGCCAAGGTTTGTCCTTTATTTAAAGGGGAGATCAAGCTGATCCTAACTGTTACAGGCCTATTTCTATTTTGCCCAGTTTTTCAAAAGTGTTGGAATAAGTCAATAATCAACTGACTGACTTTCTTTACGTCTATAGTATTCTCTCTTGTATGCAATCTGGTTTCCGCTCAGGTTATGAAACCTTAAAGGTCCTCAATGATGTCATCATTGCGCTTGACACTAAGCAATGTTGTGCTGCTATTTTTATTGACTTGGCCCAAGATTTTGATATGGTAGACCATTCCATTCTTGTGCCCCGGCTAAGGAGTGTTGCTGTCTCTGAGGGGTCTTTGGCCTCGTTTGCTAACTACCTCTCTCAAAGAATGCACTGTTTAAAGTCAGAACATCTGCTGTCTTAGCCACTACCTGTCATCAAGGGAGTACCCCAAGGCTCGATCCTAGGCCCCACGCTCTTCTGAATTTACATCAACAACATAGCTCAGGCAGTAGGAAGCTCTCTCATTCATTTATATGCAGATGATACAGTCTTAAATTCAGCTGGCCCCTCGCTGAATTTGTGTTACGCTCTTCAACAAAGCTTTCTAAGTGTCCAACAAGCTTTCTCTGACCTCAACCCTGTTCTGAACACCCCCAAAACAAAGGTAATGTGGTTTGGTAAGAATAATGCCCCTCTCCCCACAGGTGTGATTGCTACCTCTGGGGGTTTAGAGCTTGAGGTAGTCACCTCATACAAATACTTGGGAGTGTGGCTAGACAGTACACTGTCCTTCTCTCAGGACATATCAAAGCTGCAGGCTAAAGTTAAATCTAGACTTGGTTTCCTCTATTGTAATCGCTCCTCTTTCAACCCAGCTGCCAAACTAACCCTGATTCAGATGACCATCAAAACCATGCTAAATTACGAAGACATAATGTATAGATTTGCAGGTAAAGGGTGCTCTTGAGCGGCTAGATGTCTTTACCATTCGGCCATCAGATTTACCAACAATGCTCCTTATAGGACACATCAGTGCACTCTATACTCCTCTGTAAACTGGAAATCTCTGTATACCCATTGGAAAACCCACTAGTTAATGCTTATTTATAAAACCCACACCTCCCCCATCTGAGATATCTACTGCAGCCCTCATCACATACAACACCCATCCTTCCAGTCACATTCTGTTAAAGGTCCCCAAAGTACACACATCCCCGGGTCGCTCATCTTTTCAGTTCGCTGCAGCTAGCGACTGGAACGAGCTGCAACAAACACTCAAACTGGAGAGTTTTATCTCAATCTCTTCATTCAAAGACTCAACCATGGACACTTTTACTGACAGTTGTGGCTGCTTTGTGTGATGTATTGTTGTCTCTACCTTCTTGCACTTTGTGCTATTGTCTGTGCTCAATAATGTTTGTACCATGTTTTGTGCTGCTACCATGTTGTGCTGCCGCCATGTTGTGTTGCTACCATGTTGCTGAGATGTTGTGTTACTACCATGCTGTGTTGTCATGTGTTGCTGCCATGCTATAATATCGTAGGTCTCTCTTTATGTAGTGTTGTGTTGTCTCTCTTGTTGTGATGTGTGTTTTGTCCTATATTTGTATTTTATTTGTACTTTTCATTTTTAATCCAAGCCCCTGTCCCCGCAGGAGGCCTTTTGCCTTTTGGTAGGCCATCATTGTAAATAAGAAATTGTTCCTGACTGACTTGCCTAGTTAAATAAAGGGTTAAATAAATAACAATACAATTATAGTAGATTAGGGGGCGAAATAGGTTGGTTGAAGGGGTAAGGATGTGTCGATCTGTCTTGGAACATCCTTCATGGTAGGGCAAAACGTTCTTAAGACTCGTTGATGGATTTGTTATTTTAACGGTGTCCAAAATTGCTGTGAATTGCCAGGGACCTTGCAATACGATCTTATCACGATACTTAGGTGCCAATACGATATGTATTGTGATTATCACGATTCTCTATGTATTTCCATTCAATGCTGCGATTCTATTAAGATTTGATGTTGCAAACAGATTGCTCACTATATGTCACGAGAAAATGAGCTTTGATCAGTCAAGGGAAATAAAAGTTCTGAAAACATGTTGGCTCACTATTTAAAAAAACAAGAACACACTACAATCGTCTAGAGCTAGGTAACGCTACCTAGCAAAACATGTGGAGTCAAACCAACAGAACACGCTACAATCGTCTAGAGCTCGGTAACGCTACCTAGCAAAACATGTGGAGTCAAACCAACAGAACACGCTACAATCGTCTAGAGCTCGGTAACGCTACCTAGCAAAACATGTGGAGTCAAGCAAACAGAACACGCTACAATCGTCTAGAGCTAGGTAACGCTACCTAGCAAAACATGTGGATTCAGGCAGACAGAACACGCTACAATTGTCTAGAGCTCGGTAACGCTACCTAGAAAAACATGTGGTGTAAACATGCAGAGTCAAACAAACAGAACATGCTACAATCGTCTAGAGCTATGTAACGCTACCTAGCAAAACATGTGGAGTCAACATGCAGAGTCAAACAAACAGAACACGCTACAATCGTCTAGAGCTAGGTAACGCTACCTAGCAAAACATGTGGAGTCAACATGCAGAGTCAAACAAACAGAACACGCTACAATTGTCTAGAGCTAGGTAACGCTACCTAGCAAGACATGTGGAGTCAAGCAGACAGAACACGCTACAATCGTCTAGAGCTAGTAACGCTACCTAGCAAGACATGTGGAGTCAACATGTGGAGTCAAGCAAACAGAACACGCTACAATCGTCTAGAGCTAGGTAACGCTACCTAGCAAGACATGTGGAGTCAAGCAGACAGAACACGCTACAATCGTCTAGAGCTAGGTAACGCTACCTAGCAAGACATGTGGAGTCAACATGTGGAGTCAAGCAAACAGAACACGCTACAATCGTCTAGAGCTAGGTAACGCTACCTAGCAAGACATGTGGAGTCAAGCAAACAGAACACGCTACAATCGTCTAGAGCTAGGTAACGCTACCTAGCAAGACATGTGGAGTCAACATGTGGAGTCAAGCAAACAGAACACGCTACAATCGTCTAGAGCTAGGTAACGCTACCTAGCAAGACATGTGGAGTCAAGCAAACAGAACACGCTACAATCGTCGAGAGCTAGGTAACGCTACCTAGCAAGACATGTGGAGTCAAGCAAACAGAACACGCTACAATCGTCGAGAGCTAGGTAACGCTACCTAGCAAGACATGTGGAGTCAACATGTGGAGTCAAGCAAACAGAACACGCTACAATCGTCTAGAGCTAGGTAACGCTACCTAGCAAGACATGTGGAGTCAAGCAAACAGAACACGCTACAATCGTCGAGAGCTAGGTAACGCTACCTAGCAAGACATGTGAAGTCAACATGTGGAGTCAAATTTTGAGTCTCTGTGCGTGTGTGTGTGTGTGTGCGAATGAAACCACAGTTTTATGCGCTGTAGTAGCCTAATAAGTCTCAGCCTGACATCTGCATAGCTCTTTTCTCCACATCCTGTATCTGCTGAGAAATACATTCGGTCACCTGCCGCCTCATCATCATGGTGATATGGCAGGTAACACTTTGCTCGTCCAATATCATATCTTGAAAACCTGACTGCTGCCTGACATGCAACATATTTTGGGACTGTAACAACAGTGAACTCATGAAAAATCCCTTTAAGGGGAGAGGAGGTGGTACAGCAAGCCTCTGGCAGTACTCTCTTCCTCTCCTCCTCCTCTCCTCCTCTCGTCATAATTGCCTCCTCTCCTCCTCTCCTCCTCTCGTCATAATTGCCTCCTCTACTCCTCTCCTCCTCCTCTCCTCCTCTCCTCTACTCATCCTCTCCTCCTCTTCTTCTCTCCTCTCCTCTCCTCTCGGCCTCCTCTCCTCTGCTCCAGGAAGCCATGAGAAGGTGTCTTCATGGTGGTATTGTGGTGAAGACACTGTGATTACCATGCAGTTGATTACCAAGCTGCTCAGCTTCTCAGAATCCCTAAGCCGCCCCACAAAGACAAGACACGTCATTGGGTAATACAGTATATGGCAGTGGAGATTTGTGATTGGTTAGAAGAGGGTTTTGTTGGGAGTCGAGGGCAGATGGCTTTGATTAGAGACATGGCTGTAATGCAGACATTCATGCATTGTGTGTACACACGTACACACACACAATTTAATCTGGCGCTCACACATTCCCCCAGTCAGTGAGCTGAGAATAGAACCAATAGTGTTATACTAAAGTAGACCTGCTCAGACCTACACCACACTGAGAGAGAGAGTTTAGTTAATTTTTTGTAGTTTAACTATTTGTACATCATTACAACCCTGTATATAGATATAACATGACATTTGAAATGTCTCAATTCTTTGTAATGTAATGTTACTGTTAATTTTTTATTGTTTATTTCACTTTTGTTTATTATCTATTTCACTTTGCCCGGCAATTAAAATTTCCCATGCCAATAAAGCCCCTAAAATTGACGAGAGATGGGGGAGGCAGAGATAGATAGATATTTTTGAAGACCCTCTATTTGGGGCTTGTTCTCTCCTCCTCCCCTCCTCTCATCTTCTCCTCCTTTCCTCCCGTCCTCCTCTCCTCTTCTTCCCTTCTCCCTTCCTCCTCCCCTCCTTCTCTCCTTCTCTCCTTCTCTTCTCCCTTCCTTCTCTCCTCCCCTTCTTCCTTTTCTCATCCCCTCTATCTCTCCTCTCCTCCCCTCCTTAACTCCCCTCCTCTCCTCCCCTCATCTCCTTCTCTCCTCCTCTCGTTCTCTTCTCCCCTCCTTCTCTCCTTCTCTCCTCCTTTTCTCCTCCTCTCCTCTCCTCCCCTCATCTCTTTCTCTTCCTCTTTCACTCTCTCCTCCTCTCCTCCTCTCCTCATTCTATTATTATTTCCTTCTCTCCTCCTCTCCTCCTCCCCTCCTCTTCTCCTCTACCACCTCTACCTAGATGTTAAGAAATAATTGATTTACCAATCCATAGCTCTTGGTATGGTACATGGGGAGAGAGATGTAGAGAGACACAGAGAGAGAGAGGGGGGGGTGTAGACTGTGAGAGAAGGAGAGAGAGGAAGGGAGAGGAAGAGGGATGAAGAGAGAGGAGGAGGGAGACCTGCACAGACCAAGAGGGAGAGAGGGGCCTATTTAGATTAGGACCTGTGTGTGAGCATGAGCGTGTGGATGACTCATCCTCAACCTTAAACATTCTCTATAATCACAACATCAACACGCAACCTAGAGATGGTAAAAACGTGTGTGTGTGTGTGTGTGTGTGTGTGTGTGTGTGTGTGTGTGTGTGTGTGTGGTGTGTGTGTGTGTGTGTGTGTGTGTGTGTGTGTGTGTGTGTGTGTGTGTGTGTGGGGGGCCAGGCTGTCTGGTATCTAAGAGAGCAGTAATATTTGTTATGGAAATTGAGAGAGTGGACATTGAAGTGAGGCATTAGGGAACCGAAGTCATGATTAGAACAAATCTCCACATCCACTTACCTTATCAGATCTGCCCTACTACACTGGCTGAGAGAGAGAGAGAGAGAGAGAGAGAGAGAGAGAGAGAGAGAGTGTGTGTGTGTGTGTGTGTTTCCTGGGTTGGAGGAGGGTATATAAAGATATTGTGATTAGGCTATCACTGGGGAGAGAGATAAAGTAGTGGTGGAGCTACACTGACACACCCAGACAGGCAAGCTGACAAACAGACAACTCCTAACCGCCCCTCTGTGATCACCTACTACACTGTAGTAAGTAAAACGTTGGGTTAATAAAAGTTCTGCTATGTTATGAAGAGTATTATTCTTTGGGAAGTGTTACCTAATCAACCTATGATCAATTAAAGACATGAGAAAGGTCATATTTTTGATTGAGAGTGGTTTTGGAGGGAATTCATATGTGTTTATAAACTACCCAGCCACTACCCAGCCACGACCCAGTCGATACCCAGCCACTACCCAGTCGATACTCAGCCACTACCCAGTTGATACCCAGCCACTACCCAGCCACGACCCAGCCACTACCCAGTCGATACCCAGCCACTACCCAGGTACTACCCAGTCAGTACCCAGCCACTACCTAGCCACTACCCAGTCGATACCCAGCCACTACCCAGTCGATACCCAGCCACTACCCAGTCGATACCCAGCCACTACCCAGTCGATACCCAGCCACGCCCCAGCCACTACCCAGTCGATACCCAGCCACTACCCAACCACTACCCAGTTGATAACCAGCCACTACCCAGCCGATACCCTGTCGATACCCAGCCACTAACCAGCCACTACCCAGCCACTACCCAGTCGATACCCAGCCAATACCCAACCACTACCCAGTTGATAACAAGCCACTACCCAGCCGATACCCTGTCGATACCCAGCCACTAACCAGCCACTACCCAGCCACTACCCAGTCGATACCCAGCCACTACCCAGTCGATACCCAGCCACTACCCAACCACTACCCAGTTCATAACCTGTCACTACCAAGCCACTACGCAGCCGGTATACAGCCACTACCCAGCCTCTACCCAGCCGCTACCCAGCTGCTACCCAGTCACTACCCAGCCACTACCCAGTCAATACCCAGCCGCTACCCAGTCGATACCCAGCCACTACCCAGTCTCTACCCAGCCTCTACTCAGCCACTACCCAGTCAATACCCAGCCACTACCCAGCCTCTACCCAGCCACTACCCAGCCTCTACCCAGTCAATACCCAGCCTCTACCCAGCCTCTACCCAGCCACTACCCAGTCAATACCCAGCCACTACCCAGCCACTACCCAGTCAATACCCAGCCACTAGCCAGACGGTATACAGCCACTACCCAACCACTACCCAGCCACTACCCAGTCAATACCCAGCCACTACCCAGCCGGGATACAGCCACTACCCAGCCAGTATACAGCCACTACCCAGCCGGTATACAGCCACTACCCAGCCTCTACCCAGCCGGTATACAGCCACTACCCAGCCACTACCCAGCCAGTATACAGCCACTACCCAGCCGGTATACAGCCACTACCCAGCCACTACCCAGCCGGTATACAGCCACTACCCAGCCACTACCCAGCTTCTACCCAGCCGGTATACAGCCACTACCCAGCCAATACCAAGCCACTACTCAGCCTCTACCCAGCCACTACCCAGCCTCTACCCAGCCACTACCCAGTCAATACCCAGCCACTACCCAGCCACTACCCAGCCTCTACCCAGCCACTACCCAGTCAATACCCAGCCACTACCCAGCCACTACCCAGTCAATACCCAGCCACTACTCAGCCACTATACAGCCACTAGCCAGACGGTATACAGCCACTACCCAACCACTACCCAGCCACTACCCAGCCACTACCCAGCCACTACCCAGCCAGTATACAGCCACTACCCAGCCGGTATACAGCCACTACCCAGCCGGTATACAGCCGGTATACAGCCACTACCCAGCCACTACCCAGCCGGTATACAGCCACTACCCAGCCACTACCCAGACAGTATACAGCCACTACCCAGCCACTACCCAGCTACTACCCAGCCGGTATACAGCCACTACCCAGCCACTACCCAGCCAGTATACAGCCACTACCCAGCCGGTATACAGTCGCTACCCAGCCACTACCCAGCCACTACCCAGCCGGTATACAGCCACTACCCAGCCACTACCCAGCCAGTATACAGCCACTACCCAGCCACTACCCAGCCGGTATACAGCCACTACCCAGCCACTACCCAGCCAGTATACAGCCACTACCCAGCCGGTATACAGCCACTACCCAGCCACTACCCAGCCGGTATACAGCCACTACCCAGCCACTACCCAGCCAGTATACAGCCACTACCCAGCCACTACCCAGCCACTACCCAGCCGGTATACAGCCACTACCCAGCCACTACCCAGCCAGTATACAGCCACTACCCAGCTGGTATACAGCCACTACCCAGCCACTACCCAGCCGGTATAAAGCCACTACCCAGCCACTACCCAGCCTGTATACAGCCACTACCCAGCCACTACCCAGCCTCTACCCAGACGGTATACAGCCACTATCCAGTCAATACCTAGCCACTACCCAGCCACTGCCCAGCCTCTACCCAGCAACTACCCAGCCGCTGCCCAGCCTCTACCCAGCCACTACCCAGCCACTACCCAGCCTTTACCCAGCCACTACCCAGCCACTACCCAGCCTCTACCCAGCAACTACTCAGCCACTACCCAGCCTCTATCCCACCACTACACAGCTGGTATACAGCCACTAAGTCTATCTCCCCAGGACCCTCTGGCTGTTTGTTTGGCTGGAACTTTGTAAAGAGGGACAAATACACATTTTTCATGTTAGAGACAGAGAGGGGGGGATAGAGAAGGACTAAGACAGAGAAAGACTAAAACAGAGAGGGAGGCCGAGAGAAGGACTAAGACAGAGAGGGAGGGAGAGAGAAGGACAAAGGCAGAGAGGGAGGGAGAAAGAAAGACAGACAGACAGACAGTGATGGAATCCCTGTGCTATAATTTTTCACCAAGCCTGCCAAATGATGCCCTTTCCTAAACTAAACAAGACAGACACACTGGCTTTTAAATGTTCCCTTACTTACTGTGTCATCACCATCTTGTTATCAGTCCTCCATTGTACAGTAGTTCTCATGGCATGCTTCCACACGTAATGTAATTATGGGACTTTCCCATTCTTAAACCTCCCTCCCTCCCATCCCTCCCTCCCTCCCTCCAACCCTCCAACCCTCCAACCCTCCCTCCCTCCCTCTCGCACAGGAGTTCTGTTCAGCTTTAATTCATTCAGTCTTCTGGTCCTCTGGGTCAAGAGACAGAGTGGGTTGAGGAGAAAAGTCCTGCTTTTCTGACCCGAGTCCATCACTCACCAGCCTTCCTTTACCTGCCTGCCTTTTTTATTTCCCTTTGCTGTCATTTCCTCTCATCGTCTATCTTTTCCTCCCCTCCTGTCGTTCATACCTCCCTTCTCTCATCTACCCTCCCCCCCCCTCCTGTCATTCATACCTCCCTTCTCTCATCCACCCTTTCCCCTACCCTCCCCTTCTGTCATTCATACCTCCCTTCTCTCATCCACCCTCTCCCCTCCCCTCCTGTCGTTCATACCTCCCTTCTCTCATCCACCCTTTCACCTCCCCTCCCCTCCTGTCGTTCATACCTCCCTTCTCTCATCCACCCTTTCCCCTCCCCTCCCCTCCCCTCCTGTCGTTCATACCTCCCTTCTCTCATCCACCCTTTCCCCTCCCCTCCCCTTCCCTCCCCTCCTGTCGTTCATACTTCCCTTCTCTCATCCACCCTTTCCCCTCCCCTCCCCTCCCCTCCTGTCGTTCATACTTCCCTTCTCTCATCCACCCTTTCCCCTCCCCTCCCCTCCCCTCCCCTCCCCTCCCCTCCTCTATTTTCTCCTCTCCTCCCCCTCTCTCTCTGGTGGCCTATGCAGCTTTAATTCATGAACAGTTATCTGCTCTTATGGGCTACTAGGAAAGCTCGCCCTGCTCACTCACAAGCCCTCTCCTCTCCTCAGTCCCCAATCCTATCTATACCAAGCCATCAAAACAAACTACAACCTCCCTCTGCTTCCCAAAACACAGATAGGCTGAATCTCAAACCTTTATCAATTGGCCAGTTGCTGTTGTGTTCGATAGTGATCACTCGATTCTGCAAGTGTTTTGGCCAAAATGAGCATTGAGACGATGCATTGAGACAATGCATTGAGAAGATGCATTGAGAAGATGCATTGAGAAGATGCATTGAGAAGATGCATTGAGAAGATGTATTGAGAAGATGTATTGAGACGAAGCATTGAGACAATGTATTGAGAAGATGTATTGAGAAGATGCATTGAGAAGATGTATTGAGAAGATGCATTGAGACGATGCATTGAGAAGATGCATTGAGACGATGCATTGAGAAGATGCATTGAGACGATGCATTGAGGAGATGTATTGAGGAGATGTATTGAGAAGATGTATTGAGAAGATGTATTGAGAAGATGTATTGAGAAGATGCATTGAGACGATGCATTGAGAAGATGCATTGAGACGATGCATTGAGAAGATGCATTGAGACGATGCATTGAGAAGATGTATTGAGAAGATGTATTGAGAAGATGTATTGAGAAGATGTATTGAGAAGATGTATTGAGACGAAGCATTGAGACGATGTATTGAGACGATGTATTGAGAAGATGCATTGAGACGATGCATTGAGACGAAGCATTGAGACGATGCATTGAGAAGATGCATTGAGACGATGCATTGAGACGATGCATTGAGAAGTTGCATTGAGACGAAGCATTGAGACGATGCATTGAGACGATGCATTGAGACGATGTATTGAGACGATGCATTGAGACGATGCATTGAGACGATGCATTGAGAAGATACATTGAGACGAAGCATTGAGACGATGCATTGAGACGATGCATTGAGAAGATGCATTGAGACGAAGCATTGAGACGATGCATTGAGACGATGCATTGAGAAGATGCATTGAGATGATGCATTGAGACGATGCATTGAGACGATGCATTGAGACGATGCATTGAGAAGATGCATTGAGACGATGCATTGAGAAGATGCATTGAGACGAAGTATTGAGACGATGCATTGAGATGTCCACCTGCCACCTATCAATTTTCCAAAATTCTAAATCCAGGCTTTTGAAGGGAGCAGTGGAGCCTTCAGCTAGATTCAGAGAATGACTCAGTCGACTTGTGAAAGTGCATATCGAGTGATCGAGTGAGGCTGAGAGAGAGATCGAGGGAGAGAGAGTAAAGAGAGAGGGAGGATGAGGGAGGAAAGGAGTTAGGGAGGGAGAGATGAAATTAGATAAAATTGACATAATGAGAGAGAATGAGAGAGATAGCAGGAGGAAGAGAAGCCAGAGGCTGAAAGTGAACAAGCTAACAGTGAGAAAAGCCAAAGAGAGATGGATGAATATATCAATGCAAAAATTAGAAAATTGGGCATGTCAATAGGATACAGACAGAGAGATAAACTGGGGTGGAGCCTGAGAGAGCTTGAGAGCAAGAGAGAGAGGGAAAAGGGGAAGAGAGAGAGAGAGAAAGAGAGAGAGAGGTTATCTCTACCCTGCTGCCACGAAAATACTTCCACCCTGCTACCATACAGCGGGTAAACGCGTGAATTTCCCATGCGTGTCACTCAAACCAAATGTTTACCTGGCACACCACTCCACCCATGACTTGAACAGCCTTTACGACCAGGTCCACCTATACAAGGCAGCAGTGCCCACCTTCGCCCGGACCCTTAAGGACATCACATTCAACCGCAGCCCCAACACCTCACACAGGAGCAACAGATCAATAGACACTTTCCCAGACCCCCCCGGACCTACACATAGAGGACTCACGCCGAGAGGACCTACACATAGAGGACCCATGCCGAGAGGACCTACACATAGAGGACCCATGCCGAGAGGACCTACATCCAGACCCACGCCGAGAGGACCTACACATAGAGGACCCACGCTGAGAGGACCTACATCCAGACCCCCAGACCTGCACATAGAGGACCCATGCCGAGAGGACCTACATCCAGACCCCCCAGACCTACACATAGAGGACCCATGCCGAGAGGACCTACATCCAGACCCCCCAGACCTACACATAGAGGACCCATGCCGAGAGGACCTACATCCAGACCCCCCAGACCTACACATAGAGGACCCACGCTGAGAGGACCTACACATAGAGGACCCATGCCGAGAGGACCTACACATAGAGGACCCATGCCCGAGAGGACCTACACATAGAGGACCCACGCTGAGAGGACCTACACATAGAGGACCCACGCTGAGAGGACCTACACATAGAGGACCCATGCCGAGAGGACCTACATCCAGACCCCCCAGACCTACACATAGAGGACCCACGCTGAGAGGACCTACACATAGAGGGCCCATGCCGAGAGGACCTACACATAGAGGACCCATGCCCGAGAGGACCTACACATAGAGGACCCACGCTGAGAGGACCTACACATAGAGGACCCACGCCGAGAGGACCTACACATAGAGGACCCACGCCGAGAGGACCTACACATAGAGGACCCACGCTGAGAGGACCTACACATAGATGACCCACGCCGAGAGGACCTACACATAGAGGACCCACGCCGAGAGGACCTACATCCAGACCCCCCAGACCTGCACATAGAGGACCCACGCTGAGAGAACCTAGATCCAGACCCCCCAGACCTGCACATAGAGGACCCACGCTGAGAGGACCTACATCCAGACCCCCCAGACCTGCACATAGAGGACCCACGCTGAGAGGACCTACACATAGAAGACCCATGCCGAGAGGACCTAGATCCAGACCCCCCAGACCTACACAACACATAGAGGACCCATGCTTCCGTTCAAAGGTTTGGGGTCACTTAGAAATGTCCTTGTTTTTTAAAGAAAAGCACATTTTTTGTTCATTAAAATAACATCAAATTGATCAGAAATACAGTGTAGACATTGTTAATGTTGGCCCATTATCAGCAACCATCACTCCTGTATTCCAACGGCACGTTGTGTTAGCTAATCAAAGTTGATAAACACTAATTGATCATTAGAAAACCCTTTGCAATTATGTTAGCACAGCTGAAAACTGTTGTGCTCATTAAAGAAGCAATAAAAGTTGCCTTATTTCGACTAGTTGAGTATCTGGAGCATCAGCATTTGTGGGTTCGATTACAGACTCAAAATGGCCAGAAACAAAGAACTTTATTTTGAAACTTGTCAGTCTATTCTTGTTCTGCGAAATGAAGGCTATTCCATGTGAGAAACTGCCAAGAAACAGAAGATCTCGTACAACGCTGTGTGCTACTCCCTTCACAGAACAGCACAAACTGGCTCTAACCAGAATAGAAAGAGGAGTGGGAGGCCCCGGTGCACAACTGAGAAAGAGGACAAGTACATTAGAGTGTCTAGTATGAGAAACAAACGCCTCACAAGTCCTCAACTGGCAACTTCATTAAATAGCACCCGCAAAACACCAGTGTCAACGTGAACAGTGAAGAGGTGACTCCGGGATGCTTGCCAAAGGAACTGAATAATATTAATAAATGCTATAGATGGAAGGAAAGTAGTGTGGAAACCTAACAAAAACAATTAGGCAACAAATGCAATCCCTTTTAGACAACATCCTGGACAAAATGTTCCACTGTAATAGTGAAGGTGTAAACTTGGCAGTAGAACACCTAGACAGTATATTTGACCTCTCAGCTTCCTAATCAAATCTAAAATTGTAAAACAGAAAAACAGAAGAAAAAATACCACAATGACAAATGGTTTGATGAAGAATGTAAAAATCTAAGAAACCTATCCAACCAAAAATATAGAGACCCAGAAAATCTGAGTCTACGCCTTCACTATGGTGAATTACTAAAACAATACAGAAATACACTACGGAAAAAGAAGGAACAGCACGTTAGAAATCAGCTCAATGTAATTGAAGAATCCAAACACTTCAGGGAAAATTGGAAAACACTAAACAAATAACAACACGAAGAGTTGTCAATCCAAAACAGAGATCTATGGATAAAACACTTCTCCAATCTTTTTGGCTCTATAACAAAGAACAAATAGCAAAAACATATCTATGAACAAATACAAATCTTAGAATCAACTATTAAAGACTAACAGAACCCACTGGATTCTCCAATTATATTGAATGAACTACAGGACAAAATGCAAACCCTCCAACCCAAAAAGGCCTGTTGTGTTGATGGTATCCTCAATGAAATGATAAAATATACAGACCACAAATTCCAATTTGCTATACTTAAACTTTTTAACATCATCCTTAGCCCTGTTATCTTCCCCAATATTTGGAACCGAGGACTGATCACCCCAATCCACAAAAGTGGAGACAAATTTGACCCCAAAAACCTCCTGTTGGATGAGTCAACAGCAACCTTGGGAAAATCCTCTCACCTATTAACAGCAGACTCAAATGTCAAATTGGCTTTTTACCAAATTACCAAATGACAGACCATGTATTCACCCTGCACACCCTAATTGACAAACAATCAAACCAAAACCAAGGCAAACTGTTCTCACGCTTTGTTGATTTAAAAAAAAAAATTGGCATGAGGGTCTGCTATACAAATTGATGAAACGTGGTGTTGGGGGAAAAACACAAGTCATTGTAAAATCCATGTACCAAAACAACAAGTCTGCGGTTAAAATTGACAAAAAACACATTTCTATCCACAAGGCCATGGGGGTAAGACAAGGATGCAGCTTAAGCCCCACCGTCTTCAACATATATATCAACAAATTGGTGAGAGCATTAGAACAGTCTGCAGCACCCGGCCTCACCCTACTAGAATCTGAAGTCAAATGTCTACTGTTTGCTGGTGATCTGGTGCTTCTGTCCCCAACCAAGGAGGGCCCACAGCAGCACCTATATCTTCTGCACAGATTCTGCAAGACCTGGGCTCTGATAGCAAATCTCAGCAAGACAAAATATGAAAAAGTTCCAGTTGCCAGGACCACAAATACAAATTCCATTTTGACACCGTTGCCCTAGAGCACACAAAAAAACTATACATACTTCAGCCTAAACATCAGCACCACAGGTAACTTCCACAAAGCTGTGAACGATCTGAGAGACAATGCAAGAAGGACCTTCTATGCCATCAAGAGAAACTTAATTTGTATTTGATTTATTTCACCTTTATTTAACCAGGTAGGCCAGTTGAGAACAAGTTCTCATTTATAACTGCGACCTGACCAAGAAAAAGCAAAGCGGTGCGACAAAACAACACAGAGTAACACAAACAAACGTACAGTCAATAACACAATACATAAATCTATATTCAGTGTGTAGCCATAGACACTGGAGTGATGTGTATCATCTGCACAAGAAACTGCACCGGAAGAAATGGCAGCAGTTTTACGGTCGCCCAAACAATTCTGCTATTATGTGGGGGTTTTACGTTATTTTGTACATAATGTTTCTGCAAAAAAAGAGCTTCTGGATATAAGGACATCAATCACTCACCTCGGATTAGACAAAGACTTTTTCCACAACAAGCTGGAAACACAGGACATTCTCCAAACACCCGACAGGGCCGACATCCCTGTTTTTTGCAAGAGGAAGTGACTCAGGTACAGAGGACAAAGAGCCGGATGCCTTGTGAGGATGCGGAGAAGGCGAGTGGGAAAGCTGCCGTTACCATCAATACTATTCACCAATGTGCAATCACTGGACAATAAATGAGATGAGGTACAATCACAAATATCCTAACAACAGGACATCAAAAACTGTAATATCCTATGTTTCACGGAATCGTGGCTGAATGACGACATGGATATTCAGCTAGCGGGATATACGCTGCACCGGCAAGATAGAACAGCACACGACGTAAGACAGGGGGGGGGGCAGTCTGTGCATATTTGTAAACAACAGCTGGTGCACGAAATCTAAAGAAGTCTCTAGATTTTGGTCGCCTGATGTAGAGTATATTGTGATATATTGCAAGCCAAACTACTTGCCTAGAGAGTATTCAGCTATACTTTATGTGGCTGTTTATTTACCACCACAGACAGATGCTGGCACTAGGATGGCACTCTGTAAGCTGTATAAGGAAATAAGCAAACAGGAAACCACTCATGCAGAGGCGGCACTCCTAGTGGCTGGAGACTTTAATGCAGGGAAACTTAAATCAGTTTTACCAAATTTCTATCAGCATGTTTTTATTTTTTATTCTTTTTATTGCACCTTTATTTAACCAGGTAGGCTAGTTGAGAACACCTTTATTTAACCAGGTAGGCTAGTTGAGAACACCTTTATTTAACAAGGTAGGCTAGTTGAGAACACCTTTATTTAACCAGGTAGGCTAGTTGAGAACACCTTTATTTAACCAGGTAGGCTAGTTGAGAACACCTTTATTTAACCAGGTGGGCTAGTTGAGAACACCTTTATTTAACCAGGTAGGCTAGTTGAGAACACCTTTATTTAACCAGGTAGGCTAGTTGAGAACACCTTTATTTAACCAGGTAGGCTAGTTGAGAACACCTTTATTTAACCAGGTAGGCTAGTTGAGAACACCTTTATTTAACCAGGTAGGCTAGTTGAGAACACCTTTATTTAACCAGGTAGGCTAGTTGAGAACACCTTTATTTAACCAGGTAGGCTAGTTGAGAACACCTTTATTTAACCAGGTAGGCTAGTTGAGAACACCTTTATTTAACCAGGTAGGCTAGTTGAGAACACCTTTATTTAACCAGGTAGGCCAGTTGAGAACACCTTTATTTAACCAGGTAGGCTAGTTGAGAACACCTTTATTTAACCAGGTAGGCTAGTTGAGAACACCTTTATTTAACCAGGTAGGCTAGTTGAGAACACCTTTATTTAACCAGGTAGGCTAGTTGAGAACACCTTTATTTAACCAGGTAGGCCAGTTGAGAACACCTTTATTTAACCAGGTAGGCCAGTTGAGAACACCTTTATTTAACCAGGTAGGCTAGTTGAGAACACCTTTATTTAACCAGGTAGGCTAGTTGAGAACACCTTTATTTAACCAGGTAGGCTAGTTGAGAACACCTTTATTTAACCAGGTAGGCTAGTTGAGAACACCTTTATTTAACCAGGTAGGCTAGTTGAGAACACCTTTATTTAACCAGGTAGGCTAGTTGAGAACACCTTTATTTAACCAGGTAGGCTAGTTGAGAACACCTTTATTTAACCAGGTAGGCTAGTTGAGAACACCTTTATTTAACCAGGTAGGCTAGTTGAGAACACCTTTATTTAACCAGGTAGGCTAGTTGAGAACACCTTTATTTAACCAGGTAGGCTAGTTGAGAACACCTTTATTTAACCAGGTAGGCTAGTTGAGAACACCTTTATTTAACCAGGTAGGCTAGTTGAGAACACCTTTATTTAACCAGGTAGGCTAGTTGAGAACACCTTTATTTAACCAGGTAGGCTAGTGGAGAACACCTTTATTTAACCAGGTAGGCTAGTTGAGAACACCTTTATTTAACCAGGTAGGCTAGTTGAGAACACCTTTATTTAACCAGGTAGGCTAGTTGAGAACACCTTTATTTAACCAGGTAGGCTAGTTGAGAACAAGTTCTCATTTGCAACTGCGACCTGGCCAAGATAAAGCGTAGCAATTCGACACATACAACAACACAGGGTTACACATGGAATAAACAAAACATACAGTCAATAATACAGTAGATCAAAAGAAAACGAAAAGTCTATATACAGTGAGCTGTTGGCCTGGTTAGGAATAGCCAGGTGGAAAGCATGGCCAGTCGTATGCTAAATGTGCAACCAGAGGGAAAACAATTCTAGGGCACCTGTACTCCACACACAGATACGAGTACAAAGATCTCCTTCGCACCCAATTTGGTAAATCCGACCACAACTCTATCCTCCTGATTCCTGCTTACAAGCAAAAATTAAAGCAGGAAGCACCAGTGACTTGGTCTATAAAAAAAGTGGTCAGATGAAGCCAATGCTAAACTACAGGACTGTTTTTCTACTGTCACGCCCTGACCTTAGAGATCATTTTATATCTCTATTTTGGTTTGGTCAGGGTGTGAGTTGGGGTGGGCATTCTATGTTGTGGGTTCTATGTTTTCTATTTCTGTGTGTTTGGCCGGGTGTGGTTCTCAATCAGAGGCAGCTGTCTATCGTTGTCTCTGATTGAGAACCATACTTAGGTAGCCTTTTCCCACGTGTGTGGTGTGGGTAGTTGTTTTCTGTTTTGTGTCTTTCTGCACCAGACAGAACTGTTTCGGTTTTGTTCGTTCCCTTCGTTGTTTTTTAGTTAATCAGTGTTCAGCTAAAATAATAAAGATGAACATGTACCACGCTGCACCTTGGTCCTCCTTCCAACAGCCGTTACAGCTATCACAGACTGGAACATGTTCCGGAATTCTTCCGATGGCATTGAGGAGTACACCACATCAGTCACTGGTTTTATCAATAAGTGCAACAATCAGTTGAAGAGCACGCATTTAGTTTTACTAGCAACTAAAAGCATTTGGACGCCACGGAAGGAGTGTTGTATGACATTGAAGATCATTTGGAGGTTTGTTAACACAGTGTCCAAAGAAGGGACAGATGTATACAGAATGGTATCGTCTGCGTAGAGGTGGATCAGAGAATCACCAGCAGCAAGAGCAACATCATCGATACTGTATATACAGAGAAAAGAGTCGGCCCGAGAATTGAACCCTGTGGTACCCCCATAGAGACTGCCAGAGGTCTGGACAACAGGCCCTCCGATTTGACACACTGAACTCTATCTGAGAAGTAGTTGGTGAACCAGGCGAGGCAGTCATTTGAGAAACCAAAGCTACTGAGTCTGCCGATAAGAATGCGGTGATTGACAGAGTCGAATTCCTTGGCCAGGTCGATGAATACGGCTGCACAGCACTATCTTTTATCGATGGCGGTTATGATATCGTTAAGGACCTTGAGCGTGGCTGAGGTGCACCCATGACCAGAAACCAGATTGCATAGTGGAGAATGTACGGTGGGATTCAGAATGGTCGGTGATCTGTTTGTTAATTTGGCTTCGGAAGATTTTACAAAGGCATGGCAGGATGGATATAGGTCTATAACAGTTTAGGTCTAGAGTGTCTCCCCCTTTGAAGAGGGGGATGACCGCGGCAGCTTTCCAATCTTTGGGGATCTCAATCTTTGGGGATCTCTTTGCAGATCTTTCAGAACATCAGCTATCTGGATTTGGGTGAAGGAGAAGTGGGGGGGCTTGGGCAAGTTGCTGCAGGGGGTGCTGAGCTGTTGGCCGGGGTAGGGATAGCCAGGGGGAAAGCATGGCCAGCTGTAGAAAAATTATTATTGAAATTATCGATTATCGTACCCTCAGTGCAGTGGGCAGCTGGGAGGAGGTGCTCTTATTCTCCATAGACTGTACAATTGTTCCAAAACCTTTTGGAATTAGTGCTACAGGATGCACATTTCTGTTTGAAAAAGCTACCCTTAGCTTTCCTAACTGACTGAGTATATTGGTTCCTGTGAATCAACGGCTACATCTGTTCTTAGTTCTACATTTCTTGAAAGGGGCATGCTTATTTACGATGGCGAGGAAAGCCCTTTAAAGAGCAACCAGGCATCCTCTACTGATGGTATGAGGTCAATATCCTTCCAGGATACCCGGGCCAGTTCGATTAGAAAGGCCTGCTCCCTGAAGTGTTTTTGTGAGCATTTGACAGTGACCCATTACGCACGCAGGCAATAAGGCAGTGATCGCTGAGATCCTGGTTGAAGACAGCAAAGGTGTATTTAGAGGGCAAGTTGGTCAGGATGATATTTAAGAAGGTGCCCAAGGTTACGGATTAAGGGTTGTACCTGGTAGGTTCCTTAAATATTAGACAACCAATTGGGATCTGGATAAAAATACTTGAATCAGTTACAGAACCCATTGCCCTTTATGGGTGTGAGGTCTGGGGTCCGCTCACCAACCAAAAATTGGTTGAGAGAGAGAGAGAGAGAGAGAGAGAGAGAGAGAGAGAGAGAGAGAGAGAGAGAGAGAGAGAGAGAGAGAGAAAGGAAGGGGGAGAGAGAGATAAAGGTGGAGGAGAGCGAGAGAAAGACGTGAAGTAGTCAGTAGAGGAGTGAGTCTCCTGATCTGCTCTGATCTGCTCTGCTCTGGTCTGATTTGCTCTGCTTTGGTCTGCTCTGGTCTGCTCTGCATTGCCATGGTCTGCTCTGGTCTGCTCTGGTCTGCTCTGATCTGGTCTGCTGTACTCTGCTGTTGTCTGCTCTGCTCTGGTCTGCTCTTGTCTGCTCTGGTCTGCTCTGGTCCGCTCTGGCCTTGTCTGCGCTGGTCTGGTCTGATCTGCTCTGGTCTGCTCCGGTCTGACAGACTCAGGAGGGAATTGATTAGTGGCCTGTAGCCTGAAGACACATTCCTACATAGCCAGGGAACCACTGAAGGGGAGAGGAAGAAGGGGCGGCGGGGAGGGGGAAGAGAGTAGGAAAGGAGAGAAGAGGGGGCAGGGCAGGATGAGAGGGATATGGAAGGGGAATAGAGAGAATTGAGGGAGAGAGGAGGGGGGACGAAAGGGAAAAATAGATAAGGTGTAGAATGAGAAAGAGGAAAGTCTGTTAGGAAGAGAAAAAATATATATTTGCAGTCAGAAACAATAAACTGGAGAAGTGGGGGATAACTATTTATATCCTGGTCTTAGTCAGCTCTCTCACACACACACACGTGCGCACACAGACACACACACCAGTGGAGTGCAGTCAGAGTATGCAGTGCCTTCCCTGTGAAAATGAATGAAGAAAGAACTGTAATGAAAAAAAAAGATATACAAATGTAATAATCATCTTGTCACATTCATTTATTTCTGCATGATAAAATTGATTTCAGAACTAGTACTTCCCAAATTTGTGGTGGTCTGGGGAAAGGCAACCTGGCTGTGTGCCTGCCTTTCCCGGTCCCTCAACTGCAATTGGCATTTGAGAGAGAGCTTCCCTGCCTCAATATGTCCCACCTTATACTGCCAGCTAACGGACACCGAAAGGCAGGCATAGAGCTTCCCTGCCTTTTATGAGTCAATATGTCCCACCTTATACTGCCAGCTAACGGACACCGAAAGGCAGGCAGAGAGCTTCCCTGTCTTTCATGAGTCAATATGTCCCACCTTATACTGCCAGCTAACGGACACCGAAAGGCAGGCAGAGAGCTTCCCTGTCTTTTATGAGTCAATATGTCCCACCTTATACTGCCAGCTAACGGACACCGAAAGGCAGGCAGAGAGCTTCCCTGTCTTTCATGAGTCAATATGTCCCACCTTATACTGCCAGCTAACGGACACCGAAAGGCAGGCAGAGAGCTTCCCTGCCTTATATGAGTCAATATGTCCCATTCCTTTTCATTGCACTCAGATAATACATGTGCGTGTTAAGTAATGGGAAAGGCAGAGCTCTCTCCTTCCTATCGGTGTCACACATCATCTGTGGTCTTTTGGCCGTCATGTTCGTATTACTTCTAGCTAACGGTAAGCTGATCAGGATGGCTAAAATATTGCATCTGAAACAGTTTTCAAAGTTGGATTTTCTAGTGAAACAGGGGGTAGATAAGGGATGGAAGACCAACACCTGATCTTAGAGACTTACATCAATGGAAGGGACAGAAAATAACAGGATCATTTCAATCTGAGTGGTATCAAGGGAAAGACAGGCTCTGTGGACAACAGCATCCATCGAGAGGACATTTCCTGCACTGAAACGGATACCGATCAAGTCCTAGCCGGCCTCAGACCTCACCGCACGTCTCTGACTCACACTCACACACTGTACTGGATGCTGGTGCACTGTGCTCTCATAATAAAAACAGTGTGATTCAACACAGAGCTTGCCTCAGACAAAGAACAGCCTCTCCCTACTAATAAACAGGAAATCCAACCAACCAAGGATATCACAGCATTCATCAATCACCTTCTACCATACCCTTACCTGTCTAAACAGAGTCTACAAGGGGTTGGTTAATTAGGTTGTGTCTACAGAGGAAAGACCCTGTGAAGGTGATCAGATCTATATATCACATTACCACTCTAACCATTGGGAGTTAAACCCATCCTTACAATGGCTATCGCTGGCGTAGGACTGAGTGACAGAACGAGGCTTCCTGGAGCATAAGGAATAGCTTGGTTTTCACCAGGGTTACATAGGGCCTATACAATCTGTTTCCATGTTTTAATTCTTATTTTTTCTCTCAAAAACACTTTTTTGTTTTGTTAGGAGAACAACACAATTTGATGTTCTAAGTCCACAACAATGCTTAAACCACATCAGGAGACCACTTCTTGAGGTCTGTGAAAAATATAAGACATTTTCATTTTTGTAGATGTAGATACCCTTTAATTTAACTGTGAGCCAGGAGGAGACTTGATTGGTTAGTGGTGTTTCTATAGCACACATGTGATTGCAGAGTTTGCTAAACAAATCACCACTGGATTGATGCAAACAATCATGATATCATTATGCCAGGTAGGCGTAGACTACTTTGTAGTAAACATTTTAATGCTAATGCTAATTGCTACACAAAGTGGTAGACAAACGCGTTTACACAGACAGGGGGATCCCCATGCCGTTGCCTCTACAGTTAGTTTAAGGAAAATGTGAATCACTTATGCATTTTGTTAATGTTATATCATATTCTGCGATGCAGTGCCTTAGACCACTGCCCCACCCGGGAGGCCCCTGAATGATTGAATTCTGTTTTAATGTCTAGATTCTGCGAATCCTTCCGTGGTAATACAGCGATAATACTGAGATAATACAGCTGTATTATCACTGTATTATAGCTGTATTATAGCTGTATTATCACTGTATTATAGCTGTATTATCACTGTATTATAGCTGTATTATCACTGTATTATAGCTGTATTATCACTCTATTATAGATGTATTATCACTGTATTATAGCTGTATTATTGCTGTATTATCACTGTATTATCACAGTATTATAGCTGTATTATCACTGTATTATAGCTGTATTATCACTGTATTATAGCTGTATTATCACTGTATTATCACTGTATTATTACTACTGTATTATTACTGTATTATCACTGTATTATAGCTGTATTATCACTGTATTATAGCTGTATTATCACTGTATTATAGCTGTATTATAACTTCATTACCACTGTATTATAGCTGTATTATAGCTGTATTATCACTGTATTATAGCTGTATTATCACTGTATTATAGCTGTATTATCACTGTATTATTACTACTGTATTATCACTGTATTAAAGCTGTATTATCACTGTATTACCACTGTATTATAGCTGTATTATAGCGGTATTATAGCTGTATTACCACTCTATTCACACTGTACTATAGCTGTATTATCACTGTATTATCAATGTATTATCACTGCATTATAGCTGTAGTATCACTGTATTATCACGGTATTATAGCTGTATTATCACTGTATTATCACTGTATTATAGCTGTATTATCACTGCATTGCCACTGTATTATAGCTGTATTATCACTGTATTAACACTATTATAGCTGTATTATCACTGTATTATCACTACATTATCACTGTATTATCACTGTATTATCACTGTATTACCACTGTATTAACACTATTATAGCTGTATTATCACTGTATTATCACTACATTATCACTGTATTATCACTGCATTATAGCTGTTTGAGTTTGAGGACATTTGAATTTTGGAAAGGGGGACACTTGATTCTTGGAAGTACCACATGAGCAGCTTTCTTTTGAAGTTACATGGTTTTAGTATTACCACTGTATTATAGCTGTATTATCACTGTATTATAGCTGTATTATCACTGTATTATAGCTGTATTATCACTGTATTATCACTGTATTATAGCTGTATTATCACTGTATTATCACTGTATTATAGCTGTATTATCACTGTATTATAGCAGTATTATAGCTGTATTATAGCTGTATTATCACTGTATTATAGCTGTATTATCACTGTATTATAGCTGTATTATCACTGTATTATCACTGTATTATAGCTGTATTATCACTGTATTATAGCTGTATTATCACTGTATTATAGCAGTATTATAGCTGTATTATAGCTGTATTATCACTGTATTATAGCTGTATTATCACTGTATTATAGCTGTATTATCACTGTATTATAGCTGTATTACCACTGTATTATAGCTGTATTATTGCTGTATTATAGCTGTATTACCACTGTATTATAGCTGTATTACCACTGTATTATAGCTGTATTATTGCTGTATTATCAGTGCATTATAGCTGTATTATCACTGTATTAGTAGTCTATATGGGCATCAGTTAGTGTGTCTCACCATGCATAAAGAAGGCCAGGAATGTGAAATGGTTCTGGAGGCAGGCAGCAGGGACCTGGACAGCAGAGCAGCCCATGAATGAAGCCCAATGGAGCCAATTCTATCCCCTGACTTTGTTTTGCCCCTCCGGCGTAGGAAACACCAAAATGACTTGTTGTTCTTGTGTTGGGGCCAGAGCTTGTTCAATGTCGCTTATTTAGACAATCTCTCTCACACACACACATGCACAAGCTTTTTATCTGGGGAAGGTTCTGGGCTCAGAGACATTTCAGAGGTATTTCCTCAAATCAGGGTCAGATCAGATCAGGCTGGCAGATATCAGCTATGGTGCTAGTATAGGACTGGACCAGAGTAGATATCAGCTATGGGACTAGTATAGGACTGGACCAGAGTAGATATCAGTAGATATCAGCTATGTGGCTTGTATAGGACTGGACCAGAGTAGATATCAGCTATGGTGCTAGTATAGGACTGGACCAGAGTAGATATCAGCTATGGGGCTAGTATAGGACTGGACCAGAGTAGATATCAGCTATGGTGCTAGTATAGGACTGGACCAGTGTAGATATCAGCTATGGGGCTAGTATAGGACTGGACCAGAGTAGATATCAGTTATGGAGCTAGTAAAGGACTAGCTAGTAAAGGACTAGCTCCAGAATTTGCCCACCCACACAGACAACATGGTGAAGAAGGCACAGCAGCACCTCATCAACCTCAGGAGGCTGAAGAAATTTGGCTTGTCACCAAAAGCACTCACAAACTTTTACAGACGCACAATCGAGAGCATCCTGTCGGGCTGTATCACCGCCTGGTACGACAACTGCTCCGCCCACAACCGTAAGACTCTCCAGAGGGTAGTGAGGTCAAACTACCTGCCCTCCAGGACACCTACACCCCCCGATGTCACAGGAAGGCCATAAAGATCATTAAGGACAACAACCACCAAAGCCACTGCCTGTTCACCCCGCTATCATCCAGAAGGCGAGGTCAGTACAGGTGCATCAAAGCAGGGACCGAGAGACTGAAAAACAGCTTCTATCTCAAGGCCGTCAGACTGTTAAACAGCCACCACTAACATTGAGTGGCTGCTGCCAACACACTGACACTGACTCAACTCCAGCCACTTTAATAATGGGAATTGATGGGAAATGATGTAAATATATCACTAGCCACTTTAAACAATGCTACCTTATATAATGTTACTTACCCTACATTTTTCATCTCATATGCATACGTATATACTGTACTCTATATCATCGACTGTATCCTTATGTAATACATGTATCACTAGCCACTTTAACTATGCCACTTTGTTTACATACTCATCTCATTTGTATATACTGTACTCGATACCATCTACTGTATCTTGCCTATGCTGCTCTGTACCATCACTCATTCATATATCCTTATGTACATATTCTTTATCCCCTTACACTGTGTATAAGACAGTAGTTTTGGAATTGTTAGTTAGATTACTTGTTGGTTATTACTGCATTGTCGGAACTAGAAGCACAAGCATTTCGCTACACTCGCATTAACATCTGCTAACCATGTGTATGTGACAAAAATAAAAAATTGGATTTGATTTTACTCCAACTCAATTATTATCTCTTCTCCTTCCTATCTCTCTCCTCCTTCTGATCTCTACTCCAGCTCAAATATTATCTCTTCTCCTTCCTATCTCTCTCCTCGTTCTGATCTCTACTCCAACTCAAATATGATCTATTCTCCTTCCTATCTCTCTCCTCCTTCTGGTCTCTACTCCAACTCAATTATTATCTATTCTATTCTCCTTCCTTTCTTTCCTCTGTTTTCCCTTGTTCTCATATCTCCTACAGATGAATCAGTAGCCTCTTTCTCTCTGTCCTGGCCCATCCTGGAGAGAGATGTATACACCTGTACAGCCTACAGAGAGCTCAGGCAGGCAGGTACCGCCGTCTGTATACCAACAACACCATTACACCATTACTGCAGAGAGAAATGAAGGAGGTAGAGGGAGAGGGGGACCAACACCTGGTCACCTGGTTCTATCCCTTGCACTCCACACTGAGCCATTATAACTCCGTCAGAAAGAGATAAAGCTACCTGTTATACACCTGTACCCAGTTCCTAAGGAGAGAGAGAGAGAGAGAGAGAGAGAGAGAGAGAGAGAGAGAGAGAGAGAGAGAGAGAGAGAGAGAGAGAGAGAGAGAGAGAGAGAGAGAGAGAGACAGGGAGAGGGAGAGGGAAATAGGTTCCCTTCTTTGCTAGGCATTGAGACATTGGGAAACCTCCCTGGTCTTTGTGGTTGAATTTGTATTTGAAATTCACTGTTTGTCTGAAGGACTTTACAGATAATTGTAAGTCTGGGGTAGAGAGATGAGATAGTCATTAAAAAATCATGTTAAACACTCTTATTGCACACTGAGGGAATCCATTAAACTTATTATGTGACCAGCTAAGTACATTTTTACTCCTGAGCTAATTTAGGCTTGTCATAACAAAAGGGTTGAATACTTATTGATTATTTTAGGATATGAGTGGATATGATTTGGCCCTAATCCATTGGTCAAAAGGAGGCTAACTAACTGTATGAACATGTATAAAATATACTGTCATAATCATATCAGGAAAGGCCAGGTTGAACACACACACACACGCACATACACTTCACACACACATACACACTCACATACACTTCACACACACACACACACACACACACACACACACACACACACACACACACACACACACACACACACACACACACACACACACACACACACACACACACACACACACTCACATACACTTCACACAAACACACACACTCTCACACATCCACACTCTCAAACATACACACACATATACACACACATACACACACACACATATACAGGCCTCCACACACACAATATTCCTCCAGGGGAGCAATCATTTAAATCACTGTGTAGCTTTCTGTTTAACACAAATCCTCATGTTCTTTATCTATTTACCTCTTTATCTCTTGTCTCATTATCTGTTTCACTCTCTCTCTCTTCTTCTCCTCTCTTCTTCTCCTCTCTCTTCTTCTCTCTCTCTGTCTTATTCTCTCTTCTTCTCACTCTCTTCTTCTCCTCTCTGTCTTATTCTCTCTTCTCCTCTCTCTTCTTCTCTCTCTCTGTCATATTCTCTCTTCTTCTCACTCTCTTCTTCTCCTCTCTGTCTTATTCTCTCTTCTTCTCACTCTCTTCTTCTCACTCTCTTATTCTCTCTCCTCTCTTCTTTCTCTCTGTCTCTCTCTCTACTAATGTATTCTAAAACAGCTGCTGTTTCATCTGTTTTAGAATGTCGGAACTGCAGAAATTACGTAATGAAAAATCACACACACACACACACACACACACACACACACACACACACACACACACACACACACACACACACACACACACACACACACACACACACACACACACACACACACACACACACACACACACACACACACACACACACACACACACACACACACACACACACACACACCATCACTAGCACAGAGAGGCTGCAGCTTACATACATGGACTTGATATCATTGGCCACTTTATTAAATGGAACGCTAGTCACTTTAATAATGTCACTTTAATAATGTTTACATTTCTTGCATTACTCATCTCATATGTATATACTGTATTCTATTCTACTGTATCTTAGTCTATGCTGCTCTGACACTACTCATCTCATATGTATATACTGTATTCTATTCTACTGTATCTTAGTCTATGCTGCTCTGACATTACTCATCTCATATGTATATACTGTATTCTATTCTACTGTATCTTAGTCTATGCTGCTCTGACATTACTCATCTCATATGTATATACTGTATTCTATTCTACTGTATCTTAGTCTATGCTGCTCTGACATTACTCATCTCATATGTATATACTGTATTCTATTATACTGTATCTCAGTCTATGCTGCTCTGACATTACTCATCTCATATGTATATACTGTATTCTATTATACTGTATCTTATTCTATGCCGCTCTGACATTACTCATCTCATATGTATATACTGTATTCTATTCTACTGTATCTTATTCTATGCCGCTCTGACATTACTCATCAATATATTTATATATTCTTATTATATTCCTTTACTTAGATTTGTGTGTATTAGGTATTTGTTGGGGAATTGTTAGATATTACTTGTTAGATATTACTGCACTGTCGGAACTAGAAGCACAAGCATTTCGCTACAACCGCAATAACATCTGATAACCATTTGTACGTGACCAATACAATTTGATTTGATTCGATTTGACACACAAACACAAACACACAGCTTAAATGCATGCAAACATACAAGCAATATCACAGTCATAAAGTATTCATGCACACACTCGCACACACACCCCTCCTCCGGCCCACACATACATGACCATTCTCCACTTTGACCCCAAGCCAGGGGTGTTGCCGACTCGGGCAGTAACTCAGTTTGGGAGGAATACGGTCTTCCTCTAACTCTGCTGATATATTCTGGCATATAACATACCTACTGTATATTCATTACAAACTGGCTGATCAAACACATTGAAATACACAGAACAGCTACCTACCACCCTCACAATTCAAGATATAGTCATCTGAGTCAAGCTTCAAGAAAACTGCACACTGGGATGGATAAAGGTGTCAACCTAAATGTGATAGGGTAACCTGGAACACTGACCTAATGCTCAGTGGGATAAAGTGGTCTTCAGTTGTGCAGGTGACAGTGTGATGGTCAGTAGTAGAACTGCTCTCGCTACGCCGGTCAGTCGTCACACAGTTATTTAGCCTCTGACAATGCTGGATGGATGACTCGCCTGACGGACACACAAAACCCACTGAAATGTTCCCTCTCAACCACTTCAATCTCCCTTCCTCCTCCTGCCACAGCTAAGCCAGTCATTCAACCACTCTACACACTTCCTATCCACTCAACACTAGCGAGTAGACTTTGTGATCCGTCTTCCACATACATATGGTTCACATATAGTCCATGCATGAAGATATAGACATACTGTATATGTACAAAACAGCCCAGGCAGGCTCTATCCCCCAACCCTGTTGCTGTTTTCAGCCCTTCCTATCTCTCTCTCTCTCTCTCTCGTTCTCTCTCTCTTGCACTCTCTCCCTCTCTCTCTTTTTCTCTCTCTCTCCCTCTCTCTTTTTCTCTCTCTCTCTCTCTTTCTCTTGCAGTCTCTCGATCTCTTTCTCTCACCCTCTCCCTCTCTCTCTCTCTTTTCTCTATCTCTCTCGCAATCTCTCTTTCTCTTTCTCACACTCTCTCCCTCTCCCTCTCTCCCACTCTCTCGCTCTCTCTCGCTCCATGTCTCTCTCTCTCGCCATGTCTCTCTCTCTACCCCTCTCCAAATCTCTGCCTCACGCTAATTTTGTTAAAGATCACTTTTAACGCAACCCGTTTCGACATTTTAAATGTTAGTAATTTAGCAGACGCTCTGAATCCACAGCAACTTACAGGAGCAAAATAGGGTGAAATGCATTGCTCAAGAGCACATGAACAGATATTTCACCTAGTTGGCTCAGGGAGTCAAACCAGCAATCGCTCAACTACTGTCCTACGTGCCCTTCCGAAAGACGCAAATGCATAAACACAGACAGGGGGCTGCCGCAGAGGGGGTTGTTGTGGTGGTTAAGTGCCTTGTTCAAAGGCACACAGGCAGGCAATGGCATCAAGGTTTTCACTTCGCACTCCCTGGACTCTGTCTCTTTCTCTCTGTCTCTCAAATAAATACAATTCAAAGGGATTCATTAGCATGGGAAACAAATGTTTACATGCCAAATCAAGTGAAATAGATAAAACTTAAAAATAAATATATATATATTTTTCACCTTTATTTAACCAGGTAAGCTAGTTGAGAACAAGTTCTCATTTGCAACTGCGACCTGGCCAAGATAAAGCGTAGCAGTTCGACCCATACAACAACACAGAGTTACACATGGAATGAACAAAACATACAGTCAATAATACAGTAGAAAAACGAAAACAAAATATATATACAGTGAGTGAAAATAAGGTCAAATAAGGGGGTTAAAGTAATAAATAGGTGGCGAAGTAATTACAATATGGCAATTAAACACTGGAATGGTAGATGTGCAAAAGATGGATGTACAAGTAGAGATACTGTGGTGCAAATAAATACAGTATGGGGGTGAGTTAGATAGATGGGCTGTATACAGATGGGCTATGAACAGGTGCAGTGATCTGTGAGCTGCTCTGACAGCTGGTTCTTAAAGCTAGTGAGGGAGGTAAGAGCCTCCAGCTTCAGTGATTTTTGCAGTTCGTTCCAGTCAGTGGCAGCAGAGAACTGGAAGGAAAGGCGACCAAAGGGGGAATTGACTTTGGGGGTGACCAGTGTGATATACCTGCTGGAGCGTGTGCTACGAGTGGGTGCTGCTATGGTGAACAGCGAACTGAGATAGTGCGGGGCTTTACCTAGCAGAGACTTGTAGATAACTTGTAGCCAGTGGGTTTGGCGACGAGTATGAAGCGAGGGCCAGCCAACGAGAGCGTCCAGGTCGCAGTGGTGGGTAGTATATGGGGCTTTGGTGACAAAACGGATGGCACTGTGATAGACTACATCCAGTTTGCTGAGTAGAGTGTTGGAGGCTATTTTATAGATGACATCGCCGAAGTCAAGGATCGGTAGGCTGGTCAGTTTAACGAGGGTATGTTTGGCAGCATGAGAGAAGGAAACTTTGTTGTGAAATAGGAAGCAGATTCTAGTTTTTTTTTGATTGGGGATGCTTAATGTGAGTCTGGAAGGGGTGTTTACAGTCTAGCCAGACACCTAGGTATTTGTAGTTATCCACGTATTCTAAGTCAGAGCCGTCCAGAGTAGTGATGCTGGATGGGCGGGCAGGTGTGGGCAATGATCGGTTGAATAGCATGCATTTAGTTTTATTTGCTTTTAAGAGCAGTTGTAGCCAACGGAAGGAGAGTTGTATGGCATTGAAGCTCGTCTGGAGGGTAGTTAACACAGTGTCCAAAGAAGGGCCAGAGGTATACAGAATGGTGTCGTCTGCATAGAGGTGAATTAGAGAATCACCAGCAGCAAGAGCGACATCATTCAAGTATACAGAGAAGAGAGTCGGCCCGAGAATTGAACCCTGTGGCACCCCCATAGAGACTGCCAGAGATCCGGACAACAGGCCCTCCGATTTGACACACTGAGCTCTATCAGAGAAGTAGTTGGTGAACCAGGAGAGGCAATCATTTGAGAAACCAAGGCTGTTGAGTCTGCCAATAAGAATGTGGTGATTGACAGAGTCGAAAGCCTTGGCCAGGTCGATGAATACTGCTGCACAGTAATGTCTCTTATCGATGGCGGTTATGATATCGTAACGAGCGTGACTGAGGTGCACCCATGACCAGCTCGGAAACCAGATTGCACAGCGGAGAAGTTACGATGTGATTCAAAATGGGAAGTAATCTGTTTGTTAACTTGGCTTTCGAAGACCTTAGAGATGCAGGGTAGGATAGATATGGGTCTGTAGCAGTTTGGGTCTAGAGTGTCTCCCCCTTTGAAGAGAGGGATGAACAGTGAAAATTACACTCTCAAAAGTTCCAAAGGAATAGAGACATTTGAAATGTCATATTATGGCTATAAACAGTGTTGCAACAAGGTGCAAATAGTTCAAGTACAAAAAGGTAAATAAATGCACATAAATATGGGTTGTATTTAGAAAGGTGTTTGTTTGTTCTTCACTGGTTGACCTTTTCTTTTGGCAACAGATCGCAAATATTGCTGCTGTGATGGCACACTGTGGTATTTCACCAAATAGATATGGGAGTTAATCAAAATTGGATCTGTGTAATCTGAGGGAAATATGTGTCTCTAAATATGGTCATACATTTGGCAGGAGGTTAGGAAGTGCAGCTCAATTTACACCTCATTTTGTGGGCGGTGTGCACATAGCCTGTCTTCTCAATAGCAAGGCTGTGCTCACTGAGTATTTAGTCAAAGTTTTCCTTTTTTAAATGTTTTATTTCACCTTTATTTAACCAGGTAGGCCAGTTGAGAGCACCTTTATTTAACCAGGTAGGCCAGTTGAGAGCACCTTTATTTAACCAGGTAGGCCAGTTGAGAACACCTTTATTTAACCAGGTAGGCCAGTTGAGAACACCTTTATTTAACTAGGTAGGCCAGTTGAGAACACCTTTATTTAACCAGGTAGGCCAGTTGAGAACACCTTTATTTAACCAGGTAGGCCAGTTGAGAACAAGTCCTCATTTACAACTGCGACCTGGTCAAGATAAAACAAAGCAGTGCGACAAAAACAACAGAGTTACACATGGGATAAACAAACGTACAGTACAAAGTGTACATACAACGCTTTCCTTAAGTTTGGGTCAGTCACAGTGGTCAGATATTCTGCCACTGTGTACTCTCTGTTTAGGGCCAAATAGCATTCTAGTTTGCTTAGTTTTTTTGTTAATTCTTTCCATTTAGGTTGACACCTTTATCCAAGTAATTATCTTTTGGTTTTCTCATGATTCAGATGGGTCTCATTGTGTTGCTGTCCTGGGGCTCTGTGGGGTCTGCTTTTGTTTGTGAACAGAACCCCAGGACCAGCTTGTCATGACTTCCGCCGAAGTCGGTTCCTCTCCTCGTTTGGGAGTCGACGTCACCGGTTTTCTAGCCATCGCCGATACACCTTTCATTTTTCCATTTGTCTTGTCTTGTTTTCCTGCTCACCTGGTTTAAATTCCCTCAGTATTAGACGTGTATATAACCCTCTGTTCCCCCCCATGTCTGTGTGGGGAATTGTTTGTTGTTTCGTGTATGTGCACGCTACACTGGGTTGTGCTGGGTTATGTCAACCCATATTGTGTTTAGTGTTCTTAGTGCCGTGTGTTTTGTTCACCGAAATAAAAGGCTCCTTTGTCTCCCCACCTTCTGCTCTCCTGCGTCTGACTCCCTTACAGCCAGGTACCTAACACAGCTTGCTTAAGGGACTCTTCTCCAGGTTCATTTCTCTGTAGGTGATGGGGTTGTTAGGGACAGTTTTGGAATCACTTCCATTTAGGAGGTTGTAGAATTGAACAGCTCTTTTCTGGATTTTGATAATTAGCTAGTATCGGGCTAATTCTGCTCTGCATGCATTATTTGGTGTTTTACGCTGTAAACTGAGGACATTTTTTCAGAATTCTGCATGAAGAGTCTCTCTCTCTCTCTCTCTCTCTGTCTAACTCTCTATCTCTCTTTCCACCCGTCTCTCTCTCATCCATCCCTCCCTCTCTCTCTCTGATCTGTCAGAGGCTGTCAGCTCAGTGAGTCAGCTAGCAGAGCTTTGTCTCTCCGTGTCAACGTCTCATTACAGTACCTCTATAGGTCACATTAGCACCTTCTATCTCTCTTTCTCTTCTGCCGGGTCATCTTCCACTTCTGGTTACACTACTGTCTGTGGAATTTTCTTCCCCCGAAACTCTATTAAGTTCCCTGGAACCTCATCTACATTATTTGTAATTTTCTTGTGAAGAGGAACTTCGCTGGAAGTTGGAAGAAAATACAAGCAACCCCTTAAAATCCTCTTAACTCATTTTCCTGTGATATTTGTGTTGTTTCTCAGACGACAGGCAGATCCCATGCTAGTGTGACTACAAAGTAGAAGGCCAGGAGGGTTTAGGAGTATTAGCTAGGTTCTGATGAGTCCATGGAGGGCAGGGGATTATGGCTAGGTTCTGATGAGTCCATGGAGCAGGGGATTGTGGCTAGGTTCTGATGAGTCCATGGAGCAGGGGATTATGGCTAGGTTCTGATGCGTCCATGGAGCAGGGGAATATGGCTAGGTTCTGATGAGTCCATGGAGGGCAGGGGAATATGGCTAGGTTCTGATGAGTCCATGGAGCAGGGGATTATGGCTAGGTTCTGATGAGTCCATGGAGCAGGGGATTATGGCTAGGTTCTGATGAGTCCATGGAGGGCAGGGGATTATGGCTAGGTTCTGATGAGTCCATGGAGCAGGGGAATATGGCTAGGTTCTGATGAGTCCATGGAGCAGGGGATTATGGCTAGGTTCTGATGGGTCCATGGAGCAGGGGATTATGGCTAGGTTCTGATGAGTCCATGGAGGGCAGGGGATTATGGCAAGGTTCTGATGAGTCCATGGAGCAGGGGAATATGGCTAGGTTCTGATGAGTCCATGGAGGGCAGGGGATTATGTTTAGGTTCTGATGAGTCCATGGAGGGCAGGGGATTATGGGTAGGTTCTGATGAGTCCATGGAGCAGGGGATTATGGCTAGGTTCTGATGAGTCCATGGAGCAGGGGATTATGGCTAGGTTCTGATGAGTCCATGGAGCAGGGGATTATGGCTAGGTTCTGATGAGTCCATGGAGCAGGGGATTATGGCTAGGTTCCCACTCAGTTTCTGGTTTCTCTCTTTCGCGCTTTCTTAGCCTCTCTCTCTGGGTTCCCCGTGTCCTCTCTTCGACTGTGGCGTGTGGGCCGAGGCGAGGCAGCCTGCATCTCCTTGACAGCTTTACACAGCGAGCAGAGCGTGAAACCGCTACACACACTTCACCGAGCCAGCCCAGAGACACACATAAACACCCACTTCCCTGAGTTAGCCCTGAGCCACGGGGACAGACCCCAAAACTGGGTGGTTGGATGGAGAAAAGGAGAGGAGAGAGAAATAGGGTGTGAACGGTAGAGAGAGAGGGAGGAGAGAGAAATAGAACCTGGAAAAGGAGAGAAGCTTCTGATTTAATAAAAACCCATCACCATGACAACAATGAGCTAGCATACCAGAAGGATGGAAAAAAATTACGGGGGGGGGGGGGGGTATTTAATGTGCTCAGGTGGGTCCCAACAGACACACCCATAGGTCAAGAGGTCAAGGCTAAATTTGATCTCAACAAGGCTGACATTTACAACGACACACCCCTCTCATTATAACTATATGAGCTAAACCCATGGGAGAAGGTAGGGTAACAAGAGACAGGAAGAGAGAGAAGGGGATATTGTTGTTTATATTCTAATTGTCTGGTGTTAAGGAGCGACTGGGCTTATTGAGGGATGAAAGGGTAGTAAACGCTTCAAACCAACACCACCATATTACAAATCCCAAAGTCGATGCCAAAGGACCCAGAATCCTGTCCACTGCCCAGCTCTCCCTCTCTCTAACTTGCCGTTTCTCTACATTCCTCTCTCTCTCTCTCTCTCTCTCCCTCTCTCTCTCTCTCTCTCTCTCTCTCTCTCTCTCTCTCTCTCTCTCTCCTTCTCTCCATCCCTCTCAGTAACTTGGTTTCTAATGGGGACACATTTCTATATCCTTCCCAACTCCATCCCTCCCTCTCTCATCGCTCCCTCTCTCCATCTCCCCCTCTCTCCATCTCCATCCCACCATCTCTTCCTCTTTCCCTCTCTCCCTCTCTCATCTCTCCATTTCCCCCTCCCTCTGTCCCTCCCTACCTCTCTCCATCCATCCCTCCCTCCCGCTCTCCCCCTCTCCACCTTTCTCCATCTCTCCCTCTCTCAATCTCTCCCCCTCTCCATCTCTCCCTCTCTCCCTCTTTCCCTCTCTCCATCTCCATCCCTCCATCTCCCACTCTCCCCATCTCCCACTCTCCCCATCTCCATCCCTCCATCTCCCACTCTCCCCATCTCTCCCTATCTTCCTCTCTCCCTCTCTCCATCCCTCTCTCCAGATCTTCTCAGGATTAGAAAGTATTGAATCATTCAGAAGACTGTGTGATTTATAAGTGTGCTTACAGTATTTCCCAGACATCTCTGTCTCAGTCTAACTAACGACTCATTATGTTAACAGACTGGACCACAGGCATTTTATAATGTATATATCCTGTTTATTATGGGTACAGTATGTCAAGGGAGGGAGGATATCTCATGGGATACCACAGGAGGCTAGTGGGACCAGGAGGCTAGTGGGACCACGAGCCCTCCCTTTTTTTTATTTTTTAAATATTTTTTTTACCTTTATTAACTAGGCAAGTCAGTTAAGAACAAATTCTTATTTTCAATGACGGCCTAGGAACAGTGGGTTAACTGCCTGTTCAAGGGCAGAACGACAGATTTTGTACCTTGTCAGCTCGGGGATTTGAACTTGCAACCTTTCGGTTACTAGTCCAATGCTCTAACCACTAGGCTACACTGCCGCCCCTCCCTATTGGGTAGGGAGGGCTCGTGGTAACGGCCAGAAAGGAACGAGCAGAATGGTATCAAATACAAACATGGTTTCCATGTGTTTGACACCATTTCATTCTCCTCCGTTCCAGCCATTATTATGACGAGCCGTCCTCCCCTCAGCAGCCTCCACTGTATGACACCCTACTGCCTACGTAGTGCACTACTTTCTCTCAGAGCCACCAAGGAACTTGAAGCTCTCGACCTGCTCCACTACAGCTCCGTCGATGAGAATGGGGGCGTGCTCGGTCCTCCTTTTCCTGTAGTCCACAATTTTCTCCTTAGTCTTGTTTACGTTAAGGGATAGGTTGGTATTCTGGCACCACCCGGGCCAGGTCTCTGAACTCCTCCCTATAGGCTGTCTCGTCGTTGTTGGAGATCAGGCCTACCACTGTTGTGTGTTCTGCAAACTTAATGATGGTGTTGGAGTCGTGCCTGGACATGCAGTCGTGGGTGAACAGGGAGTACAGGAGGGGACTGAGCACGCACCCCTGAGGAGCGCCAGTGTTGAGGATCAGCATGCCAGATGTGTTGCTACCTACCCTCACCACCTGGGGGCGGCCCAGGTGTAATACCAACATGAGGGAGGTTTTTTAGTCCCAGGATCCTTAGTTTAGTGATGAGCTTTGAGGTTACTATGGTGTTGAACACTGAGCTGTAGTCAATCAATAGCATTCTCACATAAGTGTTCCTTTTGTCCAGGTGGGAAAGGGCAGTGTGGAGTGCAATAGAGATTGCATCATCTGTGTATCTGTTTGGGCAGTATGCAAATTGGAGTGGGTCTAGTGTTTCTGGGATAATGGTGTTGACGTGAGCCATTACCACCTTTTCAAAGCACTTCATGGCGTGAGTGCTATGGGTCTGTAGTCATTTAGGCAGGTTGCCTTGTGTTCTTGGGCACAGGGACTATGGTGGTCTGCTTGAAAAATGTTGGTATTACAGACTCAATCAGGGACATGTTGAACATGTCAGTGAAGACACCTGCCAGTTGGTCCACACATGCCTGGAGCACACGTCCTGGTAATCCGTCTGGCCCCGCAGACTTGTGTATGTTGACCTGTTTAAAGGTCTTACTCACGTCGGCTACGGAGAGCGTGATCACACAGTCGTCCGGAACTGCTGATGTTCTCATGCATGCCTCAGTGTTGCTTGCCTCGAAGCGAGCATAGAAGTGATTTAGCTCGTCTGGTAGGCTCGTGTCACTGGGCAGCTCACGGCTGTGCTTCCCTCTGTCGTCTGTAATAGTTTGCAAGCCCTGCCACATAAGACGAGCGTCGGAGCCAATGTAGTGTGATTCAAACTTAGCCTTGTACTGACACTTTGCCTGTTTGATGGTTCGTCGCAGGGCATAGCAGGATTTCTTGTAAGCTTCCGGGTTAGAGTCCCGCACCTTGAAAGCGGAAGATCTACCCTTTAACTCAGTGTTAATGTTGCCTGTAATCCATGGCTTCTGGTTGGGGTATGTACGTACAGTCACTGTGGGGACCATGGGGTTAGGGTTATGGGTGTGTCCCTGGGGTTGTCAGTGGGGTTAGTGTTATGAATGCATCCCTGGGCCTGTCATGTGGTTAGTGTGTTACAGGGTAGGGGTCAGAGGTTAGCATATCGTGTTTACCTTGGGGAGGAGAGAGGGAAGAACGGAGGAGAGATAGAGGAAGAGGATGGGTCAGGTGACAAAGAGGATACTTTTCTGACAACATCTAATCATCTGAGGGTTGATACTCAACTGACACACACACACACACACACACACACACACACACACACACATACATACACTCAGATCTCCCTAACCTTTCACTCTGTCTCTCTCTCCCACTCTTTCTCTCTCTCTCTCTCTCTTTCTATCACTTTGCATACAGTTTCCCATTTACTGGACCTTCATGGTCTACTCTGAACTCATGAACTGTTTTGCCGCAACTTCCTTATTAAAGTATTGACCAATCAGTTGCTCTACGATAAACCAGAGGAGACAATCAGAACTGATTTTTGGATTTATATCAGGACAATGTTATATTCAGACGAACTGTACTCTCGATCTCTCCTCAAATACCTCTCCTTTCTCTTCTTTCCCTACCCAGATTTCTAGCGTTCTTTTTCACGCCTGGGTGAGTTTGTTCGAGTGACAAACAGTCAAATAAAAACACTTTTGTCATGGGGAAAGAAATGGTTAAGCATATCACATCTCTCGCATGATTACATTTGTCAAACTCTCTCAATCGCTCAGCTGGACCATCATTACAGCAATTAATTTGTGGACTTGTTGTTGCGAGAGAAGGAAAGAAGAAAGGAAGGAGGGAGGGAGGGAGAGCTGACAGAGGAGGAGAGAGGGATAGGACGGATGGAGGCGTGTGAGAGGAGGAGAGAGGGATATGACGGATGGAGGCGTGTGAGAGGAGGAGAGAGGGATAGGACGGATGGAGGCGTGTGAGAGGAGGAGAGAGGGATAGGACGGATGGAGGCGTGTGAGAGGAGGAGAGAGGGATATGATGGATGGAGGCGTGTGAGAGGAGGAGAGAGGGATAGGACCGATGGAGGCGTGTGAGAGGAGGAGAGAGGGATATGACGGATGGAGGCGTGTGAGAGGAGGAGAGAGGGATAGGACGGATGGAGGCGTGTGAGAGGAGGAGAGAGGGATAGGACGGATGGAGGCGTGTGAGAGGAGGAGACAGGGATAGGACCGATGGAGGCGTGTGAGAGGAGGAGAGAGGGATATGACGGATGGAGGCGTGTGAGAGGAGGAGAGAGGGATAGGACGGATGGAGGCGTGTGAGAGGAGGAGAGAGGGATAGGACGGATGGAGGCGTGTGAGAGGAGGAGAGAGGGATATGACGGATGGAGGCGTGTGAGAGGAGGAGAGAGGGATAGGACGGATGGAGGCGTGTGAGAGGAGGAGAGAGATAAAAGCCCAACCTCTCTAGTCCCAACTCATGCAATGCTTAACACTCCATAACTCCAACTCAAATCAAAATGACTGTTCATAAAAAAAGATACTAAACCCCCCCCCCCCAAAAAAAAATCTCCATCTGCCTGGCTGCTTAAATTTACTGATCATTACCTGTCTTTATTGTATTGTGCGCTTTTAAACACGTTCCCCCGTCGGCTCATTTCAGGGGGATGGTTTGGAAGTGCACTCATCAAAAATTCTATTAAAAAGCAGCGTGTCTGCACATAACGACGCAGCCCACTCCTGAGACCGAATGCAGGTAGAACGGGGTGTGGAGTGTGTGTGTGTGTGTGTGTGTGTGTGTGTGTGTGTGTGTGTGTGTGTGTGTGTGTGTGTGTGTGTGTGTGTGTGTGTGTGTGTGTGTGTGTGTGTGTGTGTGTGTATGTGTGTGTGTATGTGTGTGTATGTGTGTGTGTGTCCGCATGTGTGTTTGTGTGTCTAGTTGAGACAAAGAAAACTTATGAAACCTTTGATTATATATAAAGAAAAGTTCTTATCTCTATTATCTAAGTCATCGTATATCCTTCACTGCTATACCTCATGGAGAGAAAGCACAGGGGAGCTTATTAAGTGTAACACATTGTGTGTTTTGTAAGGGGAATATTTGAGTGCAACACCCTGTGGGTTTTGTGAGGGGATGGACTATTTGAGTGTAACACGTTGTGGGTTTTGTGAGGGGAGGGACTATTTGAGTGTAACACATGGTGGGTCTAGAAGGGGAACTATTTGAGAGTAACATGTGGTGGGCTTTGTGAGGGGCCTTTCCACTATGTCCTACGTTAATTACTTTCAGTCGTCAACTTCCTCCAAAACATCTTACCAGACGCTACTCACACAGATGCATACACCTTAGGGCTTGCCCAATTACCGTATAACTGTGTAACTGACAGTTATGAACGAAGACTGCCATGAAAATAAAATAACTGTCATAACCTTTAAAAAATATACATAATAATTTTCTCGAAACAAACAGCAGACTGAAGATGGGATGCCCAGGCATTCGTGCAGTGCGTACGTTTCTGGGTTAACATGAACTCCTTGCTGAAACAATCTATGTGTTGTAGCAAAGGAGTCTTTTGTTGCCGAGGCAACAGCCCCTTCCTGCAGCAGCAGCACACATAGAAATAGAATGAATGGGAAATTTGGAAAATTTGAAGAACATTTGAAAATCAAATCAAATCAAATTTATTTATATAGCCCTTCGTACATCAGCTGATATCTCAAAGTGCTGTACAGAAATCCAGCCTAAAACCCCAAACAGCAAGCAATGCAGGTGTAAAAGCACGGTGGCTAGGAAAAACTCCCTAGAAAGGCCAAAACCTAGGAAGAAACCTAGAGAGGAACCAGGCTATGTGGGGTGGCCAGTCCTCTTCTGGCTGTGCCGGGTGGAGATTATAACAGAACATGGCCAAGATGTTCAAATGTTCATAAATGACCAGCATGGTCGAATAATAAAAAGGCAGAACAGTTGAAACTGGAGCAAAGAATGACTGTTTCAACATAGTATAACCACTACAACGCTGATGCTAGCTAGCTAGCCTCTTCCATAGACTTGACTAGTTAGCTAACAAGCATCAGTGCCTTCTGGCTAATATCATAGACTGGATCTAATGTTGTTTTACAGAGAAATAGGCAGTGGTGTAAAATACTTAAGTAAAAATACTTGAAAGTACTACTTAAGTAGTTTGTTTGTGTATCTGTACTTTACTTGACTATTTATATTTTTTACTACTTTTACTTTTACTTCACTACATTCCTAAAGAAAATGATGTACTTTTTACTCCATACATTTTCCCTGACACGCAAAAGTACTTGTTACATTTTGAATGCTTAGCAGGACAGGAAAATTGCCTAATTAACATACTTATTGTCACGTTCGTCGTAAGAATTATCGGACCAAGGTGCAGCATGATATGGTTTCCACATGTTTATTAACTGAAACGCACAAAAACAATAAAGAATGACTGAAACGTGAAGACAATGGAGTGCTCACAGGCAACTACACATAAACAAGATCCCACAAAAACGACTTAAATATGATCCCCAATTAGAGACAACGATTACCAGCTGCCTCTAATTGGGAATCATACAAAACACCAACATAGAAAAAGAAACTAGAACACAACATAGACATAGATATACTAGATCACCCCCTAGTCACGCCCTGACCTACTACACCATAGAGAAACAATGGATCTCTATGGTCAGGGCGTGACAGTACACCCCCCCTCCCAAAGGTGCGGACTATGGCCGCAAAATCCTGAAACCAAATGGGGAGGGTAGGGAGGGGTGATTAGTGTCGGTGGCGGCTGCGGTGCGGGCGAAGTACCCACTCAGCTCGAGGATCCACCAGCATCGGTGGGGGCTTTGGTGTGAGTTGAAGAACCCGCTCATCCCGCGGATCCGCGAACATCGGGGACGGTTCTGGTGCGGGACGAAGAACCTGCTCATCCCGCGGAACCAGTCATGGACTCGGGCTGAACACTGTGCCTGGACTGGACCTCGGAGTCAAGGAAGGCTCCTGCCATGGAGCGAGACTGGACACCAGCCCTGGCCTGGACATCGGTGCAGAGGAAGGCTCCTGCCATGGAGCTGGACTGGACGGTGTGCCTGAACTGGGCACCAGCGCAGAATAAGGCTCTGACCATGGAACAGGTCTGAACACCGTGCCTGGACTGGGCATCGGCGCAGAGGAAGGCTCCTGCCATGGAGCGGGACTGGACGCCGTATCTGGACTGAGCACCGGCGCAGAGGAGGGCTCCGGCCATGGAGCTGGAGTGGACGCTGTGCCTGAACTGGGCACCAGCGCAGAATAAGGCTCTGACCATGGAACAGGTCTGAACACCGTGCCTGGACTGGGCACCGGCGCAGAGGAAGGCTCCTGCCATGGAGCGGGACTGGACGACGTGTGTAGAAGCTACGAACCGTGGACCGTCGCTCGAGGTTCCGGACCGTGGACCCTCGTAGGAGGTTCCGGACCGTAGACCCTCGTAGGAGGTTCCGGACCGTGGACCCTCGTAGGAGGTTCCGGACTGTGGACCATCGCCGGAATCTCTGGACTGGAAACCGTTGCCGGAAGCGAGTGCGGGGAGCTGGCACAGGACGTACCGGACTTGTGACACGCACTTCAGGGCGAATGCGGGGAGTTGGCACAGGACGTACTGGGCTGTGGGGGCGCACTGGACACCTGGTGCGTAGAGCCGGCACAAATGGTACCGGACAAATGACACGCTCCAAGGCGAGTTTGGAGAGCTGGCACCGCTCTGGTATACTCAAAAACAAGTTGTACAGGCCATGAATAGCAAATAGAATTTCAAAACTTGTAATGTTCACAATAAGTGAAGGTGATAAAGAGATCTAACACAACATTAGGTGATACTATATGTATTATTATGGATTTATAATCAGCTATAATGGGGAGGTCATTTTGGACCGGGAACACAGAATGAATGAACATGAAACAAACACAACAGGAGGGTTTAGCATATTTATAACCAAATACTTTTACACTTTTACTCAAGAAGGATTTTACCGGGTGACTTTCACTTTTACTTAAGTCATTTTCTATTAAGGTACCAGGTATAACAATTGGGTACATTTCCTTTAAAAAGCAACATCAAATAGTCCAAGTGACTTGTGACTGAATATATGGTGTGCTAGAGAGAAGATGTATTTTTCTTCCCCCTCCGTCATCCATGGTGCTCGTACAACAAAGCATTTGGAGTGCTGTGAACATCAGTCATGAACATGTTGTTCTGAACAGCACTGTAACATATCGGCTTAATATATTAAATATAATGGGCAACAGCATCACCCCCACAACCCCCATAAAGCCTATAGACATGTTTAAAGATGTTCAGTCTTGCATGTTGCCATGATGTGTATAATCTGTTATTAACAAAAGGGAATACTGATCATAAATGCATAGAAAACTTTATTGATCCATGTTAAATATGGAGGAGTGTTCATTGTCTTTCTCACACACACTGCAACACACATTATCACAAACACTATCACACACACTGCAACACACACTATCACACACGCACTATGCCAAAATGACACACGCTAACAAGCACACACACACACACACACACACACACACACACACACAAGTCAACAGACACGTGCTGTCACACCAGTGAAGAAGGTTGCTGTGGGGAAGACGGTTCTTAATAATGACTGGAACGGAGTGAATGGAATGGCATCAAACCATGTGTTTGATGTACAGTATTTCATACCATTCCACCTATTCTGCTCCAGCCATTACGATGAGCCCATCCTCACTAATTAAGCTGCCACCAACCTCCTGTGTATCACACACACGACTGAAGGCAAACAACTTCAAAACAACTTCAAAACCGAAGTCAGAGGCACAACCATTATACTTTCTAAAAAACACAGGAGACGTTGTGAAGAAACACACAACCAAATCGCTGCTGTTCCACAACCCTGCCAGTGTGCCAGACGAGCTGTCTTTATTTAAGAATTTAATTTGTGTTGTTTTAAACAGGCACTTGGCACGGCCCGCTAAGACACAGATTAGAGCTAGGACCCAGCGAGGGAGGACCAACCAACCAGCACGCTGTAAATTAAAAGCAGACTTCTTCCTCTCTCATGTTTTTTTGGGAGGGTTTTTCTGAGAGAGGGAAAAGCGAGGGAGGTAGAGACACAGAGACAGAGAGAGAGAAAGAGAGAGACAGAGAGAGAGAGAGAGAGAGAGAGAGAGAGAGAGAGAGAGAGAGAGACTGGAACTGGAAATCCTGAAATTGTTAACGAGACAAACGAAACCAAACAAGCGCCGAGACTCTGCTCCATACGCTGTGTGTTGCCAACATACACACACACACTCAAAAAAATACACAAGAACACACATACTTTACACAGACATACATAATCTCTCCGTGTCTGTGCTACTGTGTTACTGACACCTCTCTGTCTCACACCCCCCACACACACACCCATACACGCCCCGGGTCCACCCCCCAGACAGGGTTTGTGTCTACCAGAGTGGAAAGCGGAAAGAACATAGCATTGCAATACATGCAGAACCGTAGAGAAACCCTCTATTCCTGATCTAAAGATGATTAGCTAGTGTAAATCAACCAAAGCTCCTGATATACATGGAAGATAAAATAGTTATATGTTACATAACTTTGGTATGATTTTCACAAGTATGTGGTAAAAGTCAACAACTCTTAGTACAAAACTCAAAACAGATCATCAGAAAGACTGTTTTCTTTTCAAAACTCTAAGCACATTTTCAATTGACTAAGTATAACAGACAGAACTTTTTCACCAAACATAATCCGTGTTTTATCAAGAAATACCTTTCATATAAAGTCATTGACTTTCACAATGCAGTGCTCACAATACTTTCATATGATTCTCTTCTCATTTGTTTAAATACATTTGACCATCACTTAATCGGACTGCATTTAATGGATATTCACTAAACCGTTTGGTAAACCTATAGATTTTAAACATGTTTGTCTACTATATATGGATTTAGAGAACTACAGAAATAAAAAGTGTGGTTGTAAAGTATAAACACCTGAATTGCATGTATAATATATGACCAAAAATAGACCTGCTCGTCGAACATCTCATTCCAAAATCATGGAAATAATATGGAGTTGGTGCATTGCTGCTATAACAGCCTCCACTCCTCTGGGAAGGCTTTCCACTAGATGTTGGAACATTGCTGCGGGGATTTGCTTCCATTCAGCCCGAAAGAGCATTAGTAAGGTCGGGCACTGATGGTGGGTGATTAGGCCTGGCTCGCAGTCGGCGTTCCAATTCATCCTAAGGTGTACGATGGGTTGAGGTCAGGTCTCTGTGCAGGCCAGTAAGTTTTTCAACACCAATCTCGACAAACCATTTCTGTATGGACCTCACTTTGTTCACGGGGGCATTGTCATTCTGAAACAGCAAAGGGCCTTCCCCAAACTGTTGCCAAAAGGTTGGAAGCACAGAATCGTCTAGAATGTCATTGTATGCTGTTGTGTTAAAATTTCCCTTCACTGGAACTAAGAGGCCCAGACCAAACCTTGAAAAACAGCCCCAGACGAATATTCCTCCTCCATCAAGCTTTACAGTTGGCATTATGCATTCTGGCAGGTAGCGTTCTCCTGGCATCCGCCAAAAACCAGATTTGTCCGACTGCCAGATGGTGAAGCGTGATTCCTCACTCCAGAGAACACAATTCCACTGTTCCAGAGTCCAATGGCGACAAGCTTTACACCACTCCAGCTGATGCTTGGCATTGAGCATGGTGATCTGAGGCTTGTGTGCGGCTGCTCGGCCATGGTAACCCATTTCATGAAGCTCTCGGCGAACAGATCTAGTGCTGATGTTGCTTACCGATGCAGTTTGGAACTTGGCAGTGAGTGTTGCAACCGAGGACAGATGAATTGTATGTGTTATGCGTTTCAGCACTCACACTCCTGTTCTGTGAGCTTGTGTGCTCCTTGACGTTTCCACTTCACAATAACAGAACTTACTGTTGACCGGGGCAGCTCTAGCAGGGCAAAACATTTGACTAAATTCATATTTGGAAAGGTGGCATCCTATGATGCTGCCAATGTTTGTCTATGGAGGTTGCATGGCTGCTCGATTTTAAACACCGGACCCAGAAGTATTCATATCCCTCCTTTGTTATTTATACTGAACAGAAATATAAACGCAACATGCGACAATTTCAACAATTTTACTGAGTTACATTTCATATAAGGAAATCAGTAGGCCCTAATCTATGGATTTCACATGACTGGGCAGGGGCACAGTCTTGGGTGTGCCTGGGAGGGCATAGGCCCACCTACTTGAGAGCCAGGCCCACCCACTGGGGAAACAGGCCCAATCAATCAGAATACATTTTTACAGACAGAAATACAAGGTTTTATCAGCTGTCCGTGTGGCTGGTCTCATACGATTCTGCAGGTGAAGAAGCCGGATGTGGAGGTTCTGGGCTAGCATAGTAACACGTGGTCTGCGGTTGTGAGGCCAATTGGACATACTGACAAATTCCCTAAAACAACGTTGGAGGTGGCTTATGGTAGAGAGATGAACATCAAATTATCTGGCAACAGCTCTGGTGGACATTGCTGCAGTCAGGATGCCAATTGCACACTTTGTTGCAATGTGTTGTGTGACAAAACTTCACATTTTTGAGTAGCCTATTATTGTCCCCACTACAAGGTTCACCTGTTTAATGATCATGCTATTTTATCAGATTCTTGGAATGCCACACCTGTCAAGTGGTTGGAATATCTTGGCAAAGGAGCTCACTAACAGGGATGTTCAAATTTGTGCACAAAATTTGATAGAAATAAGCTTTTTTGTGCGCATTTCTGGGAACTTTATTTCAGCTCATGAACATGGGACCAACACTTTACATTTTCACATCTATTCCGGCCACACTCCCTCTAATGGAAATCTGGTGTCTCCTTGACCTGCAGCCACTACTCCAGTACACTCTCTCTTTCCCCCCCTCCCTTTCTGTTTGAGTGTGATTGGGTGGTTGGAGACAGGTGTGCTGGAGCCAGAGCGGATCCTCACCAGCTGCAACCCGTTCCATAATCAAGACTCTACAAAAACTCAGTCCACAAATACTCACTTCCACTCTGCTGGATCATATTCCCCGTTCAGTCAGTCACGCGTATAGCTATTTCTTATTATTTAAGATCCTGCTGTGCCTGTTTCCTTGCCTGGCGCTGTTTCTCCTCTCACTGGAGTTTTGCTGCTCTGACTCTGGTTCCTGTCTCCTGTTCGACATCTCACCAACCTGCTACCCTGTTCTGGATTCAACTCACCATCACTCCCTTGGACCTGTTTACCCTGTCCCAACCCAGCTCACTCCAACCTCAGCCTCCACATCTGGTTTCCTACAACTCATCCGAACTTCCCTGGATCTGCACTTCATCTCTCCCGGTGTTACAGTAAATCTCTTGGTTCATTCATCCCTGTTTCCTGGTCTTCGTCTGCTCTTGGGTTCCCCTGTGCTGCTCCGCTTAACATACATGTTGAGTTTATATTTGTGTTCAGTGTATAATAAAACATCGCTCTATCTCTGTCTTTCCTTCCTGCATTCTTCCCAGAATCCCAGGGAACTCTGATTAGAGCCATAATGACAGCTGGGGGGTGGAAGGGTGGGTTGAGAAGAAGTGGGATAGAGGAGGGGTGTGAAGGTGAGAGGGGACAGGGAGGTGAGATGGAGAGCAAGAGATTGCTCTGCTCACACCTACTGTGATGGTCGGCGCCTAAACCACACAAAACCAACACCAGACCATATGGAACACAAAAATGTTACGATGTCATCCTGGAATATACAAAGTCTTAGGTCATCTGCATTTGGCCTAATGAGCAGGAACCCAGACTTCATCAAATAAATCAGAAATACAGACATTGTCATCCTACAAGAAAAATAGTATAAAGCAGACAGACCCACTGGTTGCCCTCCAGGTTACAGAGAGCTGGTAGTCCCATCTACCAAAGTACCAGGTGTGAAACAGGGAAGAGACTCAGGGGGTATGCTAATTTGGTATCGAACAGACCTAACCCACCTTATTAAATTAGTCAAAACAGGAACATTTTACACCTGGCTAGAAATTAATAAGGAAATTATCTCAACATAGAAAATGTCCTCATGTGTGCTACCTATATCACCCCAATAGAATCCCCATAAATCAACAATTTCCAGGGCCAGGGACATGTACTAGTCCGTGGTGATCTAAATGCCAAAACTGGACAAGAACCTGACACCCTCAGCACACAGGGGGACAAACACCTACCTGGAGGTGACAGCATTCCCTCCCCCATATGCCCCACTAGACACAATTGTGACAACATAACCAACAAAACGGGTCACAACTCCTGCAGCTCTGTCGGATGTTGGGTATGTACATAGCTAATTGTAGGCTTTGAGGGGTCTTCTATGGTAGGTACAGCTATATGCGCCGTGCATACCAACACATGAAAAACATATTTCAACCAGGCAGGTGCGACACAATAGTCAGAAATAACAATTTAATTCATGCCTTACCTTTGAAGATCTTCTTCCGTTGGCACTCCAAAATGTCCCAGAAACATCACAATTGGTCCTTTTGTTTGATAAATTCCTTCTTTATAGCCCCAAAATGTCCATATGTTTGGCGTGTTTGATTCAGAAATACACCGGTTCCAACTCGCCAAACATGACTACTAAGTATCTAATAAGTTACCTGTAAACTTGGTGCAAACATTTCAAACAACTTTCCTAATCCAACCTTAGATATCCTAAAACGTAAATAATCGATACAATTTAAGACGGAATATACTGTGTTCAATTGCGGATAAAATCAATGTGGAGCGAGCTCCAGTTCACGCGCGCCACACAGAAGAGTCCGCTTGGCTTGACACTCACAATGAACGACTCTACTTCTACATTTCTCAAAAGAAAAAATTCAACCAATTTCTAAAGACTGTTGACATCTAGTGGAAGCCATAGGAACTGCAACCAGGTTCCTCATAAATATAGTTTCCCATAGAAAGCGAATTGAAAACACAGGGACCTCAAAATGTTTTCCCCTGGATGGTTTATCCTCTGGGTTTCACATGCCAAACAGGTTCTGTTATACTCACAGACATAATTTTAACAGTTTTAGAATCTAAAGTGTTTTCTATCTAAATCTACCAATCATATGCATATCCTAGCTTCTGGGCCTGAGAAACAGGCAGTTTACTATGGGTACGCTTATCATCCGGACGTGAAAATACTGCCCCCTATCCCAATGAAGTTTGCCGGGCTGTTGTGCCGATGACACAACAGCCTGACCACCGACCACGACGAGAGAGCCTATAGGGAGGAGGTAAGAGACCTGGCGAAGTGGTGCCAGGACAACAACCTCTCCCTCAACATGATCAAGACAAAGGCGATGATTGTGGACTACAGGAAAAGGAGGACCGAGCAAGCACCCATTATCATCGACGGGGCTTTAGTGGAGCAGGTTGAGAGCATAAAGTTCCTTGGTGTCCACATCACCAACAAACTAACATGTTCGAAGAAAGACAGTCATGAAGAGGGCACAACAAAACGTATTCCCCTCAGAAGACTGAAAAAATGTGGCATGGATCCTCAGATCCTCAAAAGGGTCAACAGCTGCACCATCGAGAGCATCCTGCCTGACTGGTTCCATCACTGCCTGGTATTTCAACTGCTCGGCCTCTGACTGCAAGGCACGACAGAGGGTAGTGCGTACGGCCCAGTACATCACTGGGGCCAAGCTTCCTGTCATCCAGGACCTCTATACCAGGCAGTGTCAGAGGAAGGACTTAAAAATTGTCAAAGACTCCTGCCACCCTAGTCATAGACTGTTTTCCCTGCTACCATACGGCAAGCAAGTACCGGAGCACCAAGTCAAAGTACAAGAGGCTTCAAAACAACTTCTACCCCCAAGCCATAAGACTCCTGAACATCCAAACAAATGGCTACCCAGAATAATTGCATTGCCCACTCCCCTTTTTTGTGCTGCTGCTACTCGCTGTTATTATCTATGCACAGTCACTTTAACAACTCTACCTACATGTACATATTACCTCAATTACCTAGACTAACCAGTGCCTCTGCACATTGACTCTGTACCTCTAACCCCCTGTATATAGTCTCACTATTGTTTTTTTACTGCACAATTACAAATGGTTTGATGAAGAATGGAAAAACATAAGAAAGAAATTGAGAAACCTATCCAACCAAAAACATAGAGACCCGGAAAACCTGAGCCTACGCCTTCACTATGGTGAATCACTAAAACAATACAGAAATACGCTACGGAAAAATAAGGAACAGCGCGTCAGAAATCAGCTCAATGCAGTTGAAGATTCCATAGACTGTGATAGAAAAATTACATATTTACCTGCTTTATTTGATATTAATGGTTAACAATTCATATTTAACTAATAGTAAGACATTTCTGTCATCTTAGTTATCTGTGTTTTCATGGGCTCCACTCTAGTTCCCTGAAGCTAATCTGGGCGTATGATCACTAGAGATAGCTTGAGCTGACAAATGAGTTAAAGACTGCATTACAGAGACAAGAATGTGTTTTACTGGAGATAGCTTAGGAGTAGAACAATCCCTTATCGTCTCAAAATCATCCTTGAATCTGGGAAGTCAGGGTGGGGTTAACAACCCATGTGGAGAAAACGACAGGATGAAGCCAGAGTGGCTTATGATGGTCCTTGGTCTGCAAGAGGGGGGTTGAACCAACCATGACTGAGCATTGTTAGTGTCAGCTTTATACAGAACTCTGCATTTGTGTAAAGGTTAGGTTACTCTGTCCAACTCTCAAGTTGACCAGCCTCATTATTGCAATAATTAACCAAAATTAAATAAAGATGATTAAAGAAATGACCAAGTCTCTCTCAGTGCTGAATTCCCACGACAAGACTCTAACCACTTCTGGGAAAATTGGAAAACACTAAACCAACAACAACAGGAAGAGTTATCTATCCAAAACAGAGATGTCTGGGTAAAAACACTTCTCCAATCTTTTTGGCTCTTTATTAACAAAGCACAAACAGCAAAATCATGTACATGATCAAATACAAATCTTAAAATCAACTATTAACTAACAGAACCCACTGGATGCTCCAATTACGTTAAATTAACTACAGGACAATATACAACCTCCAACCCAGAAAGGCCTGTCGGGTTGATGGTATCCTGAATGAAATGATAAAATATACCGAACAACAATTCCAATTGGCTATACTTAAACCCTTTCATTAACATCATCCTCAGCTCTGACATATTCTCCAATATTTGGAACCAAGGAATGATCACCCTAATCCACAAAAGTAGAGACAAATTTGAACACAATTATCACACACTGATCTGTTTCACCTGTCTTTGTGTTGTCACCACCAGGTGTCTCCCATCTCCCCTCATTATCCCCTGTGTACTTATACCTGAGTTCTCCGCTTGTTCGTTTTGTTCGTCAAGCCAGCGTTTTTTTTCCTTGCTCCTGTCTTTTCTATAGTTCCTGTTGTCTCGTTTTCCTGGTTTTGACCATTCTGCCTGCCCTGACCCTCAACCAAGCCTGCCGTCCTGTACTTTCCCCCAACACACTGGATTATTGATCTCTCCCTGCCCTGACCCTGAGACTGCCTGCCGTCCTGTACCTTTTAGAGTCTGATCTAGATTACTGACTCCTCCCTGCCCTGGACCAGTCGTTTTGCCTGCCCCCTGTTCTAGTAATAAACATGCATTACTTCAACACGGTCAGCATCTGGGTCTTCCCTAAATCTTCCATAACATAGAAATTACCTACAGAGAGATTAACCTGGAGAAGAGCCCCCTAAGCAAGCTGGGCCTGGGGCTCTGTTCACAAACACAAACAGACCCCACAGAGCCCCAGGAAAGCAACACTATGAGACCCAACCAAATCATGAAAAATCAAAAAGATAACTACTTGACACATTGGAAAGCATTTACAAAAAAACTGAGCAAACTAGAATTCTACTTGGCCCTAAACAGAGAGTACCAGTGGCAGAATACCTGACCACTGTAACTGACCCAAACTTGAGGATAGCTTTGGCTATGTACAAACTCAGTGAGCATAGCCTTGCCATTTCATAAAGGCCGCCGTAGGCAGACCTGGCTCTCAAGAGAAGACTGGCTACGTGCTCACTGCCCACAAAATGAGGTGGAAACTGAGCTCCACTTGCTATCCTCCTGCCAAACCTATGACCGTATTAGAGACACATATTTCCCTCAGATTACACAGACCCACAAAGAATTCAAAAACAAAGCCAATTTTGATAAACTCCCATATATACTGGGTGAAATACCACAGTGTGCAATCACAGCAGCAGAATTTGTGACCTGTTGCCACAAGAAAAGGGCAACCAGTGAAGAACAAACACCATTGTAAATACAATCCATATTTACGTGTATTTATTTTCCCTTTTGTTATTTTGTACTGTTGTATTTGTATATGCACAATGATACAACACTGTATACAGACATAATAAGACATTTGAAATGTCTTTATTCTTTTGGAAATTCTGTGAGTGTAATGTTTACTGTTAATTTCGTTGTATATTTCACTTTTGTTTATTATCTACTTCACTTGCTTTGGCAATGTTAACACATATTTCCCATGCCAATAAAGGCCTTGAATTGAATTGAGAGACTGCAGGGGTAGGAGAGGCAGTCATGGGGAGAGAGAGAGAGACAGAGAGAGAGAGACAACAGGGGTAGGAGAGGCAGTCATGGGAGAGAGAGAGAGACAGCAGGGGTAGGAGAGGCAGTCATGGGGGAGAGAGAAAACAGGGGTAGGACAGGCAGTCATGGGGTAGAGAGAGAGAGAGAGACAGCAGGGGTAGGAGAGGCAGTCATGGGGGAGAGAGAGACAACGCAGGGGTAGGAGAGGCAGCCAAGGGGGAGAGAGAGCAACAACAGGGGTAGGAGGGGCAGTCATGGGGGAAGAGAGAGAGACAACAGGGGTAGGAGAGGCAGTCATGGGGGGAGAGAGAGAGACAACATGGGTAGGAGAGGCAGTCATGGGGGGAGAGAGAGAGACAGCAGGGGTAGGACAGGCAGTCGTGGGGGAGAGAGAAAACAGGGGTAGGAGAGGCAGTCATCGGTGGGAGAGAGAGACAACAGGGGTAGGACAGGCAGTCATGGGGGGAGAGAGAGAGAGAGAGAGAGACTGCAGGGGTAGGATAGGCAGTCATGGGGGAGAGAGAGAGAGACAGCAGGGGTAGGAGAGGCAGTCATGGGGGGGAGAGAGAGAGACAGCAGGGGTAGGAGAGGAAGTCATGGGGGAGAGAGAGAGACAGCAGGGGTAGGAGAGGCATTCATGGGGGAGAGAGAGAGAGAGAGAGAGAGAGAGAGAGACAGCAGGGGTAGGAGCGGCAGTCATGTGGGAGAGAGAGAGAGACAGCAGGGGTAGGAGAGGCATTCATGGGGGAGAGAGAGAGAGACAACAGGGGTAGGAGAGGAAGTCATGGGGGAGAGAGAGAGAGAGAGATACAACAGGGGTAGGAGAAGCAATCATGGGGGGGAGAGAGAGAGAGAGAGAGAGACAGCAGGGGTAGGAGAGGCAGTCATGGGGGGGAGAGAGAGAGACAGCAGGGGTAGGGGAGGAAGTCATGGGGGGCGAGAGAGAGAGAGACAACAGGGGTAGGACAGGCAGTCATTGGGGGGGGGGGGGAGAGAGACAGCAGGGGTAAGAGAGGAAGTCATGGGGGGGAGAGAGAGAGAGAGAGACAACAGGGGTAGGACAGGCAGTCATGGGAGGGAGAGAGAGAGAGACAGCAGGGGTAGGAGAGCAAGTCATGGGGGGGAGAGAGAGAGAGAGAGAGCAGGGGTAGGAGAGGACGTCATGGGGGAGAAAGAGAGAGACAACAGGTGTAGGAGAGGCAGTCATGGGGGAGAGAGAGAGAGACAACAGGGGTAGGAGAGGCAGTCATGGGAGAGAAAGAGACAGCAGGGGTAGGAGAGGCAGTCATGGGAGAGAGAGAAAGGACTAAGGGTGTAAAGGGAGAAAGTGAATGGAGAGTTAGAAACCCAGGAATGAGGAATGCCCTCAACAATAAAATGTTTTTCTTAAAATTATTTTATTTAGCAAAAAGTGAAAATGGAAAGTGAAAATGAAAGCAGGGTTTGTCTTTTTCCATATCATCCGACTTAATGTCAAGCCAAGTAACAATTATCTTTAGGCTAATATTGTTCTGTCTCTCCGCAGAATTGATTGCATGTTCCTGACAAATACAGCATCTACATTGCCATGGACTCACACACACTAGGGCGGGGTGATAAGGCCATATCACAATATTTACAATTTAAAAAATCCAGTATTTTATAGTATTTGATGTTTTGAAAAATGAAAGTTCTACATTTGAGTCGTGTATGACCCTAGGGTGGCACCATACATTCTAAGTCATTTCAATGTTTTTTTTTTCATTCTGATGGTTTTATAATTCAACTACACCTCCCAAAATAATTCAGCATTTTCATTTCCACACTAACACGTAGGGCTGTAACATAGGGCTGTAACGTAGGGCTGTAACGTAGGGCTGTAACGTAGGGCTGTAACGTAGGGTTGTAATGTAGGGCTGTAACATAGGGCTGTAACGTAGGGCTGTAACGTAGGGCTTTAATGTAGGGCTGTAACGTAGGGCTGTAACGTAGGGCTGTAACGTAGGGTTGTAATGTAGGGCTGTAATGTAGGGCTGTAACGTAGGGCTGTAACGTAGGGCTGTAATGCAGGGCTGTAATGTAGGGCTGTAACGTAGGGCTGTAATGTAGGGCTGTAACATAGGGCTGTAACGTAGGGCTGTAACAGTATGGGCTGTAACGTAGGGCTGTAACGTAGGGCTGTAATGTAGGGCTGTAATGTAGGGCTGTAACAATATGGGCTGTAATGTAGGGCTGTAACGTAGGGCTGTAACATAGGGCTGTAACGTATGGCTGTAACGTAGGGCTGTAACAGTATGGGCGTAACGTAGGGCTGTAACGTAGGGCTGTAATGTAGGGCTGTAACAATATGAGCTGTAATGTAGGGCTGTAATGTAGGGCTGTAACGTAGGGCTGTAATGTAGGGCTGTAATGTAGGGCTGGAACGTCGGGCTGTAATGTAGGGCTGTAATGTAGGGCTGTAACGATATGGGCTGTAACGTAGGGCTGTAACAATATGGGCTGTAACGTAGGGCTGTAACGATATGGTCTGTAATGTAGGGCTGTAACAATATGGGCTGTAACAATATGGGCTGTAACGTAGGGCTGTAACGTAGGGCTGCAATGTAGGGCTGTAATGTAGGGCTGTAACAATATGGGCTGTAACGATATGGGCTGTAATGTAGGGCTGTAACGTAGGGTTGTAACGTAGGGCTGTAATGTAGGGTTGTAGCGTAGGGCTGTAATGTAGGGCTGTAACAATATGGGCTGTAACGTAGGGCTGTAACGATATAGGCTGTAATGTAGGGCTGTAACGTAGGGCTGTAACGATATGGGCTGTAACGTAGGGCTGTAATGTACGGCTGTAATGTAGGGCTGTAACGATATGGGCTGTAACGTAGGACTGTAACGTCGGCTGTAATGATATGAGCTGTAACGTAGGGCTGTAACGTATAGCTGTAACAATATGGGCTGTAACGTAGGTCTGTAACATAGGGCTGTAACAATATGGGGTGTAACGTAGGGCTGTAACATAGGGTTGTAACAATATGGGCTGTAACAATATGGGCTGTAACATAGAGCTGTAACATAGAGCTGTAACAATATGGGCTGTAACGTAGGGCTGTAACGTAGAGCTGTAACAATATGGGCTGTAACGTAGAGCTGTAACAATATGGGCTGTAACTTAGGGCTGTAACGTAGGGCTGTAACGTAGGGCTGTAACGTAGGGCTGTAACGTAGAGCTGTAACAATATGGGCTGTAACGTAGAGCTGTAACAATATGGGCCGTAACCTAGGGCTGTAACAATATTGGCTGTAACGTAGGGCTGTAACAATATGGGCTGTAACGTAGGGCTGTAACGTAGAGCTGTAACAATATGGGCTGTAACGTAGAGCTGTAACAATATGGGCTGTAACGTAGAGCTGTAACAATATGGGCTGTAACGTAGAGCTGTAACAATATGGGCTGTAACGTAGAGCTGTAACAATATGGGCTGTAACGTAGGGCTGTAACGTAGAGCTGTAACAATATGGGCTGTAACGTAGAGCTGTAACAATATGGGCTGTAACTTAGGGCTGTAACGTAGGGCTGTAACGTAGGGCTGTAACGTAGAGCTGTAACAATATGGGCTGTAATGTAGAGCTGTAACAATATGGGCTGTAACGTAGAGCTGTAACGTAGGGCTGTAACAATATGGGCTGTAACGTAGGGCTGTAACGTAGAGCTGTAACAATATGGGCTGTAACGTAGAGCTGTAACAATATGGGCTGTAACGTAGAGCTGTAACAATATGGGCTGTAACGTAGAGCTGTAACAATATGGGCTGTAACGTAGAGCTGTAACAATATGGGCTGTAACGTAGAGCTGTAACAATATGGGCTGTAACGTAGGGCTGTAACGTAGAGCTGTAACAATATGGGCTGTAACGTAGAGCTGTAACAATATGGGCTGTAACGTAGAGCTGTAACAATATGGGCTGTAACGTAGGGCTGTAACAATATGGGCTGTAACGTAGGGCTGTAACAATATGGGCTGTAACGTAGGGCTGTAACGTAGAGCTGTAACAATATGGGCTGTAACGTAGAGCTGTAACAATATGGGCTGTAACGTAGGGCTGTAACAATATGGGCTGTAACTTAGGGCTGTAACGTAGGGCTGTAACAATATGGGCTGTAACTTAGGGCTGTAATGTAGGGCTGTAACAATATGGGCTGTAACATAGAGCTGTAACGTAGAGCTTTAACAATATGGGCTGTAACGTAGGGCTGTAACAATATGGGCTGTAACTTAGGGCTGTAACGTAGAGCTGTAACGTAGGGCTGTAACTTAGGGCTGTAACGTAGGGCTGTAACGTAGGGCTGTAACAATATGGGCTGTAACTTAGGGCTGTAACTTAGGGCTGTAACAATATGGGCTGTAACTTAGGGCTGTAATGTAGGGCTGAAACAATATGGGCTGTAACTTAGGGCTGTAACAATATGGGCTGTAACTTAGGGCTGTAACGTAGAGCTGTAACTTAGAGCTGTAACAATATGGGCTGTAACGTAGGGCTGAAACAATATGGGCTGTAACTTAGGGCTGTAACAATATGGGCTGTAACTTAGGGCTGTAACGTAGAGCTGTAACTTAGAGCTGTAACAATATGGGCTGTAACGTAGAGCTGTAACTTAGAGCTGTAACAATATGGGCTGTAACTTAGGGCTGTAACAATATGGGCTGTAACTTAGGGCTGTAACGTAGGGCTGTAACTTAGGGCTGTAACGTAGGGCTGTAACGTAGAGCTGTAACAATATGGGCTGTAACTTAGGGCTGTAACGTAGGGCTGTAACGTAGGGCTGTAACGTAGAGCTGTAACAATATGGGCTGTAACGTAGAGCTGTAACAATATGGGCTGTAACGTAGGGCTGTAACAATATGGGCTGTAACGTAGGGCTGTAACAATATGGGCTGTAACGTAGGGCTGTAACGTAGAGCTGTAACAATATGGGCTGTAACGTAGAGCTGTAACAATATGGGCTGTAACGTAGGGCTGTAACAATATGGGCTGTAACTTAGGGCTGTAACGTAGGGCTGTAACAATATGGGCTGTAACTTAGGGCTGTAATGTAGGGCTGAAACAATATGGGCTGTAACTTAGGGCTGTAACGTAGAGCTGTAACAATATGGGCTGTAACTTAGGGCTGTAACAATATGGGCTGTAACTTAGGGTTGTAACGTAGGGCTGTAATGTAGGGCTGTAACAACATTGGCTGTAACGATATGGGCTGTAACGTAGGGCTGTAACAATATGGGCTGTAACGTAGGGCTGTAACGATATGGTCTGTAATGTAGGGCTGTAACAATATGGGCTGTAACGTAGGGCTGTAACGTAGGGCTGCGATGTAGGGCTGTAATGTAGGGCTGTAACAATATGGGCTGTACTGTAGGGTTGTAATGTAGGGCTGTAACGATATGGGCTGCAACGTAGGGCTGCAACGTAGGGCTGCGATGTAGGGCTGTAATGTAGGGCTGTAACAATATGGGCTGTAACTTAGGGCTGTAACGTAGGGCTGTAACTTAGAGCTGTAACAATATGGGCTGTAACTTAGGGCTGTAACGTAGGGCTGTAACTTAGAGCTGTAACAATATGGGCTGTAACGTAGGGCTGTAACGTAGAGCTGTAACAATATGGGCTGTAACGTAGGGCAGTAACAATATGGGCTGTAACTTAGAGCTGTAACAATATGGGCTGTAACGTAGGGCTGTAACTTAGAGCTGTAACAATATGGGCTGTAACGTAGGGCAGTAACAATATGGGCTGTAACGTAGGGCAGTAACAATATGGGCTGTAACGTAGGGCTGTAACAATATGGGCTGTAACTTAGGGCTGTAACGTAGAGCTGTAACAATATGGGCTGTAACGTAGGGCTGTAACGTAGGGCTGTAACAATATGGGCTGTAACTTAGGGCTGTAATGTAGGGCTGTAACAATATGGGCTGTAACTTAGGGCTGTAACGTAGAGCTGTAACTTAGAGCTGTAACAATATGGGCTGTAACTTAGGGCTGTCTTAGGGCTGTAATGTAGGGCTGTAACTTAGAGCTGTAACAATATGGGCTGTAACGTAGGGCTGTAAATTAGAGCTGTAACAATATGGGCTGTAACGTAGGGCTGTAACGTAGGGCAGTAACAATATGGGCTGTAACTTAGGGCTGTAACAATATGGGCTGTAACATAGGGCTGTTATGTAGGGCTGGAACAATATGGGCTGTAACATAGGGCTGTAACAATATGGGCTGTAACTTAGGGCTGTAACGTAGAGCTGTAACGTAGGGCTGTAACTTAGGGCTGTAACAATATGGGCTGTAACATAGGGCTGTTATGTAGGGCTGTAACAATATGGGCTGTAACGTAGGGCTGTAACGTAGAGCTGTAACAATATGGGCTGTAACGTAGAGCTGTAACAATATGGGCTGTAACTTAGGGCTGTAACGTAGAGCTGTAACAATATGGGCTGTAACGTAGAGCTGTAACAATATGGGCTGTAACGTAGAGCTGTAACGTAGGGCTGTAACAATATGGGCTGTAACGTAGGGCTGTAACGTAGAGCTGTAACAATATGGGCTGTAACGTAGAGCTGTAACAATATGGGCTGTAACGTAGAGCTGTAACAATATGGGCTGTAACGTAGAGCTGTAACAATATGGGCTGTAACGTAGAGCTGTAACAATATGGGCTGTAACGTAGGGCTGTAACATATGAGCTGTAACATATGGGCTGTAACGTAGAGCTGTAACAATATGGGCTGTAACTTAGAGCTGTAACAGTAGGGCTGTAACGTAGGGCTGTAACGTAGAGGCTGTAACATATGGGCTGTAACGTAGAGCTGTAACAATATGGGCTGTAACGTAGGGCTGTAACAATATGGGCTGTAACGTAGGGCTGTAACAATATGGGCTGTAACGTAGGGCTGTAACAATATGGGCTGTAACGTAGGGCTGTAACGTAGAGCTGTAACAATATGGGCTGTAACGTAGAGCTGTAACAATATGGGCTGTAACGTAGGGCTGTAACAATATGGGCTGTAACTTAGGGCTGTAACGTAGAGCTGTAACAATATGGGCTGTAACTTAGGGCTGTAATGTAGGGCTGAAACAATATGGGCTGTAACTTAGGGCTGTACCGTAGAGCTGTAACAATATGGGCTGTAACTTAGGGCTGTAACAATATGGGCTGTAACTTAGGGTTGTAACGTAGGGCTGTAATGTAGGGCTGTAACAACATTGGCTGTAACGATATGGGCTGTAACGTAGGGCTGTAACAATATGGGCTGTAACGTAGGGCTGTAACGATATGGTCTGTAATGTAGGGCTGTAACAATATGGGCTGTAACGTAGGGCTGTAACGTAGGGCTGCGATGTAGGGCTGTAATGTAGGGCTGTAACAATATGGGCTGTAATGTAGGGTTGTAATGTAGGGCTGTAACGATATGGGCTGCAACGTAGGGCTGCAACGTAGGGCTGCGATGTAGGGCTGTAATGTAGGGCTGTAACAATATGGGCTGTAACTTAGGGCTGTAACGTAGGGCTGTAACTTAGAGCTGTAACAATATGGGCTGTAACTTAGGGCTGTAACGTAGGGCTGTAACTTAGAGCTGTAACAATATGGGCTGTAACGTAGGGCTGTAACGTAGAGCTGTAACAATATGGGCTGTAACGTAGGGCAGTAACAATATGGGCTGTAACTTAGAGCTGTAACAATATGGGCTGTAACGTAGGGCTGTAACTTAGAGCTGTAACAATATGGGCTGTAACGTAGGGCAGTAACAATATGGGCTGTAACGTAGGGCTGTAACAATATGGGCTGTAACTTAGGGCTGTAACGTAGAGCTGTAACAATATGGGCTGTAACGTAGGGCTGTAACGTAGGGCTGTAACAATATGGGCTGTAACTTAGGGCTGTAATGTAGGGCTGTAACAATATGGGCTGTAACTTAGGGCTGTAACGTAGAGCTGTAACTTAGAGCTGTAACAATATGGGCTGTAACTTAGGGCTGTCTTAGGGCTGTAATGTAGGGCTGTAACTTAGAGCTGTAACAATATGGGCTGTAACGTAGGGCTGTAAATTAGAGCTGTAACAATATGGGCTGTAACGTAGGGCTGTAACGTAGGGCAGTAACAATATGGGCTGTAACTTAGGGCTGTAACAATATGGGCTGTAACATAGGGCTGTTATGTAGGGCTGGAACAATATGTGCTGTAACATAGGGCTGTAACAATATGGGCTGTAACTTAGGGCTGTAACGTAGAGCTGTAACGTAGGGCTGTAACTTAGGGCTGTAACAATATGGGCTGTAACATAGGGCTGTTATGTAGGGCTGTAACAATATGGGCTGTAACGTAGGGCTGTAACGTAGAGCTGTAACAATATGGGCTGTAACGTAGAGCTGTAACAATATGGGCTGTAACTTAGGGCTGTAACGTAGAGCTGTAACAATATGGGCTGTAACGTAGAGCTGTAACAATATGGGCTGTAACGTAGAGCTGTAACGTAGGGCTGTAACAATATGGGCTGTAACGTAGGGCTGTAACGTAGAGCTGTAACAATATGGGCTGTAACGTAGAGCTGTAACAATATGGGCTGTAACGTAGAGCTGTAACAATATGGGCTGTAACGTAGAGCTGTAACAATATGGGCTGTAACGTAGAGCTGTAACAATATGGGCTGTAACGTAGGGCTGTAACGTAGAGCTGTAACAATATGGGCTGTAACGTAGAGCTGTAACAATATGGGCTGTAACTTAGGGCTGTAACGTAGGGCTGTAACGTAGGGCTGTAACGTAGAGCTGTAACAATATGGGCTGTAACGTAGAGCTGTAACAATATGGGCTGTAACGTAGGGCTGTAACAATATGGGCTGTAACGTAGGGCTGTAACAATATGGGCTGTAACGTAGGGCTGTAACGTAGAGCTGTAACAATATGGGCTGTAACGTAGAGCTGTAACAATATGGGCTGTAACGTAGGGCTGTAACAATATGGGCTGTAACTTAGGGCTGTAACGTAGGGCTGTAACAATATGGGCTGTAACTTAGGGCTGTAATGTAGGGCTGAAACAATATGGGCTGTAACTTAGGGCTGTAACGTAGAGCTGTAACAATATGGGCTGTAACTTAGGGCTGTAACAATATGGGCTGTAACTTAGGGTTGTAACGTAGGGCTGTAATGTAGGGCTGTAACAACATTGGCTGTAACGATATGGGCTGTAACGTAGGGCTGTAACAATATGGGCTGTAACTTAGGGTTGTAACGTAGGGCTGTAATGTAGGGCTGTAACAACATTGGCTGTAACAATATGGGCTGTAACGTAGAGCTGTAACAATATGGGCTGTAACGTAGAGCTGTAACAATATGGGCTGTAACGTAGAGCTGTAACAATATGGGCTGTAACTTAGGGCTGTAACGTAGGGCTGTAACGTAGGGCTGTAACGTAGAGCTGTAACAATATGGGCTGTAACGTAGAGCTGTAACAATATGGGCTGTAACGTAGAGCTGTAACGTAGGGCTGTAACAATATGGGCTGTAACGTAGGGCTGTAACGTAGACCTGTAACAATATGGGCTGTAACGTAGAGCTGTAACAATATGGGCTGTAACGTAGAGCTGTAACAATATGGGCTGTAACGTAGAGCTGTAACAATATGGGCTGTAACGTAGGGCTGTAACGTAGAGCTGTAACAATATGGGCTGTAACGTAGAGCTGTAACAATATGGGCTGTAACTTAGGGCTGTAACGTAGGGCTGTAACGTAGGGCTGTAACGTAGAGCTGTAACAATATGGGCTGTAACGTAGAGCTGTAACAATATGGGCTGTAACGTAGGGCTGTAACAATATGGGCTGTAACGTAGGGCTGTAACAATATGGGCTGTAACGTAGGGCTGTAACGTAGAGCTGTAACTTAGGGCTGTAACAATATGGGCTGTAACGTAGGGCTGTAACGTAGGGCTGTAACAATATGGGCTGTAACGTAGGGCTGTAACAATATGGGCTGTAACTTAGGGCTGTAACGTAGAGCTGTAACTTAGAGCTGTAACAATATGGGCTGTAACGTAGGGCTGTAACGTAGGGCTGTGACAATATGGGCTGTAACGTAGAGCTGTAACTTAGAGCTGTAACAATATGGGCTGTAACGTAGGGCTGTAACGTAGGGCTGTAACAATATGGGCTGTAACGTAGGGCTGTAACAATATGGGCTGTAACGTAGAGCTGTAACTTAGAGCTGTAACAATATGGGCTGTAACGTAGGGCTGTAACGTAGGGCTGTGACAATATGGGCTGTAACTTAGGGCTGTAATGTAGGGCTGTAACAATATGGGCTGTAACTTAGGGCTGTAACGTAGGGCTGTAACAATATGGGCTGTAACTTAGGGCTGTAACGTAGGGCTGTAACTTAGAGCTGTAACAATATGGGCTGTAACTTAGGGCTGTAACAATATGGGCTGTAACTTAGGGTTGTAACGTAGGGCTGTAATGTAGGGCTGTAACAACATTGGCTGTAACGATATGGGCTGTAACGTAGGGCTGTAACAATATGGGCTGTAACGTAGGGCTGTAACGATATGGTCTGTAATGTAGGGCTGTAACAATATGGGCTGTAACGTAGGGCTGTAACGTAGGGCTGCGATGTAGGGCTGTAATGTAGGGCTGTAACAATATGGGCTGTAATGTAGGGTTGTAATGTAGGGCTGTAACGATATGGGCTGCAACGTAGGGCTGCAACGTAGGGCTGCGATGTAGGGCTGTAATGTAGGGCTGTAACAATATGGGCTGTAACTTAGGGCTGTAACGTAGGGCTGTAACTTAGAGCTGTAACAATATGGGCTGTAACTTAGGGCTGTAACGTAGAGCTGTAACTTAGAGCTGTAACAATATGGGCTGTAACGTAGGGCAGTAACAATATGGGCTGTAACGTAGGGCTGTAACAATATGGGCTGTAACGTAGGGCTGTAACAATATGGGCTGTAACTTAGGGCTGTAACTTAGAGCTGTAACAATATGGGCTGTAACGTAGGGCTGTAACTTAGAGCTGTAACAATATGGGCTGTAACGTAGGGCAGTAACAATATGGGCTGTAACGTAGGGCTGTAACAATATGGGCTGTAACGTAGGGCTGTAACAATATGGGCTGTAACTTAGGGCTGTAACGTAGAGCTGTAACAATATGGGCTGTAACGTAGGGCTGTAACGTAGGGCTGTAACAATATGGGCTGTAACTTAGGGCTGTAATGTAGAGCTGTAACTTAGAGCTGTAACAATATGGGCTGTAACTTAGGGCTGTAACTTAGGGCTGTAACGTAGGGCTGTAACAATATGGGCTGTAACTTAGGGCTGTAACGTAGAGCTGTAACTTAGAGCTGTAACAATATGGGCTGTAACTTAGGGCTGTAACTTAGAGCTGTAACAATATGGGCTGTAACGTAGGGCTGTAACAATATGGGCTGTAACATAGGGCTGTTATGTAGGGCTGGAACAATATGGGCTGTAACATAGGGCTGTAACAATATGGGCTGTAACTTAGGGCTGTAACGTAGAGCTGTAACGTAGGGCTGTAACTTAGGGCTGTAACAATATGGGCTGTAACATAGGGCTGTTATGTAGGGCTGTAACAATATGGGCTGTAACATAGGGCTGTAACAATATGGGCTGTAATGTAGGGCTGCAACGTAGAGCTGTAACGTAGGGCTGTAACAATATGGGCTGTAATGTAGGGCTGTAACGTAGAGCTGTAACGTAGGGCTGTAACTTAGGGCTGTAACAATATGGGCTGTAACATAGGGCTGTTATGTAGGGCTGTAACAATATGGGCTGTAACATAGGGCTGTAACAATATGGGCTGTAATGTAGGGCTGTAACGTAGAGCTGTAACGTAGGGCTGTAACATAGGGCTGTAACGATATGGGCTGTAACGTTGGGCTGTTATGTAGGGCTGTAACAATATGGTCTGTAATGTAGGTCTGTAACATAGGGCTGTTATGTAGGGCTGTAACGCAGGGCTGTAACGTAGAGCTGTAACGTAGGGCTGTAACGATATGGGCTGTAATGTAGGGCTGTGACGTAGAGCTGTAACATAGGGCTGTAATGTAGGGCTGTAACGTAGGGCTGTAACGATATGGGCTGTAGCGTAGAGCTGTAACATAGGGCTGTAATGTAGGGCTGTAACGTAGGGCTGTAACGATATGGGCTGTAATGTAGGGCTGTAACGTAGGGCTGTAACCATATGGTCTGTAATGTAGGGCTGTAACGTAGAGCTGTAACGTTGGGCTGTTATGTAGGGCTGTAACAATATGGGCTGTAATGTAGGGCTGTAACATAGGGCTGTAACAATATGGGCTGTAATGTAGGTCTGTAACATAGGACTGTAACGTAGGGCTGTTATGTAGGGCTGTAACATAGGGCTGTTATGTAGGGCTGTAATGCAGGGCTGTAACGATATGGGCAAATTGTGATTTGACTTGTGATATATAGATCAAAACACTTCAACTGTTGGAATCATAGAAATATTCTATATTCTAATTCTATACCTAGAAAATAATATTGTGCACTTTGAATACAGTGTTGTTTGACATGACAATGAATAAAAAAGCCAGGGGGGAGTTATTGTGACAGGGTAGGAACCAAAGTGTTGGTCAATGTTTCCCAGGGGATCCTAATTACATGAAATGTTTTATCTTACTTCATGTGGCTAACATATTCATGCTTCACCTGTTGCTCTGTTATTTAGAAGATACTGTTGCACAAACAACATGCTGATTCAGGCCTCCACCAGCACCGGTATCAGGCTAGCTAGCTACGTTTCCTCTGACAGTCTCAGTACATTTATTAGCTGGCTAGCTAGCTTGCCAGCTAACGAGAGATTACTATTAGCTAGTAACAAAATGTATTTTAGCCACAACTTGCTAATAAAATGCAAACTAGCTGTTTGCTGACAGTAAGATACACAAACGAATAGTGTAATTATAGAACTCGTGAAGAAGTAAAGTGGAAAGCAGCATCGTTGTCATCAACATCTGAAGAGTGAAGAGAATCATGTTCTAGTTTATAGTGTTCATTCTTTTGTCATTTGTCAATGAGTCATTCAATATGTTATGTATTTAATTGGCAGTCAGACCCCTTGACTTCTTCGACAATTTGTATGGATTAAATTAAATGTTTACCTCATCAATCTACACACAATACCCCGTAATGACGGAGTGAAAACAGGCTTTTAGAAAGTTTTGCAAATGTATTAAAAAAAACATAAATACCTAATTTACATAAGTATTCATTGATCGTCCTTGAGATGTTTCGTCAGCTTGATTGGAGTCCACCTGTGGTAAATTCAATTGATTGGACAAGATTTGGAAACCAAGCCATGAGTTCGAAGGAATTGTCCAAAGAGCTCAGAGACAGGATTGTGTCGAGGCACAGATCTGGGGAAGGGTCCCAAAAACCCAAGTCTCTTCCTAGAGCTGGCCGCCCGGGCAAACTGAGAAATCGGGGGAGAAGATGGTCACCCTGACAGAGCTCCAGAGTTCTTCTGTGGAGATGGGAGAACCTTCCAGAAGGACAACCATCTCTTCAGCACTCCACCAATCAGGCCTTTATGGTAGAGTGTCACATAACAGCCCACTTGGAGGTTGCCAAAAGGCACCTAAAGGACTCTCAGACCATGAGAAACAAGATTCTCTGGTCTGATGAAACCCAGATTGAACTCTTTGCCCGGAATGCCAAGAGTCACGTCTGGAGGAAACCTGGCACCATCCCTACGGTGAAGCATGGTGGAGGCAACATCATGCTGTGGGGATGTTTTTCAGCAGGGACAGGGATAAAAGTCAGGATCGAGGCAAAGATGAACAGAGCAAAGTACAGAGAGATCCTTGATGAAAACCTGCTCC
>NC_034193.2:10998668-11181168 GCF_002021735.2 Oncorhynchus kisutch
TCTAGTTTGCTCTGTTTTTTTGTGAATTCTTTCCAATGTGTCAAGTAATTATCTTTTTGTTTTCTCATGATTTGGTTGGGTCTAATTGTGCTGTTGTCCTGGGGCTCTGTAGGGTGTGTTTGTGTTTGTGAACAGAGCCCCAGGACCCTCGCTTCCTTTTAGGTGGTTGTAGAATTTAACGGCTCTTTTCTGGATTTTGATAATTAGTGGTTATCGGCCTAATTCTGCTCTGCATGCATTATTTGGTGTTCTTTTTTTTATTCTTTTTTTTTACCTTTATTTAACCAGGTAGGCTAGTTGAGAACACCTTTATTTAACCAGGTAGGCTAGTTGAGAACACCTTTATTTAACCAGGTAGGCTAGTTGAGAACAAGTTCTCATTTGCAACTGCGACCTGGCCAAGATAAAGCATAGCAGTGTGAGCAGACAACAAAGAGTTACACATGGAGTAAACAATTAACAAGTCAATAACACAGTAGAAAACAAAGGGGGAGTCTATATACAATGTGTGCAAAAGGCATGAGGAGGTAGGCAAATAATTACAATTTTGCAGATTAACACTGGAGTGATGAATGATCAGATGGTCATGTACAGGTAGAGATATTGGTGTGCAAAAGAGCAGAAAAGTAAATAAATAAAAACAGTATGGGGATGAGGTAGGTGAAAAAGGGTGGGCTATTTACCAATAGACTATGTACAGCTGCAGCGATCGGTTAGCTGCTCACATAGCTGATGTTTGAAGTTGATGAGGGAGATAAAAGTCTCCAACTTCAGCGATTTTTGCAATTCATTCCAGTCACAGGCAGCAGAGTACAGGAACGAAAGGCGGCCAAATGAGGTGTTGGCTTTAGGGATGATCAGTGAGATACACCTGCTGGAGCGCGTGCTACGGATGGGTGTTGCCATTGTGACCAGTGAGCTGAGATAAGGCGGAGCTTTACCTAGCATGGACTTGTAGATGACCTGGAGCCAGTGGGTCTGGCGATGAATATGTAGCGAGGGCCAGCCGACTAGAGCATACAAGTCGCAGTGGTGGGTGGTATAAGGTGCTTTAGTGACAAAACGGATGGCACTGTGATAGACTGCATCCAGTTTGCTGAGTAGAGTGTTGGAAGCCATTTTGTAGATGACATCGCCGAAGTCGAGGATCGGTAGGATAGTCAGTTTTACTAGGGTAAGCTTGGCGGCGTGAGTGAAGGAGGCTTTGTTGCGGAATAGAAAGCCGACTCTTGATTTGATTTTCGATTGGAGATGTTTGATATGAGTCTGGAAGGAGAGTTTGCAGTCTAGCCAGACACCTAGGTACTTATAGACGTCCACATATTCTAGGTCGGAACCATCCAGGGTGGTGATGCTAGTCGGGCATGCGGGTGCAGGCAGCGACCGGTTGAAAAGCATGCATTTGGTTTTACTAGCGTTTAAGAGCAGTTGGAGGCCACGGAAGGAGTGTTGTATGGCATTGAAGCTTGTTTGGAGGTTAGATAGCACAGTGTCCAAAGACGGGCCGAAAGTATATAGAATGGTGTCGTCTGCGTAGAGGTGGATCAGGGAATCGCCCGCAGCAAGAGCAACATCATTGATATACACAGAGAAAAGAGTCGGCCCGAGAATTGAACCCTGTGGCACCCCCATAGAGACTGCCAGAGGACCAGACAGCTTGCCCTCCGATTTGACGCACTGAACTCTGTCTGCAAAGTAATTGGTGAACCAGGCAAGGCAGTCATCCGAAAAACCGAGGCTCCTGAGTCTGCCGATAAGAATATGGTGATTGACAGAGTCGAAAGCCTTGGCAAGGTCGATGAAGACGGCTGCACAGTACTGTCTTTTATCGATGGCGGTTATGATATCGTTGAGTACCTTGAGTGTGGCTGAGGTGCACCCATGACCGGCTCGGAAACCAGATTGCACAGCGGAGAAGGTACGGTGGGATTCGAGATGGTCAGTGACCTGTTTGTTGACTTGGCTTTCGAAGACCTTAGATAGGCAGGGCAGGATGGTTATAGGTCTGTAACAGTTTGGGTCCAGGGTGTCTCCCCCTTTGAAGAGGGGGATGACTGCGGCAGCTTTCCAATCCTTGGGGATCTCCGACGATATGAAAGAGAGGTTGAACAGGCTGGTAATAGGGGTTGCGACAATGGTGGCAGATAGTTTCAGAAATAGAGGGTCCAGATTGTCAAGCCCAGCTGATTTGTACGGGTCCAGGTTTTGCAGCTCTTTCAGAACATCTGCTATCTGGATTTGGTTAAAGGAGAACCTGGAGAGGCTTGGGCGAGGAGCTGCGGGGGGGGCGGAGCTGTTGGCCGAGGTTGAATTAGCCAGGCGGAAGGCATGGCCAGCCGTTGAGAAATGCTTATTGAAGTTTTCGATAATCATGGATTTATCAGTGGTGACCGTGTTACCTAGCCTCAGTGCAGTGGGCAGCTGGGAGGAGGTGCTCTTGTTCTCCATGGACTTCACGGTGTCCCAGAACTTTTTGGAGTTGGAGCTACAGGATGCAAACTTCTGCCTGAAGAAGCTGGCCTTAGCTTTCCTGACTGACTGCGTGTATTGGTTCCGGACTTCCCTGAACAGTTGCATATCACGGGGACTATTCGATGCTATTGCAGTCCGCCACAGGATGTTTTTGTGCTGGTCGAGGGCAGTCAGGTCTGGGGTGAACCAAGGGCTGTATCTGTTCTTAGTTCTGCATTTTTTGAACGGAGCATGCTTATCTAAAATGACCAGGCATCCTCAACTGACGGGATGAGGTCAATGTCCTTCCAGGATACCCGGGCCAGGTCGATTAGAAAGGCCTGCTCACAGAAGTGTTTTAGGGAGCGTTTGACAGTGATGAGGGGTGGTCGTTTGACTGCGGCTCCGTAGCGGATACAGGCAATGAGGCAGTGATCGCTGAGATCCTGGTTGAAGACAGCGGAGGTGTATTTGGAGGGCCAGTTGGTCAGGATGACGTCTATGAGGGTGCCCTTGTTTACAGAGTTAGGGTTGTACCTGGTGGGTTCCTTGATGATTTGTGTGAGATTGAGGGCATCTAGCTTAGATTGTAGGACTGGCGGGGTGTTAAGCATATCCCAGTTTAGGTCACCTAACAGAACAAACTCTGAAGCTAGATGGGGGGCGATCAATTCACAAATGGTGTCCAGGGCACAGCTGGGAGCTGAGGGGGTCGGTAGCAGGCGGCAACCGTGAGAGACTTATTTCTGGAGAGAGTAATTTTCAAAATTAGTAGTTCGAACTGTTTGGGTATGGACCTGGAAAGTATGACATTACTTTGCAGGCTATCTCTGCAGTAAACTGCAACTCCTCCCCCTTTGGCAGTTCTATCTTGACGGAAGATGTTATAGTTGGGTATGGAAATCTCTGAATTTTTGGTGGCCTTCCTGAGCCAGGATTCAGACACAGCAAGGACATCAGGGTTAGCAGAGTGTGCTAAAGCAGTGAGTAAAACAAACTTAGGGAGGAGGCTTCTGATGTTGACATGCATGAAACCAAGGCTTTTTCGATCACAGAAGTCAACAAATGAGGGTGCCTGGGGACATGCAGGGCCTGGGTTTACCTCAACATCACCCGCGGAACAGAGAAGGAGTAGTATGAGGGTGCGGCTAAAGGCTATCAAAACTGGTCGCCTAGAGCGTTGGGGACAGAGAATAAGAGGAGCAGGTTTCTGGGCATGGTAGAATATATTCAGGGCATAATGCGCAGACAGGGGTATGGTGGGGTGCGGGTACAGCGGAGGTAAGCCCAGGCACTGGGTGATGATGAGAGAGGTTGTATCTCTGGACATGCTGGTAGTAATGGGTGAGGTCACCGCATGTGTGGGAGGTGGGACAAAGGAGTTATCAGGGGCATGAAGAGTGGAACTAGGGGCTCCATTGTGAACTAAAACAATGATAACTAACCTGAACAACAGTATACAAGGCATATTGACATTTGAGAGAAACATACAGCGAGGCATGCAGTAATCACAGGTGTTGAATTGGGAAAGCTAGCTAAAACAGTAGGTGAGACAACAGCTAATCAGCTAGCACAACAACAGCAGGTAAAATGGCGTAGACTAGGCAACGGGGCCAACAGATAAAACAAACAAGCAGAATGGAGTACCGTGATTAATGGACAGTCCAGCGTGCATCAGCTATGTAGCCAAGAGATCAGTGTCCAGGGGGCAGCGGTGGATGGGGCAGGGAAGCTGGACTGGCGAGTGTTATCCAGGTTAAAAAAAACTAACAATGACTAAATAGCTTGTAGCTAGTTAGCTGGTTAGCTTCTGGAGGTTCTTGAGTGTGTTCTAAAAATAAAAAAATAATAGCGATTCCGTATCACATTGGGTGAGGCAGGTTTCCGGAAGGTATAAACAAATTAAAAGTCAAAAGAGATAGAAAGTAAATATGGGTCCGGTGAGCGTTTGGGACGCGCCGATTCAGGCGGTTAGCAGGCCTGTGCTAACAAGCTAACAGTTTGTAGGCCCGGGCTAGACAAGGTAGCAGTTAGCGGACCGGAGCTGGACAAGCTAGCAGTTAGCAGGCCGAATTAGCAAGCAGGGAGATAGTGAGGGCTAGAGAGTTAGCCTTTGGGGAACGTCGCGATGGGGTGAGTCTGTTTATTCCTCTTCATGCGATGACATCGATAGACCGGTCGTGGGCCCGGGTATTGTAGCTCAGGAGTATGCTACGGTGGTAGCACAGGTGCTACGGCCGGGCTAGCTTCAAGCTAAGTGGGTGGAAACGCTAGCCAGGAGTAATCCGGGGTTGCGGTTTAGCTAGATAGCTAGTTGCTGAAAAATCCAGCTGAAAGATGTTCCGTTTGCGGTGGGAATCCGGGGATGAATCCGGGGATGAAAAATAAATAGGTCCGTTATGCTCTGGTTAGAGTCGCGTTGTACGAACAGGCGAGAGCTTTCCGAACTACAGGTTAGCTGATGACCGGTTAGCTGAAGACCGCTAGCATACCCGCTGGTTAGCTGGCTAGCTTCAGTTGAGGGGTCCCGAAGTAAATATAAATACTTTAGGAATTTAGGAAAAATAGCTACATTGGGTGAGTCGGGTTGCAGGAGAGTATTTGTAAGCTTAGGGTTTAGCAAAATGTTTTCAAAGAGATATGTGGAGAAAATATGTAAAAATATGTAAAAAAACGAAAAAGAAACGATAAATACAGGGACACGACAGGACAGGATGACTTACTGCTACGCCATCTTGGTGTACACTGAGGATATTTTTGCAGAATTCTGCGTGCAGTCTCAATTTGGTGTTTGTCCCATTTTGTGAAGTCTTGGTTGGTGAGCGGACCCCAGACCTCACAACCATAAAGGGCAATGGGCTCTATGACTGATTCAAGTATTTTTTGCCAAATCCTAATAATCTCTCTCTCTCTCTCTCTCACCAACACACGGCTTTTAACTCAAGGAGAACTAGAGGTATTAGAGCAGAATTGATTATTGATTAATCAGCTAGGTGTTCCCTTCACTTTTCATTGTTTTATAGACATTAACTGATAAATATAGACAGCCTAAATCTGTGCCTCTGTTGTGGAGGAGATATGGAGTTAGCCAAGGCTGTGGCCTGTCCCACTCCATTCCCAAAATGCATTTCTTCATCTAAGTAGTTTCATGCTCATCTATCCTTTTCAACATTTCCCGAACAAGTCATGTATTTATCGATGTCGTTGTTACAAAGCCCAGACGTAAATTTACAGCCCAGTTCCATGTCGTTACATGGTTTCAGTTTGCTAATATTGCTAGTTCATTTTGTCAAACAAACATTTGTTTCTTTCACGCAATTTAGCTGCTGTCTGATCCTCTGAATGGATACAGTGTTTAGGAGCTCATACACATTCTCAAAATACTTGCCTATTTAATTTTCATATTATTATTCATATTATACTCTCTCTCTCTCTCTCTCTCTCTCTCTCTCTGTCTCTCTCTCTCTCTCTCTCTCTCTCTCTCTCTCTCTCTCTCTCTCTCTCTCTCTCTCTCTCTCTCTCTCTCTCTCTCTCTCAGGCTTTTAACTTTGTAGAGTGGAGAGGAAAGGAGGAGAGAACAAAGTGGAGCAGAAAACACTTTCTCCTGATTAGCTATTATCTAATAAAGGAATTATAAAAATACACACAACTGCTGTTTTCCCTCTTACTGTGAAGAGGAGACATGGAAGGAGCGAGATATAAAAAGGGAAAGAAAAGAAACGAAGGGAGAAGCAAGAGAGTTAAAAACAAAACGCATCAGCATAAAACATTAACACATAATGTCCCAATTTTTATTTAAATTATTTTGTGTCCTTCAATACCGGCCTGAATCAGTGTTCCAGTGCAATGACAGGGTAACCAGATGAAGGCGACTAGCTTGCTTTAACTTTGTTGACTGGGGGTTATATCATTAGCATGGGAGCCAGCATGAGGCACTACGGTCTCTCCACAGCCAAAACAATGACAGATTGACAGGAGAGCCATCGGTCCAGCTCTCTCTCTGCAAACTGGACTACAGAGTGACAGGAGAGGAATCGGTCAGCTCTCTCTCTGCAGACTGGACTACAGAGTAACAGGAGAGGAAACGGTCAGCTCTCTCTCTGCAAACTGGACTACAGAGTGACAGGAGAGGAAACGGTCAGCTCTCTCTCTGCAGACTGGATTACAGAGTGACAGGAGAGGAAACGGTCAGCTCTCTCTCTGCAGACTGGATGACATAATCCTCTTGTAGTAAATCAGTAGGATACAGGGAAGAGAGTAGATAATACCGGAGGAAGGGAGGGAGGATAAGAAGTGTGGAGAGAGAGGGGGAGGGAGAAAGAGATGAGGTGAGAGAGAAAGGGAGGAGGATGGAGAGAGTCTGTGTGTGAAGGAGAGAGTGTAGGTACCACCGCACCAGAGCACTACACCAGAGCACCACACCGGAGCAACACATTGGTGCAGCACACCAGACATCCAGGTGGTGCAGCACACCAGACCTCCAGGTGGTGCAGCACACCAGACCTCCAGGTGGTGCTCCACACCGTACCTACAGGTGGTGCGCCACGCCGCACCTCCAGGTGGTGCTCCACACAGTACCTCCAGGTGGTGCTCCACGCCGTACCTCCAGGTAGTAATCCACGCCGTACCGCCAGGTGGTGCTCCACACCGTACCTCCAGGTAGTAATCCACACCGTACCTCCAGGTGGTGCTCCACACCGTACCTCCAGGTGGTGCTCCACACCATACTTCCAGGTGGTGCTTCACGCCGTACCTCCAGGTGGTAATCCACACCGTACCTCCAGGTAGTAATCCACACCGTACCTCCAGGTAGTAATCCACACCGTACCTACAGGTGGTGCTCCACACCGCACCTCCAGGTGGTGCTCCACACAGTACCTCCAGGTGGTGCTCCACGCCGTACCTCCAGGTGGTGCTCCACGCCGTACCTCCAGGTGGTGCTCCACGCCGTACCTCCAGGTGGTGCTCCACAACGTACCTCCAGGTGGTGCTCCACACCGTACCTCCAGTTGGTGCTCCACGCCGTACCTCCAGGTGGTGCTCCACACCATACCTCCAGGTGGTGCTTCACGCCGTACCTCCAGGTGGTAATCCACACCGTACCTCCAGGTAGTAATCCACACCGTACCTCCAGGTGGTGCTCCACACCGTACCTCCAGGTGGTGCTCCACACCATACCTCCAGGTGGTGCAACACACCATACCTCCAGGTGGTGCAACACACCATACCTCCAGGGGGTGCAACACACCATACCTCCAGGTGGTGCTTCATGCCGTACCTCCAGGTGGTGCTACACGCCTTACCTCCAGGTGGTGCTCCACACCGTACCTCCAGGTGGTGCTCCACACCATACCTCCAGGTGGTGCTCCACAACGTACATCCAGGTGGTGCTCCACACAGTACCTCCAGGTGGTGCTCCACAACGTACCTCCAGGTGGTGCTCCACACCGTACCTCCAGGTGGTGCTCCACACCTTACCTCCAGGTGGTGCAACACACCATACTTCCAGGTGGTGCAACACACCATACCTCCAGGTGGTGCTCCACACCTTACCTCTAGGTGGTGCAACACACCTTACCTCTAGGTGGTGCAACACACCGTACCTACAGGTGGTGCTCCACACCGTACCTCCAGGTGGTGCTCCACACCGTACCTCCAGGTGGTGCAACACACCATACCTCCAGGTGGTGCTCCACACCATACCTCCAGGTGGTGCAACACACCATACTTCCAGGTGGTACCTCCAGGTGGTGATACGTACACTATGTGAGTTTTCGCTCAGAACAGCCAGGAAGCACAGACACACACACACGCACACAGACAGAGAGACGCACACACAGATCAATATCAGTTAGTTTACAAAGTATTACAGAATCTCTGACCTTTTCCTAAATAGCTACAGAGACACAGAAACATGGATGGCGCAGCGGCAGAGATGTCTAAATAACACAGCCACCAAGCCCTGGACACACACACACACGTCTCTGACATCAGAACCACTAGCACCTCTGTTTGGCCCAGCCCAGGTTCTTCTTAATGTCATATCACAGCCCAGCCCAGCCCAGGTTTTTCCTAATGTCATATCACAGCCAAGCCCAGCCCAGGTTTTTCCTAATGTCATATCACAGACAAGCCCAGCCCAGGTTTTTCCTAATGTCATATCACAGCCAAGCCCAGCCCAGGTTTTTCCTAATGTCATATCACAGCCAAGCCCAGCCCAGGTTTTTCCTAATGTCATATCACAGCCCAGCCCAGGTTTTTCCCAATGTCATATCACAGCCCAGGTTTTTCCTAATGTCATATCACAGCCCAGGTTTTTACTAGTGTCATATCACAGCCCATGTTTTTCCTAGTGTCATATCACAGCCCAGCCCAGGTTCTTCCTAATGTCATATCACATCCCAGCCCAGGTTGGGGGAAAGGGGAAAATAGGTTAGGTGGAGGCCCTGTCTAGGCAGGGGAAACACTGCCTGTCTATGTGACTGCAGCAAGTTCCCAGCAATAGGGGTCTCACACTACATATTGGAGCCCTTGTAATGAGCTCCCTCTGGGGGCCTTGTTCCTCCCTATGCCACTGGAAGTCCCTGGTACTCTGATGCAGAGCACAGAGGGAACACAGGAGAGGCTTTGCTGGATTTACAGATATGGAAATGAGAGAGCAATGGATTTGACCTTTAGTAGAGAAATACCCCAATGACTACACATACCTCTGATAAGATCTGAGGGAGACTGAGGGAGGCTGAGAAAGACTGAAGGACTCTGAGGTAGACTGAAGGAGACAGAGAGAGAATGAGGGAGACTGAGAGAGACTGAAGGAGACTGAGTAAGACGGATAGGAGAGGGATGGGAGACTGAATAAGACAGACGGGAGATGGATAGGAGAGGGATGGGAGACTGAGTAAGACAGACGGGAGATGGATATGAGAGGGATGGGAGACTGAGGGAGACTGAGGGAGACTGAAGAAGACTGAAGGAGACTGAAGGAGACTGAGGGAGACTGAGGGAGACTGAAGAAGACTGAAGGAGACTGAAGGAGACTGAGAGAGACTGAAGGAGACTGAGAGAGACTGAAGGAGACTGAGGGAGACTGAGGGAGACTGAAGGAGACTGAAGGAGACTGAGGGAGACTGAAGGAGATTGAAGGAGACTGAATGAGACTGAAGGAGACTGAGGGAGACTGAAGGAGACTGAGAGAGACTGAAGGAGACTGAGGGAGACTGAAGGAGACTGAGAGAGACTGAAGGAGACTGAGGGAGACTGAGGGAGACTGAAGAAGACTGAAGGAGACTGAATGAGACTGAAGGAGACTGAGGGAGACTGAAGGAGACTGAGAGAGACTGAAGGAGACTGAGGGAGACTGAGGGAGACTGAAGAAGACTGAAGGAGACTGAATGAGACTGAATGAGACTGAAGAAGACTGAAGGAGACTGAAGGAGACTGAAGGAGACTGAGGAAGACTGAAGGAGACTGAAGGAGACTGATGAAGACTGAAGGAGACTGAAGGAGACTGAAGGAGGGAGGTAGATCAAATCTGGAGAGAATAATAAGGTAAAATAAGTGTCACGACTTCTGCCGAAGTCGATGCCTCTCCTTGTTCGGGCGGTGCTCGGCGATCAACGTCACCGGTCTTCTAGCCATCATTGATGTTTCATTTTCCATTGGTTTTGTCTTGTCTTCCTACACACCTGGTTCCAATCCCATGTATTATATGTTGTGTATTTACCCCTCTGTTTCCCCTCAGGTCCTTGTCAGAGATTGTTATGTTGTTTATTGTTATGTTCATGTTTTATGGATTGGTGTGCGACGGGTTCTTGTACCCACATTTATTTTATTGTGGACTTTGGTTTTGGAGTTTGTGTTTTCAGTTATTAAAATACAAAATTTTTACCAACTTTGATTCTCCTGCTCTTGACTTCCCTGCCACCTACATACACAAGGTGACAATAAGTATATTCTATGAGGTTATTACTGGTCCAGCAGACTGCTCCTACATACACACACACACACACGCACACACACACACACACGCCCGCGCTCACACTCACAGATCCACCAGACTGTTCCTATTCCCTGAGTAGAAAAACAAAGACTGTCTTGATTGTGCACTGAGACTAGAGCAGAGCAGACAACACAGTGTGTGCTGGGCCAACACACACAAAAAGGTCCACAGCCGACATCACAGTGTGTGTGAGCCAACACACACACACACACACACACACACACACACACACACACACACACACACACACACACAACCACTGTAACACAAAGAACACAAAGTAGTCTAGGTATGAGCCATATATGTGCCATAATACAAATACACACACCAAGCAGGTTATATCTCTTCTCTCCTCCTCTCTGGTTGTGGAGTAAAGGGTTTGTGCTGCCTATGAATGAATAACAGGCTTCTCTCTCAGGTATAATTTAATAAAGGGCTCCACTGCTGTTACCATTCACAGACACAGAGACACAACACAGAGCTAGCGGTCCATAATCAACCACACAGGTACATAATGTAACAATTCACCCAGTTCAGCCTTACGGCACCGACTCAGGTCATGAAATATTGTGTGGATGAAAGGAAGGTGGGTAGCGGGTCATGAAATATTGTGTGGAAGAAAGGTAGGTGGGTAGCGGGTCATGAAATATTGTGTGGATGAAAGGTAGGTGGGTAGCGGGTCATGAAATATTGTGGGGATGAAAGGTAGGTGGGTAGTGGGTCATGAAATATTGTGTGGATGAAAGGTAGGTGGGTAGCGGGTCATGAAATATTGTGTGGATGAAAGGTAGGTGGGTAGCGGGTCATGAAATATTGTGGGGATGAAAGGTAGGTGGGTAGTGGGTCATGAAATATTGTGTGGATGAAAGGTAGGTGGGTAGCGGGTCATGAAATATTGTGTGGATGAAAGGTAGGTGGGTAGCGGGTCATGAAATATTGTGTGGATGAAAGGTAGGTGGGTAGCGGGTCATGAAATATTATGTGGATGAAAGGTAGGTGGGTAGCGGGTCATGAAATATTGTGTGGATGAAAGGTAGGTGGGTAGCGGGTCATGAAATATTGTGTGGATGAAAGGTAGGTGGGTAGCGGGTCATGAAATATTGTGTGGATGAAAGGTAGGTGGTTAGCGGGTCATGAAATATTGTGTGGATGAAAGGTAGGTGGGTAGCGGGTCATGAAATATTGTGTGGATGAAACGTAGGTGGGTAGCGGGTCATGAAATATTGTGTGGATGAAAGGTAGGTGGGTAGCGGGTCATGAAATATTGTGTGGATGAAAGGTAGGTGGGTAGCGGGTCATGAAATATTGTGTGGAAGAAAGGTAGGTGGGTGGCGGGTCATGAAATATTGTGTGGAAGAAAGGTAGGTGGGTAGCGGGTCATGAAATATTGTGGGGATGATAGGTAGGTGGGTAGTGGGTCATGAAATATTGTGTGGATGAAAGGTAGGTGGGTAGCGTGTCATGAAATATTGTGTGGATGAAAGGTAGGTGGGTAGCGGGTCATGAAATATTGTGTGGATGAAAGGTAGGTGGGTAGCGGGTCATGAAATATTGTGTGGATGAAAGGTAGGTGGGTAGCGGGTCATGAAATATTGTGGGGATGAAAGGTAGGTGGGTAGTGGGTCATGAAATATTGTGTGGATGAAAGGTAGGTGGGTAGCGGGTCATGAAATATTGTGTGGATGAAAGGTAGGTGGGTAGCGGGTCATGAAATATTGTGTGGATGAAAGGTAGGTGGGTAGCGGGTCATGAAATATTATGTGGATGAAAGGTAGGTGGGTAGCGGGTCATGAAATATTGTGTGGATGAAAGGTAGGTGGGTAGCGGGTCATGAAATATTGTGTGGATGAAAGGTAGGTGGGTAGCGGGTCATGAAATATTGTGTGGAAGAAAGGTAGGTGGGTGGCGGGTCATGAAATATTGTGTGGAAGAAAGGTAGGTGGGTAGCGGGTCATGAAATATTGTGGGGATGATAGGTAGGTGGGTAGTGGGTCATGAAATATTGTGTGGATGAAAGGTAGGTGGGTAGCGTGTCATGAAATATTGTGTGGATGAAAGGTAGGTGGGTAGCGGGTCATGAAATATTGTGTGGATGAAAGGTAGGTGGGTAGCGGGTCATGAAATATTGTGTGGATGAAAGGTAGGTGGGTAGCGGGTCATGAAATATTGTGGGGATGAAAGGTAGGTGGGTAGTGGGTCATGAAATATTGTGTGGATGAAAGGTAGGTGGGTAGCGCGTCATGAAATATTGTGTGGATGAAAGGTAGGTGGGTAGCGCGTCATGAAATATTGTGTGGATGAAAGGTAGGTGGGTAGCGGGTCATGAAATATTATGTGGATGAAAGGTAGGTGGGTAGCGGGTCATGAAATATTGTGTGGATGAAAGGTAGGTGGGTAGCGGGTCATGAAATATTGTGTGGATGAAAGGTAGGTGGGTAGCGGGTCATGAAATATTGTGTGGATGAAAGGTAGGTGGTTAGCGGGTCATGAAATATTGTGTGGATGAAAGGTAGGTGGGTAGCGGGTCATGAAATATTGTGTGGATGAAACGTAGGTGGGTAGCGGGTCATGAAATATTGTGTGGATGAAAGGTAGGTGGGTAGTGGGTCATGAAATATTGTGTGGATGAAAGGTAGGTGGGGTAGCGGGTCATGAAATATTGTGTGGATGAAAGGTAGGTGGGTAGCGGGTCATGAAATATTGTGTGGAAGAAAGGTAGGTGGGTGGCGGGTCATGAAATATTGTGTGGAAGAAAGGTAGGTGGGTAGCGGGTCATGAAATATTGTGGGGATGATAGGTAGGTGGGTAGTGGGTCATGAAATATTGTGTGGATGAAAGGTAGGTGGGTAGCGTGTCATGAAATATTGTGTGGATGAAAGGTAGGTGGGTAGCGGGTCATGAAATATTGTGTGGATGAAAGGTAGGTGGGTAGCGGGTCATGAAATATTGTGTGGATGAAAGGTAGGTGGGTAGCGGGTCATGAAATATTGTGTGGATGAAAGGTAGGTGGGTAGCGAGTCATGAAATATTGTGTGGATGAAAGGTAGGTGGGTAGCGGATCATGAAATATTGTGTGGATGAAAGGTAGGTGGGTAGCGGGTCATGAAATATTGTGTGGATGAAAGGTAGGTGGGTAGCGGGTCATGAAATATTGTGTGGATGAAAGGTAGGTGGGTAGCGGGTCATGAAATATTGTGTGGAAGAAAGGTAGGTGGGTAGCGGGTCATGAAATATTGTGTGGATGAAAGGTAGGTGGGTAGCGGGTCATGAAATATTGTGTGGATGAAAGGTAGGTGGGTAGTGGGTCATGAAATATTGTGTGGATGAAAGGTAGGTGGGTAGCGGGTCATGAAATATTGTGTGGATGAAAGGTAGGTGGGTAGCGGGTCATGAAATATTGTGTGGATGAAAGGTAGGTGGGTAGCGGGTCATGAAATATTGTGGGGATGAAAGGTAGGTGGGTAGCGGGTCATGAAATATTGTGTGGAAGAAAGGTAGGTGGGTAGCGGGTCATGAAATATTGTGTGGATGAAAGGTAGGTGGTAGCGGGTCATGAAATATTGTGGGGATGAAAGGTAGGTGGGTAGTGGGTCATGAAATATTGTGTGGATGAAAGGTAGGTGGGTAGCGGGTCATGAAATATTGTGTGGATGAAAGGTAGGTGGGTAGCGGGTCATGAAATATTGTGTGGATGAAAGGTAGGTGGGTAGCGGGTCATGAAATATTATGTGGATGAAAGGTAGGTGGGTAGCGGGTCATGAAATATTGTGTGGATGAAAGGTAGGTGGGTAGCGGGTCATGAAATATTGTGTGGATGAAAGGTAGGTGGGTAGCGGGTCATGAAATATTGTGTGGATGAAAGGTAGGTGGGTAGCGGGTCATGAAATATTGTGTGGATGAAAGGTAGGTGGGTAGCGGGTCATGAAATATTGTGTGGATGAAACGTAGGTGGGTAGCGGGTCATGAAATATTGTGTGGATGAAAGGTAGGTGGGTAGCGGGTCATGAAATATTGTGTGGATGAAAGGTAGGTGGGTAGCGGGTCATGAAATATTGTGTGGATGAAAGGTAGGTGGGTAGCGGGTCATGAAATATTGTGTGGAAGAAAGGTAGGTGGGTAGCGGGTCATGAAATATTGTGTGGAAGAAAGGTAGGTGGGTAGCGGGTCATGAAATATTGTGGGGATGATAGGTAGGTGGGTAGTGGGTCATGAAATATTGTGTGGATGAAAGGTAGGTGGGTAGCGTGTCATGAAATATTGTGTGGATGAAAGGTAGGTGGGTAGCAGGTCATGAAATATTGTGTGGATGAAAGGTAGGTGGGTAGCGGGTCATGAAATATTGTGTGGATGAAAGGTAGGTGGGTAGCGAGTCATGAAATATTGTGTGGATGAAAGGTAGGTGGGTAGCGGATCATGAAATATTGTGTGGATGAAAGGTAGGTGGGTAGCGGGTCATGAAATATTGTGTGGATGAAAGGTAGGTGGGTAGCGGGTCATGAAATATTGTGTGGATGAAAGGTAGGTGGGTAGCGGGTCATGAAATATTGTGTGGAAGAAAGGTAGGTGGGTAGCGGGTCATGAAATATTGTGTGGATGAAAGGTAGGTGGGTAGCGGGTCATGAAATATTGTGTGGATGAAAGGTAGGTGGGTAGCGGGTCATGAAATATTGTGGGGATGAAAGGTAGGTGGGTAGCGGGTCATGAAATATTGTGTGGATGAAAGGTAGGTGGGTAGTGGATCATGAAATATTGTGTGGATGAAAGGTAGGTGGGTAGCGGATCATGAAATATTGTGTGGATGAAAGGTAGGTGGGTAGCGGGTCATGAAATATTGTGTGGATGAAAGGTAGGTGGGTAGCGGATCATGAAATATTGTGTGGATGAAAAGTAGGTGGGTAGCGGGTCATGAAATATTGTGTGGAAGAAAGGTAGGTGGGTAGCGGGTCATGAAATATTGTGTGGATGAAAGGTAGGTGGGTAGCGGATCATGAAATATTGTGGGGATGAAAGGTAGGTGGGTAGCGGGTCATGAAATATTGTGTGGATGAAAGGTAGGTGGGTAGCGGGTCATGAAATATTGTGTGGATGAAAGGTAGGTGGGTAGCGGGTCATGAAATATTGTGTGGATGAAAGGTAGGTGGGTAGCGGGTCATGAAATATTGTGTGGATGAAAGGTAGGTGGGTAGTGGGTCATGAAATATTGTGTGGATGAAAGGTAGGTGGGTAGCGGGTCATGAAATATTGTGTGGATGAAGGTAGGTGGGTAGCGGGTCATGAAATATTGTGTGGATGAAAGGTAGGTGGGTAGCGGGTCATGAAATATTGTGTGGATGAAAGGTAGGTGGGTAGAGGGTCATGAAATATTGTGTGGATGAAGGTAGGTGGGTAGCGGGCCGGTTGAATAAAGAAAAAAACAATGCATCAAAAATCACTAAATGTATCATTCTTGTGCAATACCTATCTATAGGCTACATTGTGGTTTACCTTTCATTATCTAGTGGTTAGAGCGTTGGACTAGCAACCGGAAGGATGCAAGATCAAACCCCCGAGCTGACAAGGTACAAATCTGTCGTTCTGCCCCTGAACAGGCAGTTAACCCACTGTTCCGAGGCCGTCATTGAAAATATGAATTCGTTCTTAACTGACTTGCCTAGTTAATAAAGGTAAAATAAAATAAATCTGTATCTGGCGTTTAGTGCATAGCCTTAGACTCAGCTTCAGGGCCTATCTGGAGGCGCCAAACACACGCCAAATCACACATGCTTTTGGAAAGATGGGGAAGATATCAAACAGCTTGTGGACAAGGTGCCCGTCAGAAATGTGGGCACAGGCCCCGTCAAAGAGGTGGGCATGGACCCCGTCAAAGAGGTGGGCATGGACCCCGTCAAAGAGGTGAGCACGGGCCCCATCAAACAGGTCAAAGAGGTGGGCATGGGCCCCATCAAACAGGTCAAAGAGGTGGGCATGGGCCCCATCAAACAGGTCACAGAAGTGGGCATGGGCCCCATCAAAGAGGTCAAAGAGGTGGGCATGGGCCCCATCAAACAGGTCAAAGAGGTGGGCATGGGCCTTGTCAAAGAGGTCAAAGAGGTGGGCATGGGGGCCTCCCGGGTGGCGCAGTGGTTAAGGGCGCTGTACTGCAACCCCAGCTGTGCCATCAGAGTCCCGGGGTTCGCGCCCAGGCTCTGTCGTAACCGGCCGCGACCGGGAGGTCCGTGGGGCGACGCACAATTGGCCTAGCGTCGTCCGTGTGAGGGATGGCTTGGTCGGTAGGGATGTCCTTGTCTCATCGCGCACCAGCGTCTCCTGTGGCGGGCCGGGCGCAGTGCGCGCTAACCAAGGTTGCCAGGTGCACGGTGTATCCTCCGACGCATTGGTGCGGCTGGCTTCCGGGTTAGATGCGCGCTGTGTTAAGAAGCAGTGCGGCTGGTTGGGTTGTGTATCGGAGGACGCATGACTTTCAACCTTCGTCTCTCCCGAGCCCGTACGGGAGTTGTAGCGATGAGACAAGATAGTAGCTACTACAACAATTGGAAACCACGAAATTGGGGAGAAAAAGGGGTAAAATTCAAAACAAAAAAAAGAGGTGGGCATGGCCCCGTCAAAGAGGTGGGCATGGGCCCTGTCAAAGAGGTGGGCATGGGCCCCGTCAAAGAGGTGGGCATGGGCCCCGTCAAAGCGGTGGGCATGGGCCCCGTCAAAGAGGTGGGCATGGGACCCATCAAAGAGGTGGGCATGGGACCCACCAAAGAGGTGGGCATGGGCCCCATCAAACAGGTCAAAGAGGTGGGCACGGGCCCCATCAAAGAGGTCAAAGAGGTGGGCATGGGCCCCATCAAACAGGTCAAAGAGGTGGGCATGGGCCCCATCAAAGAGATCAAAGAGGTGGACCTGGGACCCGCCAAAGAGGTACACACCAGAGAGAAGGAGGCAGACAGCATGGAAATGTTATGTCTAACATTGTCATTGTTATGTTGACCACATTGTCATTGACCATGTGGTCAACAGAGGCCTTACCATGGCAGAGGCTGCCAGATTAGTTCACCCCATATATCTGCTAATATGCACTATGCTTTACCATCACATTTACAGTAAATGACATATTGTTATGCATGTAATGTCACAAAACAGATGACCGTAGTCTTACAGAATGATCTATTGACAGTGCACTCTGTTCTGCCCTCAGAATTGACAGAAGACCCCATGGTGGTGTCCGTGGCCATGTCCTGACAGATCAGCAGGAGTGGACAGTGGTGGAAATGGTGAGGGCCAGGAATGACATACGGCTGTCTGAAATAAATCAGGCCATTGAGGAGAACAATGTCACCTTTGCCAATGTGTCATCCATCAGCTTACCAACAATCACTTGCCTTTTGAAGAGGCACCAGGTATCTATCTGCCTTTTGAAGAGGCACAAGTTATCTATCTGTCTTTTGAGGAGGCACCAGGTATCTATCTGCCTTTTGAAGAGGCACAAGTTATCTATCTGTCTTTTGAGGAGGCACCAGGTATCTATCTGCCTTTTGAAGAGGCACAAGTTATCTATCTGTCTTTTGAGGAGGCACCAGGTATCTATCTGCCTTTTGAAGAGGCACAAGTTATCTATCTGTCTTTTGAGGAGGCACCAGGTATCTATCTGCCTTTTGAAGAGGCACAAGGTATCTATCTGTCTTTTGAGGAGGCACCAGGTATCTATCTGCCTTTTGAAGAGGCACCAGGTATGTATCTGCCTTTTGAAGAGGCACCAGGTATCTATCTGCCTTTTGAAGAGGCACCAGGTATCTATCTGCCTTTTGAAGAGGCACCAGGTATTATCTGCCTTTTGAAGAGGCACCAGGTATCTATCTGCCTTTTGAAGAGGCACCAGGTATCTATCTGCCTTTTGAAGAGGCACCAGGTATCTATCTGCCTTTTGAGAGAAATAACTGCGGGCTGAGTATGTTCAGGTACAACACTATATACTGTATTACTGATACTATTAATGCACATGCTACTTCAGAATATCATGCTGGAACTATACTGTAAAAATAACTAACCACACAATATATGTTTAGAGGTTTCTTGATGTTGCTGTGAACCATAATATCTTTGTTGATGAAGCAGGCTTCAACCTGGTCAAAACTCAGCGCTGTGGGCGGAACATCATCGGCCAACGGGCGACCGTCCAAGTGCCTGGACAACGTGGGGGGAAACATCTCCATGTGTGCCGCTATCTTCGAAGACAGTGTGGTAGGACGTAGGCCATTATTTAGATCCTACGACACTGCACACCTCATTGAGCTTCTCAGTGAAATTGAGCAGGCCTGCAAATGTGAAGGGGTCACCTACAATGTTAGGTTTCACCTTGTAGAGGTGGTTCAGGCAAAACATGCTAAACGTTATGTTTCATTTTCATTCGTTTAATATGTTTCTTTTAATTTCTTACATTTGAATTCAGACAGCACACGTCATTGATCACACCTTTGATGACACATCGGATAGATATAGCGGAAATTATAGATTTTCTGTCAATTTTGTTGGGTAATGTAAGTGTGTTGCCTAATGTGAAAACTGTGTAATCTACTGTAATTTACAGTACTGTAGTATATTACTGTCAGCACTTCTAAGGGCGATTTGATCTTGTATTGTTTTGCTATTAGATTAACTAGAAGTTAAAACGACTAAATTGAAAAGATATCATTAAGTTGTGTTCTGATAATACATTTAAAAAATCTCATTACATTTCACAGTAAACGTATATTTTGAATCAATGGTTGTGTGGTGAGAGACGCTTACAATCCAAATGAATGCACAATGAGAGTTCTTGAATGAAAGACTGGTTGCGTTACAAGTGTGACCGGTTTGGAGTGTTGTACTAAGATTTGTGAAAATGTACCAAAGTGATGGGGGTTTTTTAACTGCGAAAAAGGACTGTCAAAAAAGGATTCCGCCATCTCTGACTGTACAGCGCATCTTCTATATTTGCAGGTTAGGGTCGGATGTAGGCCTCAGATTGTCACTTTATCACCTATAGTCCTGTGATTGCGAATGGGTTATAAGCAATTGCGTGTGGGTGAACAAACAGCTGACCCACACATCACTAGTGTGTGTGTGTGTGTGTGTGTGTGTGTGTGTGTGTGTGTGTGTGTGTGTGTGTGTGTGTGTGTGTGTGTGTGGTGTGTGTGTGTGTGTGTGGTGTGTGGTGTGTGGTGTGTGTGTGTGTGTGTGTGTGTGTGTGTGTGTGTGTGTGTGTGTGTGTGTGTGTGTGTGTGTGTGTGTGTGTGTGTGTGTGTGTGTGTGTGTGTGTGTGTGTGTGTGTGTGTGTGTGGTGTGTGTGTGTGTTGTGTGTGTGTGTGTGTGTGTGTGTGTGTGTGTGTGTGTGTGTGTGTGTGTGTGTGTGTGTGTGTGTGTGTGTGTGTGTGTGTGTGTGTGTGTGTGGTGTGTGTGTGTGGTGTGTGTGTGTGTGTGTGTGTGTGTGTGTGTGTGTGTGTGTGTGTGTGTGTGTGTGGTGTGTGGTGTGTGGTGTGTGGTGTGTGTGTGTGTGGTGTGTGTGTGTGTGTGTGTGTGTGTGTGTGTGTGTGTGTGTGTGTGTGTGTGTGTGTGTGTGTGTGTGTGTGTGTGTGTGTGTGTGTGTGTGTGTGTGTGTGTGTGTGGTGTGTGTGTGTGTGTGTGTGTGTGTGTGTGTGTGTGTGTGTGTGTGTGTGTGTGTGGTGTGTGTGTGTGTGTGTGTGGTGTGTGGTGTGTGGTGTGTGTGTGTGTGTGTGTGTGTGTGTGTGTGTGTGTGTGTGTGTGTGGTGTGTGGTGTGTGGTGTGTGGTGTGTGTGTGTGTGTGTGTGTGTGTGTGTGTGTGTGTGTGTGTGTGTGTGGTGTGTGTGTGTGTGTGTGTGTGTGTGTGTGTGTGTGGTGTGTGTGTGTGTGTGTGTGGTGTGTGTGTGTGTGTGTGTGTGTGTGTGTGTGTGTGTGTGTGTGTGTGTGTGTGTGTGTGTGTGTGTGTGTGTGGTGTGTGTGTGTGTGTGTGTGTGTGTGTGTGTGTGTGTGTGTGGTGTGTGTGTGTGGTGTGTGTGTGTGTGTGTGTGTGTGGTGTGTGTGGTGTGTGTGTGTGTGGTGTGTGTGTGTGTGGTGTGTGTGTGTGTGTGTGTGTGTGTGTGTGTGTGTGTGTGTGTGGTGTGTGTGTGTGTGTGTGTGTGTGTGTGTGTGTGTGTGTGTGTGTGTGTGTGTGTGTGTGTGTGTGTGTGTGTGTGTGTGTGTGTGTGTGTGTGTGTGTGGTGTGTGTGTGTGGTGTGTGTGTGTGTGTGTGTGTGTGTGTGTGTGTGTGTGTGTGTGTGTGTGGTGTGTGTGTGGTGTGTGGTGTGTGGTGTGTGGTGTGTGGTGTGTGTGTGTGTGTGTGTGTGTGGTGTGTGGTGTGTGTGTGTGTGTGTGTGTGTGTGGTGTGTGTGGTGTGTGTGTGTGTGGTGTGTGGTGTGTGTGTGTGTGTGTGTGTGTGTGTGTGTGTGTGTGGTGTGTGTGTGTGTGTGTGTGTGTGTGTGTGTGTGTGTGTGTGTGTGTATGTGTGTGTGTGTGTGTGTGTGTGTGTGTGTGTGTGTGTGTGGACAGCCATTAATATCCACCGCCCACTGTAATTATGATTAATAAATCAATTCTAATCAAGAAAATAGCACAATTTAAACAATTAAATAAAGCAGCTGCAACGAAATAGAAAAAGTGAAATGAAAAGATATTAAAGGGCTGCAACCCTTGAGACAAATCAATGATGGCCTTACAACACCTTATTGTTCATATTGAAGAGAAATATTCATACTCAAGTCATTCCTGACCTCAATTTTGTGAGCTCACCAGATATCCAGCAGGACAAATCTATAGGTGCGAGCCATGAATTGACCTCTGAACTAAGGCCTGACGTCCGTTGAACTCTAAGATATAGGATCAGCTTAGCCAACTAATCGTTGAAACTTTTTTTTTTAAAGCTTCTAGTGGCAACTCATTTGGCAGCAATGACATCAACAGACCCAGAGATATGAGCTATAATTTCCACACCAAGGTCTCTATAAACCCTTGCATATTCTCTGAATCCCAGATCAACCTCAAGGCTTAACCCCAAGGTACTTGTGTCCATCTGAAAGGGTTGAATTGATGCATAAGTAGAACCAGGTGTGTCTTACCTTCAGGTGTGAGTGGGCATGTGGATATGTAAGAGAAGCACGTACCAGCGATCCAAGCAGCCCGCACTTGAGTGAAATAATAGCTATTATTTCTGAGTAAAAGGATATGGGTTGCAGACCATCTTCAGACACCAGCTCCTCGGAGGGGTGGTTTGTTTCAGGTAGAAAAACACTATGGGAGCCAGGGTGGGGTGTGGCAGCTCATCTTCCCCGCCTGCTGAAGCCTCCTCCCCAGCCGCAAAGGCTCCATCAGATCCTGCTGACACAGGCTCCATCTCGCTGTGTTCCACGCCTCCTTCTCCCCCAGGCCCAGACAGGTCGTTGAGCCGTATGAAAGTTCTGGGGACAGGGGAGAGCCCCTCTGTGTCCCTGACGCCGGGGTCCCCTGAGAGATTTCCCCCATCCTCGGCCATCATTCACCCCCTGATATGGAGGAATGGAGGATGAATAAACACATGCTTGTATAAAGCATCACCTGCATAGAAACGCTTAAACATTTGGCCATAACGTCTTCTATAGACGCTCATCATAATGACTTGTATATGTACATAAACTATATACATAAATGTCCATATTTTTGGACAAACCAGCAAAACATTCAAGTCTAAACATAGTTCAGGAATGACAACAGGATTACGCACAACAAAACGACTTGCCTACATATTTAGGCATCATTAAGGTGCGTGCAGGGCGATTCTACTTAGGAGGGCTAGTGTTATTGTTGATGGAAAAAATAATATTCGTTACGTAATTGGGAAGTGTCAAATAGATACAATTATATTTTAGGGAGAAACGAAAAATGTATTGTTAAGATTGTTTAACATTCTTTACAAGGGTTTCTGGTCTCCAAGACATATGCTTACAATTACATCCAAATATTGGACCAAAATACAGTGGCGAGCAACGTTCGTTATTAGATTTCCCCAAAATATGCCTTCAGCTCCCAATGCGTTTATCCCAACGGAGAAGTCCGTTTTAATCGTAAGTTATTTTGACACTGTTCTCCTGTATTTGTGTGACTAAAGGTCAAGACTTGTTTCTAATTCTAAGTCACCTAAATGTGTCACAAAATTTGGCAACATTGGGATCCAATTTAGCAGCGGTGCGTATACGTTTTGGATAGAGGGATTCCCGTCCCCATGCATTCTCTCTCCCAAACTGTCTCGCCATACTGCATCATTTAGAAACAAAACAAATAAGAATATTCCTGTTTTCCAAACTTCAGCCATGCGTTTTAGCAGGCATCAATGGAATTATGTAAACCAGACATAGCCTATAACAAAATCGATAACAAAACCAGGCGTTTTTTTGTCATCGTTGATATATTACCTGTAATAGACTCAGTAGACGTTGCCAAAGCGTACTCAGTCATCGCATGATCGATTCTCGTGACAAAAGTGCAGCCAGAATCGCGCATGTAGGGATGAAGCGGAGAGAAGAGCGAGGAGGAGATGATAAGTGGAGGGGCTCTGGTCGGTAAGTGCGTCTCACGGGCTGTAAAGGTTCCAAGTGGCCGTTACAGCGGGTTTATGGGCATCAAGAGCCATACATAGTATTCTAGTCTCAAGCCACCTCGGAACTCCACGGACGCTAGAACCTTTCTCTTTTCAATAAATCTGTCCAAATCCCGGTCAGTTTCCAGACAAAAATCCTAGGCTGGTGTTTATAGCCGAATCCCCACCGTTGGCTCTTTATTCCGTACCTCTCCCCTCCTTTCCCACTTCACACAAAACAATTCAAATAAAATAAACTATCAACAGACATTTATTCCCCCATTCGTTTCTTTCCTTGTTTTTAGTTTCCAAAGATGTTCCCGCCTCTATGTACCACCGCCTAAAAGTGTTTCATAATTTAAATACAGTACTCAATATTTCCGCTCTAATAACACATCCATTAAGCATCCTTTGCGTTCACGCGAGGTCAGGGTGCAACGCGTGTGAACGGGTGTTGCAGCCTTTGATGTGTCTATGTAAGGTTCCGTCCCATTATTGCCGACAGCGTCACACAAGTATATGCCTCTGTCTCTCTTTCTCCAGACTCTTTTTGGTCGGCGAGGATACCCACGCCAAGAATCCGCTTCTCAGAACGCAAGCACAGCTGGAATAGGATTTAACTTCTCCTCCTGCCTCTCTGACCGCCCATCCACCAAACGGACGATATCCAATTATACTATTCTATTGGCAGAGAAATGTGTCCTTCTCAAGTTTATCAGGAGGGATGGGGAACAGCTGGAATCTAATTGTCAACTATTGGCCAATGAGAAGCGAGGAAATCTTGGTATCTGACTATGGTAGCAGTATCTAACCAAAGCTATTTGATGATTGGGCAAAACGTATATTATGGGAAGTTTAAGAAATAAATTAGTTGCCATATGTTATATAAAAGATGCCTTCATTAACACCACCACCTTTAAACATGTGTCATACAATATTTATATCCCTATAGTCTATTAGTCATTATAAACTGGGTGGTTCGAGCCCTGAATGCTGATACCATGTACCACCGGTATGACAAAACATTTATTTTTACTGCTCTAATTACATTGGTAACCAGATTATAATAGCAATAAGGCATTAACAAAGAATGGTTAATGTAAGGGTTAATGTTTGGGATAGACTTAAAACCTTCATTTTTTGAGAATTGAAGGTTAAGTTTAGGCATTAACTCTGAATGGTTAAGGTTAGGGTTAAGGTTTAGGGTTAAGGTTAGGGTTAAGGTTTAGGGTTAAGGTTAGGGTTAGGGTTAAGGTTAGGGTTAAGGTTAGGGTTACGGTTAGGGATAGGGTTAGGGTTACGGTTTGGGATAGGGTTAGGGTTAAGGTTAGGGTTAAGGTTAGGGTTAAGGTTAAGGTTAGGGTTAAGGTTAGGGTTAAGGTTAGGGTTAGGGTTACGGTTACGGTTACGGTTAGGGATAGGGTTAGGGTTACGGTTTGGGATAGGGTTAGGGTTAAGGTTAGGGTTAAGGTTAGGGTTACGGTTAGGGATAGGGTTAGGGTTACGGTTAGGGATAGGGTTAGGGTTACGGTTAGTGTTAGGGTTAAGGTTAGGGTTAAGGTTAGGGTTACGGTTTGGGATAGGGTTAGGGTTACGGTTTGGGATAGGGTTAGGGTTAGGGTTAAGGTTAGGGTTAAGGTTAAGGTTAGGGTTAAGGGTTAGGGTTAAGGTTAGGGTTAAGGTTAGGGTTACGGTTTGGGATAGGCTTCATATCTTTTCTCAGAAAGAGCGTTCTATTGCTGAATTCAAACATGCAAGCTTTTGCACCAGATGCTTACACCCATCCACCATCCCCAATGCCCTAGCTAAAGTGAAACTTACATGAAAGGTGTAAGCACTCACTGTTGCCCCTAGTGACCGGTTTCCACATCATCACATGATGTCCTCAGACATTGATGGATGACTAACACAGACCTGGCTGGTGTTCCAAGTGTGTTCTTGTAAAATGTGCCCTTCCCATTCGTCAAAAAGCGGGCGCACATTTCCATAACTCGTGATGTAGGCCTATTGATTATTTCCTTCCAATGTATATGATGACGGCATGACTCCATAACCTTTATATAAGTAATGTAATTTAGAAAATAGAGATTTTCAGGAGAAATATTCCATATCAGAAGCAGCCAACTGAGTAGCTTAGGCCAGAATTTGGCCCCTGGGTGGTTTTATTTGCCCATCCCCCATCTTTGGACACACCTACTCATTCAAGGGTTTTTCTTTATTTGTACTATTTTCTACATTGTAGAATAATAGTGAAGACATCAAAACTATGGAATAACTCATATGGAATCATGTAGGAACCCTTTGCCTTGATGACAGCTTTGCACACTCTCGCATTCTCTCAACCAGCTTCATGAGGAATGCTTTTCCAACAGTCTTGAAGGAGTTCCCACATATGCTGAGCACTTGTTGGCTGCTTTTCCTTCACTCTGCGGTTCAACTCATCCCATACCATCTCAATTGGGTTGAGGTTGTGTGATTGTGGAGGCCAGGTCATCTGATGCAGCACTCCATCATTCTCCTTCATGGTCAAATAGCTCTTACACAGCCTGGAGGTGTTTTTGGGGTCATTGTCCTGTTGAAAATCAAATGATAGTCCCACTAAGCACAAACTGGATGGCATGGCATATCGCTGCAGAATGCTGTGGTAGCCATGCTGGTTAAGTGTTCCTTGAATTGTAAAAAAATCACTGACAGTATCACAAGCAAAGTACCCCCACAGAATCACACCTCCTCCTCCATGCTTCACGGTGGGTACCATCACATGCGGAGAGCATCCGTTCACCTACTCTGTGTCTCAGAAAGACACTGTGTCTAGAACCAAAAATCTCAAATTTGGACTCATCAGACCAAAGGACAGATTTCCACTGGTCTAATGTCCATTGCTCATGTTTCTTGGCCAAATCAGTCTCTTCTTTTTATTGGTGTCCTTTAGTAGTGGTTTCTTTGCAGCAATTTGACCATGAAGGCCTGATTCACAGTCTCTTGTGCACAATTGGTCCTTAGATGTGTCTGTTACTTGAACTCTATGAAGCATTTATTTGGACTGCAATCCGTGCTTCTACACCTGCATTGCTTGCTGTTTGGGGTTTTAGGCTGGGTTTCTGTACAGCACTTTGAGATATCAGCTGATGTACGAAGGGCTATATAAATACATTTGATTTGATTTGAATCTGAGGCTGGTAACTCTAATGAACTTATCCTCTGCAGCAGAGGGAACTCTGGGTCTTCCTTTCCTGTGACTGTCCTCATGAGAGCCAGTTTCATCATAGAGCTTGATGTTTTTTGCGACTGCACTTGGAGAAACGTTCAAAGTTCTTAAAATATTCCCGAATTGACTGACCTTCATGTCTTATGTCTTACAACACATCCAAGATGGCGTAGCAGTAAGTCGTCCTGTCGTGTCGTGTCCCTTGTATATATCGTTTCTTTTTCGTTTTTTACATATTTTTCTTCGCATATCTCTTTAAAAACATTTTGCTAAACCTAAGCTTCCAAATACTCTCCTGCAACCCGCCTCACCCAATGTAGCTATTTTTCCTAAAGTATTTATATTTACTTCGGAACCGGAACCCCTCAACTGAAGCTAGCCAGGTAACCACCAGCTATGCTAGCGGTCTTCAGCTAACCGGTCATCAGCTATCCTTTAGCTCGGAAAGCTCTCGCCAGTTCGAACAACGCGACTCTAACCAGAGCATAACGGACCTATTTATTTTTCATCCCCGGATTCATCCCCGGATTCCCACCGCAAACGGAACATTTTTCAGCTGGATCTTCACAACTAGCTATCTAGCTAAACCGCAACCCCGGATGATTACTCCTGGCTAGCGTTTCCACCCACTTAGCTTGAAGCTAGCCCGGCCAGAGCACCTGTGCTACCACCGTAGCATACTCCTGGGCTACAATACCCGGGCCCACGACCGGTCTATCGATGTCACCGCATGAAGAGGAATAAACAGACTCACCCCATCGCGACGTCCCCCAAAGGCTAACTCTCTAGCCCTCGCTATCTCCCTGCTTGCTAATTCGGCCTGCTAACTGCTAGCTTGTCTAGCTCCGGTCCGCTAACTGCTACCTTGTTTATCCCGGGCCTACGAACTGTTAGCTTGTTAGCACAGGCCTGCTAACCGTCTGAATCGCCGCGTCCCAAACACTCACTGGACCCATATTTACTTTCTATCTCTTTTTGATTTTTAATTTGTTTATACCTTCCGGAAACCTGCCTCACCCAATGTGATACGGAATCGCTATTATTTTAAATTTTTAGAACACACTCAAGAACCTCCAGAAGCTAACCAGCTAACTAGCTACAAGCTATTTAGTCATTGTTAGTTTTTTTTTTACCTGCATAACACTCGCCAGTCCAGCTTCCCTGCCCCATCCACCGCTGCCCCCTGGACACTGATCTCTTGGCTACATAGCTGATGCACCCTGGACTGTCCATTAATCACGGTACTCCATTCTGCTTGTTTGTTTTATCTGTTGGCCCCGTTGCCTAGTCAACGCCATTTTACCTGCTGTTGTTGTGCTAGCTGATTAGCTGTTGTTGTCTCACCTACTGTTTTAGCTAGCTTTCCCAATTCAACACCTGTGATTACTGTATGCCTCGCTGTATGTCTCTCTCAAATGTCAATATGCCTTGTATACTGTTGTTCAGGTTAGTTATCATTGTTTTAGTTCACAATGGAGCCCCTAGTTCCACTCTTCATACCCCTGATAACTCCTTTGTCCCACCTCCCACACATGTGGTGACCTCACCCATTACAACCAGCATGTCCAGAGATACAACCTCTCTCATCATCACCCAGTGCCTGGGCTTACCTCCGCTGTACCCGCACCCCACCATACCCCTGTCTGCGCATTATGCCCTGAATATATTCTACCATGCACAGAAACCTGCTCCTCTTATTCTCTGTCCCCAATGCTCTAGGCGACCAGTTTGATAGCCTTTAGCCGCACCCTCATACTACTCCTTCTCTGTTCCGTGGGTGATGTGGAGGTAAACCCAGGCCCTGCATGTCCCCAGGCACCCTCATTTGTTGACTTCTGTGATCGAAAAAGCCTTGGTTTCATGCATGTCAACATCAGAAGCCTCCTCCCTAAGTTTGATTTACTCACTGCTTTAGCACACTCTGCTAACCCTGATGTCCTTGCTGTGTCTGAATCCTGGCTCAGGAAGGCCACCAAAAATTCAGAGATTTCCATACCCAACTATAACATCTTCCGTCAAGATAGAACTGCCAAAGGGGGAGGAGTTGCAGTCTACTGCAGAGATAGCCTGTGAATAGCAAATGTTCAGAGATAGCCCGTGATATGCAACTGTTCAGGGAAGTCAGGAAAGCTAAGGCCAGCTTCTTCAGGCAGAAGTTTGCATCCTGTAGCTCCAACTCCAAAAAGTTCTGGGACACTGTGAAGTCCATGGAGAACAAGAGCACCTCCTCCCAGCTGCCCACTGCACTGAGGCTAGGTAACACGGTCACCACCGATAAATCCATGATTATCGAAAACTTCAATAAGCATTTCTCAACGGCTGGCCATGCCTTCCGCCTGGCTACTCCAACCTCGGCCAACAGCTCCGCCCCCCCCCGCAGCTCCTCGCCCAAGCCTCTCCAGGTTCTCCTTTACCCAAATCCAGATAGCAGATGTTCTGAAAGAGCTGCAAAACCTGGACCCGTACAAATCAGCTGGGCTTGACAATCTGGACCCTCTATTTCTGAAACTATCCGCCGCCTTTTTCGCAACCCCTATTACCAGCCTGTTCAACCTCTCTTTCATATCGTCTGAGATCCCCAAGGATTGGAAAGCTGCCGCAGTCATCCCCCTCTTCAAAGGGGGAGACACCCTGGACCCAAACTGTTACAGACCTACATCCATCCTGCCCTGCCTATCTAAGGTCTTCGAAAGCCAAGTCAACAAACAGGTCACTGACCATCTCGAATCCCACCGTACCTTCTCCACTGTGCAATCTGGTTTCCGAGCCGGTCACGGGTGCACCTCAGCCACACTCAAGGTACTAAACGATATCATAACCGCCATCGATAAAAGACAGTACTGTGCAGCCGTCTTCATCGACCTTATCAAAGCTTTCGACTCTGTCAATCACCATATTCTTATCGGCAGACTCAGTAGCTTCGGTTTTTCGGATGACTGCCTTGCCTGGTTCACCAATTACTTTGCTGACAGAGTTCAGTGTGTCAAATCGGAGGGCATGCTGTCCGGTCCTCTGGCAGTCTCTATGGGGGTGCCACAGGGTTCAATTCTCGGGCCGACTCTTTTCTCTGTATATATCAATGATGTTGCTCTTGCTGCGGTCGATTCCCTGATCCACCTCTACGCAGACGACTATTGAATATGTGGACATCTATAAGTACCTAGGTGTCTGGCTAGACTGCAAACTCTCCTTCCAGACTCATATCAAACATCTCCAATCGAAAATCAAATCAAGAGTCGGCTTTCTATTCCGCAACAAAGCCTCCTTCACTCACGCCGCCAAGCTTACCCTAGTAAAACTGACTATCCTACCGATCCTCGACTTCAGCGATGTCATCTACAAAATGGCTTCCAACACTCTACTCAGCAAACTGGATGCAGTCTATCACAGTCGCCAGACCCACTGGCTCCAGGTCATCTACAAGTCCATGCAAGGTAAAGCTCCGCCTTATCTCAGTTCACTGGTCACGATGGCAACACCCATCCGTAGCACGCGCTCCAGCAGGTGTATCTCACTGATCATCCCTAAAGCCAACACCTCATTTGGCCGCCTTTCGTTCCAGTACTCTGCTGCCTGTGACTGGAACGAATTGCAAAAACCGCTGAAGTTGGAGACTTTTATCTCCCTCACCAACTTCAAACATCAGCCATCTGAGCAGCTAACCGATCGCTGCAGCTGTACATAGTCTATTGGTAAATAGCCCACCCATTTTCACCTACCTCATCCCCATACTGTTTTTATTTATTTACTTTTCTGCTCTTTTGCACACCAATATCTCTACCTGTACATGACCATCTGATCATTTATCACTCCAGTGTTAATCTGCAAAATTGTAATTATTCGCCTACCTCCTCATGCCTTTTGCACACATTGTATATAGACTCCCCCTTTTTTTCTACTGTGTTATTGACTTGTTAATTGTTTACTCCATGTGTAACTCTGTGTTGTCTGTTCACACTGCTATGCTTTATCTTGGCCAGGTCGCAGTTGCAAATGAGAACTTGTTCTCAACTAGCCTACCTGGTTAAATAAAGGTGTTCTCAACTAGCCTACCTGGTTAAATAAAGGTGTTCTCAACTAGCCTACCTGGTTAAATAAAGGTGAAATAAAAAAATAAAAAAATAAAAGGTAATGATGGACTGTCATTTCTCTTTGCTTATTTGAGCTGTTGATATGGACTTGGTCTTTTATCTTCTGTGTACCATCCTTACCTTGTCGGAATGCGATTGACTCAAACGCATTTTGAAGGAAGGAAATTCCACAAATAGATCTAACTTTAAACAAGGTAAACCTGTTAAAAGAAGCTGGTTGAGAGAATGCCAAGAGTGTGCAAAGCTGTCATCAAGGCAAAGGCCTAGTCAGTTGTACAACTGAATGCATTCAACTGAAATGTGTCTTCTACATTTAACCCAACCCCTCTGAATCAGAGAGGTGCGGGGGGCTGACATAATCAACATCCACATCTTCGGCGCCTGGGGAACAGTTGGTTAACTGCCTTGCTCAGCGGCAGAATGACAGATTTTTTTATTTACAGCTCTGGGATTCGGTCCCGCAACTTTTCGGTTACTGGTCCAAAGCTCGAACCACTAGGCTAACTGCCTAAGTGTGGCTACTTTGAAGATTCTCAAATATACAGTTGAAGTCAGAAGTTTACATACACCTTAGCCAAATATATTTAAACTCAGTTTTTCACAATTTCTGACAATTAATCAGAGTAAAAATACCCTGTCTTAGGTCAGTTAGGATCACCACTTTATTTTAAGAACGTGAAATGTCAGAATAATCGTAGAGAGAGTTTTTTATTTCAGCTTTTATTTCTTTCATCACATTCCCAGTGGGTCAGAGGTTTACATACACTCAATTAGTATTTGGTAGCATTGCCTATGAATTGTTTAACTTGGGTCAAACGTTTCGCTTAAGTTGGGTGAATTTTTGCACAAACATCCTGACAGAGCTGGTGTAACTGAGTCAGGTTTGTAGGCCTCCTTGCTCGCACACGCTTTTTCAGTTCTGCCCACAAATGTTCTATAGGGTTGAGGTCAGGGCTTTGTGATGGCCACTGCAATACCTTGCCTTTGTTGTCCTTAAGCCTATTTCCCACAACTTTGGAAGTATGCTTGGAGTCATTGTCCATTTGGAAGACCAATTTGGGACCAAGCTTTAACTTCCTGACTGATGTCTTGAGATGTTGGTTCAATATATCCAAATAATTTCTCTCCCTCATGATGCCATCTATTTTGTGAAGTGCACCAATCCCTCCTGCAGCAAAGCAACCCACAACATGATGCTGCCACCCCCGTGCATCACAGTTGGGGTGGTGTTCTTCGGCTTGCAAGCCTCCCCCTTTTTCCTCCAAACATAACAATGGTCACTTTGACCAAGCAGTTCTATTTCTGTTTCTTCAGACCAGAGGAAATTTCTCCAAAAAGTATGATCTTTGTCCCCATGTGCAGTTGCAAACCGTAGTCTGGCTTTTTTATGGTGGTTTTGGAGCAGTGGCTTTTTCCTTGCGGAGCAGCCGTTCAGGTTATGCAGATATAGGACTCGTTTTACTGTGGATATAGATACTTTTGTACCTGTTTCCTACAGCATCTTCACAAGGTCCTTTGCTGTTGTTCTGGGATTGATTTGCACTTTTCGAACCAAATTACGTTTGTCTCTAGGAGACAGAATGCGTCTCCTTCCTGAGCGGTATGACGACTGCGTGGTCCCATGGTGTTTATAGTTGCATACTATTGTTTGTACAGATGAATGTGGTACCTTCAGGGGTTTGGAAATTGCTCCCAAGGATGAACCAGAATTGTGGAGGTCCACAATTTTTTTTCTGAGGTCTTGGCTGATTTCTTTTGATTTTCCCATGATGTCAAGCAATGAGGCACTGAGTTTAAATGTAGGCCTTGAAATAGATCCACACGTACACCTCCAAATGACTCAAATGATGTCAATTAGCCTATCAGAAGCTTCTAAAGTAATGACATCATTTTCTGGAATTTTCCAAGCTGTTTAAAGGCACAGTCAACTTAGTGTATGTAAACTTCTGATACGGTGAATTATGAAGTTAAATAATCTGTCTGTAAACAATTGTTGGAAAACTTACTTGTGTCATGTACACAGTAGAAGTCCTAACTGACTTGCCAAAACCATAGTTTGTGAACAAGAAATTTGTGGAGTGGTAGATTTCAACTGTAGATGTATACGGTACATATATATAAATAGCACTAGAAAATGAGCTCCTTGGTATTTTAATTAGAGAAATCCATTCCCAAGTATTCCCACTCACAATAGAGACAAAGGAGATGATTGTGGACTACAGGAAAAGAGGACCAAGCATGACCCCATTCTCATCGAAGGGGCTGCAGTGGAGCAGGTCAAGTGCTTCAAGTTCCTTGGGGTCCACATCACCATCAAACTAACATAGTCCAAGTACAAGAAGACAGACGTGAAGAGAGGACGACAACACCTATTCCCCCTCCTGAGACTGAAAAGAGTTGACTTGGGTCCTCAGATCCTCAAAAGATTCTACAGCTGCACCATTGAGAGCATCATGACTGGTTGCAGCACTGCCTGGTATGGCAACTGCTCGGCCTCCGACCGCAAGGCACTACAGAGGGTAGTGCAAACGGCCCAGTGCATCACCAGGGCCAAGCTTCCTGCCATCCAGGACCTCTATACCAAGCGGTGTCAGAGGAAGGCCCTAAAAATTGTCAAAGACTCCAGCCACCCTAGTCATAGACTATTCTCTATGCTACTGCACGGCAGGCGGTTCAGGAGCACCAAGTCTATGTCCAAAAGGCTTCTAAACAGCTTCTACCCCCAAGACATAAGACTCCTGAACATCTAGTCAAATGGCTACCCAGACTATTTGCATTGCCCCCCCTCACCCCCGCATGTGACTAATACAATTTGATTTGATTTGATTTGAGACAAGTGATTGTATACAAATGTAAGCAAGGTTTGAAACGATTATGTTTTAGTCAAACATTCAATCTGTCTGGGCTTCTTGTGGTAAATTTTCAGTCTACAAATTATTAGTAATTATGTTCCGACCCCGCGAACATCCACTGAAGAAAATATTGTCCTGCAGCTGAATCTAGTTGATGATCTCTGGCATAGACTATGTGCGACCAACAGAGAGCCAGCGACATAGCATTGTGGAGTGCACGTTTAGGTTTTGCCCTAGAAGTCATCAATAAGCTTTATGTTTTTGAATCAACTTTGTAGTGATAGGGCAAAAAGGCTAAATGTGTACCCTTTGGGTTCCCCATAACCATAACCTTAACCACACTGCTGTCCTTAATGTCTAACCCTTCCCTTAAATTAAGACCAAAAAGCCAAACAAATGTTTCAGGAATTCTTACGTTATAGGGAATTTTGACTTTGCCTCTGGCCCAAATCGCTCATTTCTGCTTCCAGGACACAACCTAACCTAACAGGCATATAAAGACACCTGAGTGGAGTGCCTACTTCCGTTTTTCAGGGGAATACTGTTTCCCTGAAAACCAGAAACATCCTCTTTCTTCCGACCCGCACAGAATTCCAGGACGTCAACCTGCATGTGTGTGTGCATGCATAGGTGTTGTTTTCAAGATAATCTACTTGTATTCTATATCCGAATTGCATCCGGTTTACAAGGACCTACATCACATACGTACTAGCACTCAGTGCGCACAGGAAGCAGTGTGAGCAGTGGTGGTGTCTTCATGTCATCCAAAAAACATGGCAGACATCGGATGAAGCCGAAGGGCTGTTTTAGATTTATTTTTATTTTTATCGGACTCAGCTTCAGTTATTTGAATAATTCAATGGATTTTTTTGTTCACAAATGTGATGATTTAAGTGTCTTATTAGGAATTTTCCAATCTGACTTCACTATGTGGCCGTTAATTGAAATTGTCTTTCTGGGCCCGGCATCAGTTAAATTGCAGTACCAAAGCAAAACTGTAGGTGCAGACGAAACCATGTAGACCAGAAATCTGTCCCCTTGGTGTAATGAAGCTGATTTATGGTCAATCCAAAGTCTGCAGTGGCCATACAGCTGTGATGCGGCCTCTGCAGAAGTCAGGGCATCATATTTCTTGCACTTTGTGGGGCAGAGCAGAGCTGTTGTAAAGGAAGTTTTGAGAAAACATATTCAGGAGGCGCACGGCGATGTTGTACGAAACTTCATTTGGCCTCCGAAAGCCTCCGGAGGCTCTGCAATTGCGTCACACCCTCTATATGGAAGATTTCCGGAGCATACTGTATGTCAGAGCATAGGACTATTCTGGAATGCTGTAGATGGAAAGCGTGTCCGGGGAGGGTGGCCGCTAGGGGAAGATATCTCTCTATCTCTCTGTCTCACTGTGTCTCTCTGTGTCTCTCTCTCTCTCTCTCTCTATCTCTATCTCTCTCTCTGTCTCTCTCTCTGTCTCTCTCTCTGTGAAGAACATACAGTTGGTTTAGGAAGCAACACAGCCCTAGGCGTAGAGCCAGTGTGTTTTCTTATGGGATTTAGATGCCTGTTGTTTCACTGTCTGTTTGGCTGACAGAATGAGATACCCCGACCTCTCATGGAATGAAAAGGAAGGGTGTTTTCATAAAGCGCATTCAAAGCGTCTCAGAGTTGAACAGGCAAAACTAGGGCACTGAATGTGCATTCTCTCTGAGTGTAATATGTGATCATTACAGAATGGATTTCTATCCTTGCTGAGAAACCACATTGATGAAAAGAGCAGTAATCTTTGGTGAATGTGGTTGATACTGTATAAACAGTATGCACTGGCCAGCTTGTCCCTACCACACTGTCATCTGTGGCAAAACTTTATGAAGTATATCTGGTTAACTAGGTTAAAGCCACATTCCAGAGTCTGTGTTTCAGATCAGCTGCGTTACTTGATTTGCAACAAAAACAAGACACACACATGTTGTAAACTGCTGTAGTGCAGTGGTCATTATGAATTGGCGCCCAGCAATGGGGATCAGTTTTCAGTGTCTTTGTTAGCACCGGGTAACGCAGATATAGACGTTTTCAGGACCTTCTCAAGCATCCGAAATCAAAGTCTATTTCTAGGCTGCACACACACACACGCACACACACACACACACACACACACACACACACACACACACACACACACACACACACACACACACACACACACACACACACACACACACACACACACACGTTCACATGCTCACAAACCAACACACTAACACACCAACACCCTAACAAACTCACGTGATCGCGCACACACACACACTCACCTACTCACACATTCACACACTCACACACTCACACCCTCACACACTCACACACTCACACCCTCACACACTCAGACTCTCTCACACACATACATGCACACACTCACACCCTCACACCCTCACACTCTCTCACACACATGCACGCACACACGCACACACACACACGCACACACAAACACTCACACACACATTCACAAAATGACACCCTCACACACTCACACACTCTTACCCTCACACCCTCACACACTCTTACACTCACACCCTCACACACTCACACACTCACACAATGACACACTCACACAATGACACACTCACACCCTCAAACACTTACACCCTCACACACTAACACACTCACACACTGACAAACTAACACACTCACACCCTAATACACTCACACTCTAAAACACTCACACACTCACACACTGAAACACACTCACTCACACACACACACACACACACACACACACACACACACACACACACACACACACACACACACACACACACACACACACACACACACCAAACACTAAAACACTCACACTCTAAAACACTCACACACTCACACACTGAAACACTCACACACACACACTCACACACTAAAACACTCGCTCACTCACACACACACACACACACACACACACACACACACACACACACACACACACACACACACACACACACACACACACACACACACACACACACACACACACACACACACTAAAACACTCACACACTCACACACTAAAACACCTCTTCCCACTCTGCCTGGCATAACACTTTATTTTTATTATTGTGTACAATAATTTATCCAAGAGTAGGGAATAAATCAACATCTACAGCCCATCGCCATTTAATCGCACCATTACCAGCTGTTAGTTATCCAATAGCCTATCCATCATTTGAGCATTATGGCTAACTCTTTTTACAGATAGAGGCCATGTCACGCCCTGACCTTAGAGAGCCTTTTTATGTCTCTATTTGGTTTGGTCAGGGTGTGATTTGGGGTGGGCATTCTATGTTTTTGTTTTCTATGATTTTGTATTTCTATGTTTTGGACGGGTATAGTTCTCAATCAGGGACAGCTGTCTATCGTTGTTGTCTATCATACTTAGGTAGCCCTTTCCCTCCTTTCAGTGTGGGAAGTTAACTTTGTTTGTGGCACTTAGCCCTTAAGCGTCACGGTTGTTTTTGTATTGTTTATTGTTTTTGTCGGCGTCATCCTAATAAAAAGGAATATGTACGCTCACGACGCTGTGCTTTGGTCTACTTCATTCAACGTCCGTGACAGGCCAGTATACTATGGGCCGTCTTAAAGTCAAACTATGTTGTAACACCACATCTGATTGGCCATATCAAGGTCTTAATGTTTTATGTTTGAATCAGGAGAACTTTTACGTGTCTATTTTCAAAGGATAAAGAACATGAACAACTTCATAGTTTACTATAACAATATGGAGGAAAATTCAACGTATTCTGCAAAAACCAATATCACTCCAAGCATTGATTATGCAAGAATGGGCTGCCATCAGTCAGGATGTGGCCCAGAAGTTAATTGACAACATGCCAGGGTGGATTGCAAAAAGAAGGGTCAACATTGCAAATATTGACTCTTTGCAACAACTTCATGTAATTGTCAATAAAAGCCTTTTACACTTATGAAATGCTTGTAATTATACTTAGTAACATCTTACAAAAATACCTAAAGACCCTGAAGCAGCAAACTTTGTGGAAATTAATATTTGTGTCATTCTCAAAACATTTGGCCACGACTGTACATATTGTAAATAAATACAAACAAATTTGCAAAGAGTATTATTAAAGAGTCTTGCGAAAGTATTCATCCCTTGGCATTTTTCCTATTTTGTTGCCTTACAACCTGCAATTAAAATACATTTTGGGGAGATTTGTATCATTTGATTTACACAAAATGCCTACCACTTCGAAGATCAAAATCAAAAAAATTGTGAAACAAACAAGAAATACGTTTTAAAAAACTGAACTTGAGCGTGCATAACTATTCCCCCCCCCCCCAAAGTCAGTACTTTGTAGAGCCACCTTTTGCAGCAATTACAGCTGCAAGTCTCTTTGGGTTATGTCTCTATAAGCTTGGCACATTGAGCCACTGGGATTCTTTCCCATTCTTCAAGGCAAAGCTGCTCCAGCTCTTTCAAGTTGGTTCCACTGGTATACAGCAAACTTTCAGTCGTACAACAGATTCTCTATTGGATAGAGGTCTAGGCTTTGAATGTTTCCCCTTTAAATGTTTCCCCTTAAAACACTTGAGTGTTGCTGTAGCAGTATGATAAATGTGTTTGTTTGTTTATATCTTTAAGCAATGGCTTTTTTCTGGCCACACTTCCATAAATACCAGCTCCATGGAGTGTATGGCTTAAAGTGGTCCTATGGACGGATACTCCAATCTCCGCTGTGGGGTTTTGCAGCTTCTTCAGGGCTGTCTTTGGTCTCTTTGTTGCCTCTCTGATTAATGCTCCCCTTTCCGGGTCTGTGAGTTTTGGTAGGAGGCCCTCTCTTGGCAGGTTTGTTGTGGTGCCATATTCTTTCCATTTCTTAATAATGGTTTTAATGGTGCTCCGTGGGATGTTCAAAGTTTCAGATAGTTTTTACAACTCAACCTTGATCTGTACATCTCCAAAACTTTGTCCCTGACCTGTTTGGCGAGCTCCTTGGTCATCATGATGCCACTTGCTTGGTGGTGGGTGATGCAGACTGTGGAGCCTTTCAGAACAGGTGTATATATACTGAGATCATGTGACACTGTGTGAAATCTAACTAATTATGTGACTTCTGAAGGTAATTGGTTGCACCAGATCTTATTTAGGGGCTTCATAGTAAAGAGGGTGAATATATCTACACGCACCACTTTTCATTTTTTACATTTTCATATTTTTGGGAAACAAGATATTTTTTTACTTTTACTTCACCAATTTGGACTATTTTGTGTATGTTCATGACATGAAATCCAAATAAAAATCTATTTAAATTACAGGTTGTAATGCAACAAAATAGGAAAAACACCAAAGGGGATGAATACTGCACTACCAAGCAAAAAGGCAGGCACTGCTCATAGCGTAGAACTGGCCAGTATTAATTTGATTTACTTTTGTTTCACAGTAACTTTATACAGTTACTGCTAACATGACCCCCATTGTCTCCAAAACACAATACAATAGAGGCAGGATACTTGTCCACACTATTAAGCATGTATTTCATTTAGAAAATGTTAAAAATGTTAGACCAAATGAGCAGTTACTGCCTTTTTGCTTGGTAGGGAAGAATACTTTAGCAAGGCACTGTATATTATTGATCGATTGACTATGACTTTTTAAATCACCCAGCAGTGCTATTTGCGGAGGCGGACATAACTTAGCAGGGGGTCTGGGGTCCTTCCCATTTTTCCCATCTAAAGCACATTTCCTGCATTTCTGCACAATCTAATTTGTCCCATGGCCCTTCTAGACAACTCTATTTAGAACAGAAAAAAATGCCCACAGTCCTCAAGCTAGGTAAAGTTATTATTAAATATGTTTAAGTGATTGATAAGACTGAACTAGATCCATGATAATTCAATAATCAATATTGTGTTTCAACTTTAACCAATAGCCTAATAAATGAACAACTCTTACAAATGAAGTAAAAACTTCTTATTGTCTTCAAGACATCCTCTATATCAAATTTCAGCCAGACCGCCCAGCCAACCCAAGCTGTCTACATCTCCGACCCTGACCAGTCTAGTCAATAACTCAACTCTCTCCCAAACACAACTTCCTTCCTATCTTATTTTTTATGTCTCAAGGGAAAGGTTTGGAAAACAAAAGTTGAATGAAAACACACATACACTTACACATTAACACACATTCATATCATAGGCCTAATAGTACTGTAGAGCTCTTTGTACTTGCACACAATAATGCTGGGTCACTCCACCCTGCCCCTAGGGGTCCACGGGCCTGTAGCGCCACAACCCAACACACCCCACTCAGCTTTAGTATCTTAGTGAAACATTCATTATTGGTTTCAGTTGTGTTAGGCCAAGGCCAGAGTAACAAAAGTACAGCAGACCCCCAGGGCCAGGACTGAGCACCCCAGCAGCTAGAGATTGCCTAAATCTCCCCTAACGAGGTCATGTTTTCAATACTGACTCCTTGACATTTCTTCAATACATTGTGGGAGGATAACCAACTATCCATTTTATAGCCACTATAAACTGTTACACAGTTTGATTTGATAACAGTCTCCAGTTTCAACATTTCCAAGCAAACAAAACAGATTGAAGGGAGTGTCTGTAAACATGTTGAGATAAAAGAACACACTCTATGCCAGAATTCAGCCAGACCACAACATACTATATCCCCTTTTGTGCTCCAGCATAATAATGCAATTTCTTAGTACATGATATTCAGTTTCACTGGCATATAGTACATTCTATCAGGTGCGCAACTTTCACTGGGGACGGCGGGGACATGTCCCCTCCACATTCTTTCACTGGGGACGGGGGGGACATGTCCCCTCCACATTCTTTCACTGGGGACGGGGGGGACATGTCCCCTCCACATTCTTTCACTGGGGACGGGGGGGACATGTCCCCTCCATATTCTTTCACTGGGGACGGGGGGGACATGTCCCCTCCACATTCTGATATTAAATGTTTGTCCCACACCAGTTTTAAAGTGCAAGTCTCCATCTCGGCTCTCTTCAAACCACATCTAGCATATTGGCTGATATATGGCCATGTAAGGGCCATGTGAGAATCTCTGGTAGTTTAAGTTATTTTTGAGCATTTGATTTTGATATTGATATTGATAGGGTACAAAATTGCTGGGACCATGGCTGGCTAGTGAGCTCCGTCACATATACCAAGTATAACATTGTGGGACTTGGGTTTGGGAACAGTTCTTGCGGTAGCAGGTGGGAGTCGGACAGAAAGCCAGCGGGTGCGGTCCCAAGCAGACCAAGCAGACCTCTACTGTGCACCATGACAGTGAAGCCTGTAACATTATAGTTGTTATTTACTGTGTCGGAAAGGGAAACTGACAGATCAATAATGTTACATTGACATACTGACTAATACAACTCACATTGCCCGGAACAAAAGGTCAGAATATCAATGTTCAATCATTTGGCTGATGGTTTCATCATTTGATTCAGGTCTAGTTGGATTGAGTCAAAAATAATAGCTTAATATTAGCCAACTTCTGGCCAGCTCTCTGTCTAACGGTATATCAACTGGCGAAAGCATGACAAAACAAAGGATACAAACTTGTCAATCAATCAATCAAATGTATTTATAAAGCCCTTCTAACATCAGCTCATGTCACAAAGTGCTGTACAGAAACCCAGCCTAAAACCCCAAACAGCAAGCAATGCAGGTGTAAAAGCACGGTGGCTAGGAAAAACTCCCTAGAAAGGCCAAAACCTAGGAAGAAACATAGAGAGGAACCAGGCTATGAGGGGTGGCCAGTCCTCTTCTGGCTGTGCCGGGTGGAGATTATAACAGAACGTGGCCAAGATGTTCAAAGGTTCATAGATGACCAGCATGGTCAACTAATAATAATCATAGTTGTAGAGGGTGCAACAAGTCAGCACCTCAGGAGTAAATGTCAGTTGGCTTTCATAGCCGATCATTCAGAGTATCTCTACCACTCCTGCTGTCTAGAGAGTTGAAAACAGCAGGTCTGGGACAGGTAGCACGTCCGGTGAACAGGTCAGGGTTCCATAGCCGCAGGCAGAACTGTTGAAACTGGAGCAGCAGCACGACCAGGTGAACTGGGGACAGCAAGGAGTCATCAGGCCAGGTAGTCTTGAGGCATGGTCCTAGGGCTCAGGTCCTCCGAGAGAGAGAAAGAAATAAAGAAAGAAAGAGAGAGAGAATTAGAGAGAGCATACTTAAATTCACACAGGACACCGGATAAGACAAGAGAAATACTCCAGATATAGCAGACTGACCCTAGCCCCCCGACACATAAACTGTTGAAGCATAAATACTGGAAGCCAAACAGCCGCCACACCACTAGAGGGATATCTCCAACCACAAACGTACCATCCTGAGACAAGGCCGAGTATAACCCACGAAGACCTCCCCCACGGCACAACCCAAGGGGGGGCGCCAACCCGGACAGGAAGATCATGTCATTGACTCAACCGACGCACCCCTCCTAGGGATGGCATGGAAGAGCACCAGTAAGCCAGTGATTCAGCACATGTAATAGGGTTTGAGGCGGAGAATCCCAGTGGAGAGAGGGGAACCGGCCAGGCAGAGACAGCAAGGGCGGTTCGTTGCTCCAGTGCCTTAGACCACTGCGCCACTCGAGAGGCCCTGGGAGGATTATTTGTATGTGTCTATTTTCAAAGAATAAAGCTAAGAACATGAACAACTTCATAATTTAGAACACTATAACTATATGGAAGAAAATTAAACGTATTCTGCAAGAACCAATATCACTCCCTAAAAACACAACCTTATGGAACAATCTTTGGATTGGTGGATCCCCTGCGGGACGGTTGAGCGTAGGCTAATGTAATTAGCATGAGGTTGTAAGTAACAAGAACATTTCCCAGGACATAGACGTATCTGATATTGGCAGAAAGCTTAAATTCTTGTTAATCTAACAGCACTGTCCAATTTCCAGTAGATATTACAGTGAAAGAATACCATGCTATTAGTTGAGTAGAGTACACAGTTTTGAACATGACAAGTTATTAATAAACAAATTGGGCACATTTGGTCAGTCTTGATACAAGATTTTGAACAGAAATGTAATGGTACATTGGATCAGTCTAAAACTAGTGCGCCAAAATCTAAATTGCACCTGTGCTGGAATGATACATTATGGCCTTTCTCTTGGATTTCAAAGAGGATTGCAACAAAAAAATACAATAGAACAGTTGTTGTTTTCTTTGTATTATCTTTTACCAGATCTATTGTGTTATATTCTCCTACATTCCTTTCACATTTCCACACAGTTCAAAGTGGTTCCTTTCAAATGGTACCAATAATATGCATATCCTTGATTCAGGGCCTGAGCTACAGGCAGTTAGATTTGGGTACTAGTATAAACTCATATATGGAATGTATTATACAGAGACTAAATATACAATTTCTACAGCACAGGAGTCATGTCTAATGTCTAATAATAACTCAATAATCCATCCTTTCTGGGAACACTATGAAGTCCGGAAGTTGTCGGCAGATCTAGAAAGTTGGAGGTCAGAAGTATTACGATGTACACTTACTTTTAATCCATCTGTTTGCATTTCAAGACATGGCATATGGGTGTGTGGTGAAATAACCAATGGGCTTGATGATTGTGTTCTCAACAGTCATCTTTAAAAAATGTACACTACAAATGCAGAAATCAATCAATCCTCCATCAGTAACACAATGGAAAAATTGAAATAGCGTGGGCGACTGAGAAAAACAAATTGATACAATTTAAGACCAAGTGGCAAACAATAATGCATGCGCTAGGGATGGGGGTGTGAGCACACCAACTTGAGAGCCACGCCCACACACTGGGGAGCCAGGCACAGATTTCTTTCCCCACAAAAGGGCTTTATTACAGACAAAATTATTACTCAGTTTCATCAGCTGTCTGAGGGGCTGGTCTCAGACAATCCCGCAGGTGAAGAGGCCAGATGTGTAGGTCCTGGGTTGGCATGGTAACTCGTGGTCTGTGGTTTGAGGCTGGTTAAACATACTGCCAAATTTTCTAAAACAATGTTAGAGATGGCTTATGGTAGAGAAATGAACATTACATTCTCTGGCAACAGCTCTGATGGACCCTCCTGGAGTCAGGAGGCTGAAGAAATGTCTTGTCACCTAAAACCCTCACAAACTTTTACAGATGCACAATTGAGAGCATCCTGTCGGGCTGTATCACCACCTGGTACGGCAACTGCACCACCATCAACAGCAAGGCTCTCCAGAGGGAGGTGCGGTCTGCCCAATGCATCACCAGGGGCAAACTATCTGCCCTCCAGGACACCTACAGCACCTGATGTCACAGGAAGACCGAAAAGATCATCAAGGACAACAACCACCCGAGCCACTGCCTGTTCACCCCGCTACCATCCAGAAGGTGAGGTCAGTACAGGTGCATCGAAGCTGGGACCCAGAGACTGAAAAACAGCTTCTATCTCAAGGCCATCAGACTGTTAAACAGCCACCACTAACACAGACGCTGCTACCTACATAGGGACCCAAATCAGTGGCCACTCTAATAAATGGATCACTGGTCACTTTAAAAAATGCCACTTTAACATTTTCCTCTCTTACATAACTCATCTCATATTCATATACTCTATTTTATCTATTGCATCTTGCCTAGGCCGCTTGGCCATCTCTCATCCATGTATTTATATGTACATATTCTTATTCCATCCCTTTACATTTGTGTATACGGTAGTTGTTGTGGAATTGTTAGACTACTTGTTAGATATTACTGCACTGGAACTAGAAGCACAAGCATTTCACTACATAATAACATCTGCTAACCATGTGTACGTGACCAATACAATTTGATTTGATTTGGATGGATTGTCTTGGTGAAGGAGAAATGCTAACTAACATGTAATGATGTAAACAAATTTGTGAGCAAGATTAGAGAGAAATAAACTTTCTGTGCATATGGGACATTTCTGGGATCTTTTATTTCAGCTCATGAAACATGTGACCAACACTACATGTTGCGTTTATATTTTTGTTCCAGTATACATACCATACATACCATACATACCATAGGTATAGACTTCCAGTCATTGCACTAACACTAGTTAGCAATTGTGCTAGCGCTGGTTAGCAACTTCCTTCAAACTGCACGCAGAGATATGAAAATGGTATCCACGACTTCATCTGACTCTTGGGATGTAGACTGTCTCAATGGCAAAATCCCTTTAACTCAGAGTGCAGTCACACAGCCTGGGAAAAGGTAATGACTGGTTATACTACTAGGTGCTGACATGATGTAAAACAAGATGGTACCTGAACCGTAAACCATTCTTGGAAGATGTGTAACCACAAGACATACGTTAAATCAAATCAAATCAAATCAAATTTATTTATATAGCCCTTCGTACATCAGCTGATATCTCAAAGTGCTGTACAGAAACCCAGCCTAAAACCCCAAACAGCAAGCAATGCAGGTGTAGAAGCATGGTGGCTAGGAAAAACTCCCTAGAAAGGCCACGTTAGCATTTAGATAACTGACTGAATGGGTACTAATTATTACATTTAACATCACATTGCATAATTAGGTTACTGTATACTGTACTGTAATGCACTGTACTGTAAAACACTACTGTAAGCCTGCATTAGTGTTAGAACAAAGTGATTTCACCCCTGACCCTGTTTTTAACTGGTGTACCAATGAGATGGCTGGTATGGTCTGCTCTGGGCTCGTCTGGTCTGTGCTCTAGGCTATCTGTCTGTCAATACATGCCTAAAACCCTAGAGGCTGCTGGCTATCAAAAGCCTGTATCAATCTTAACTCATAATACCTTCAAATGAGCAATTACACAGTTATAACAATGTATGACAATAAATGGAGATAAACATGATCCTAGATACAGTATGTTAACAAAAATGTATGATACTTTCCTCAATTATACGGTACATCAAATCAAATCAGATCAAGTTGTATTTGTCACATGTGCTGAATGCTTACTGACAAGCCCTTAACCAACAATGCAATTGTAAGACAAAATAAGTGTTAAGAAAGTATTTTCTAAATAAACTGAAGTAAATATATTAAATAAATAAATAATAATAATACAATTGAAAATAACAAATAATTAAAGAGCAACAATAAAATAACAGTAATGAGGCTATATACAGGGGGTTACCGTTGCAGAGTCAATGTGCAGGGCACATGTTAGTTGAGGTAATGTAGTACATGTAGGTAGAGGTAAAGTGACTATGTTTAAACAGTAAACAGAGAGTAGCAGGGTGTCAATGCAAATAGTCTGGCTAACCATTTGGTTAGCTGTTCAGGAGTCTTATGGCTTGGGGGTAGAAGCTGTTTAAAAGCCTCTTGGACCTAGACTTGGCGCTCCGGTACTGCTTGCCGTGCGGTAGCAGAGAGAACAGTCTATGACTAGGGTGGCTGGAGTCTTTGGGAATTTTTAAGGCCTTTCTCTGACACCGCCTGGAATAGAGGTCCTGGATGGCAGGAAGCTTTGCCCCGGTGATGTACTGGGCCGTGCACACTACCCTCTGTTGTGCCTTGTGGTGGGAGGCCGAGCAGTTGCCATACCAGGCGGTGAAGCAACCAGTCATAATGCTGTTGATGGTGCAGCTGTAGAACTTTTTGAGGATCTCAGGACCCATGACAAATCTTTTCAGTCTCCCGAGGGGGAATAGGTTTTGTCGTGCCATCTTAACGACTGTCTTGGTGTGTTTGGGCCATGACTGGTCATTGGTGATGTGGCCACCAAGGAACCTGAACCTGAAGCTGCTCCATTACAGCCCCGTTGATGAGAATGGGGGCGTGCTCGGCCCTCATTTTCCTGTAGTCCACAGTCATCATGTTGTCCTGGCACCACACTGCCATGTCTCTGACCTCTCCATAGGCTGTCTCATTGTTGTCGGTGATCAGGCCTACCACTGATGTGTCGTCGGAAAATTGAATGACGGTGATGGAGTCGTACTTGGCCATTCAGTCATGAGTGAACAGGGAGTACAGCAGGGGACTGAGTACGCACCCATGAGGGGCCCCTGTGATGAGGATCAGCGTGGCAGATGTGTTGTGTACCTACCCTCATCCCCTGGGGGCAGCCCATCAGGATGTCCAGGATCCAGTTGCAGAGGGAGGTGTTTAGTCCCAGGGTCCTTAGCTTAGTGATGAGTTTTGAGGGCACTATGGTGTTGAACGCTGAGCTGTATTCAATGAATAGCATTCTCACTTAGGAGTTCATATTGTCCAGGTGGGAAAGGGCAGTGTTGAGTGCAATAGAGATTGCATCATCTGTGGATCTGTTGAAGCAATATGATAATTGGAGTTGATCTATGGTTTCTGGGATAATGGTGTTGATGTGAGCCATGGTCAGCCTATCACAGCACTTCATGACTACAAACTTGAGTGCTACAGGTTGGTAGTCATTTAAGCAGGTTACCTTAGTGTTCTTGGGTACAGGGACTATGGTGGTCTGCTTAAAACATGTTGGTATTACAGACTCGGACAGGAAGAGGTTGAAAATGTCAATGTAGACACTTGCCAGTTGGTCAGCTCATGCACGTCCTGGTAATCCATCTGGCCCTGCGGCCTTGTGAATGTTGAACTGTTTAAATGTCTTACTCACGTTGGCTTCGGATCACACAGTCAACAGCTGGTGCTCTCACACATGCTTCAGTGTTGCTTGCCTCGAAGCGCTCATAGAAGTAATTTACCTTTTTTGGTAGGCTCATGGCTGTGCTTCCCTTTGTAGTTCGTAATAGTTTGCAAGCCCTACCACATCCGGCGGGCGTTGGAGCTGGTGTGGTAGGAATCAATGTTAGTCCTGTATTGACGCCTTTACCTTTATGATGGTTCGTTGGAGCATCTTGGTTAGAGTCCCACTCCTTGAAAGCGGCAGCTCTGCCCTTTAGCTCAGTGTGGATGTTGCCTGTAATCCATGGCTTCTGGTTGGGGTACGTACGGTCACTGTGGGGATGACGTCATCAATGCACTTATTTATGAAGCCAGTGACTGATGTGGTGTACTCCTCAATGCCATTGGAAGAATCCCAGGAACATATTCCAGTCTGTGGTAGCAAAACAGTCATGAAGCTAAGCATCTGCATCATCTGACCACTTCCATATTGAGCAAGTCACTGGTACCTCCTGCGTTCATGTTTGCATGTAAGCAGGAATCAGACGGATAGAGTTATGGTCAGAATTGAGGGCGAGGGAGAACTTTGTATGCCTCTCTGTGTGTGGAGTAAAGTCTAGAGTGTTTTTGTCCTCTGGTTGCACATGTTACATGCTGGTAGAAATTAGGAAAGTTTTTAAGTTTCTCTGCATTAAAGTCCCCGGCCAGGTGAGCAAAACTAAAGACTTCATTAGTATTAGATTTTGTGCACCAGCTGTTATTTACAAATATGCACAGACCGCCACCCCTTGTCTTACCGGAGGCAGCTGTTCTATCTTGCCGATGGACCGAACATCCAGCTTTATGTATGTTATCCATGAAACATAAGATATTACAGTTTTGAATGTCCCGTTGGTAGGATAGTCTTGGTCAGAGCTCATCCAGTTTATTATCCAATGATTGCACATTAGCTAATAGGACTGATGATAGAGGAGGGTTACCCACTCGCCATTGGAGTCTTACAAGGTACCCCGACCTACGACCCCTATATCTCTGTCCCTTTTTCATGCAAATGACAGGGATTTGGGCCTTGACCGGTGTCTGAAGTAAATCCTTCGCGTTGACTCGTCTCTGTTCTTTTCGGTCATAAGAGACGGTGGCAGAAACATTATGTACAAAAGAAGTTACAAACAACACAAAGAAACACACACAATAGCAAAATGAGTTCGGAGCCAGTAAAACGGCAACCATCTCCTCCGGCTCAATTACAGCTGGGCCGCCCTACCTTATTGCTATAGTGTAAAAAACATTGACATTTGCCCAAAAAGCAGCAAGAACTCCCCGTAACCTAGGATACTTACCATCGTCTGTCTGAAACTGGAACATTTACGGTAATGACAGCAAGAACTCCCCGTAACCTAGGATACTTAACAGTGTCTGTCTGAAACTGGAACATTTGCCCAAAAAGCAGCAAGAACTCCCCGTAACCTAGGATACTTACCATCGTCTGTCTGAAACTGGAACATTTACGGTAATGACAGAAAGAACTCCCCGTAACCTAGGATACTTACCATCGTCTGTCTGAAACTGGAACATTTGCCCAAAAAGCAGCAAGAACTCCCCGGAACCTAGGATACTTACCATCGTCTGTCTGAAACTGGAACATTTACGGTAATGACAGCAAGAACTCCCCGTAACCTAGGATACTTACCATCGTCTGTCTGAAACTGGAACATTTACGGTAATGACATGGTACTGAAGCTCACTACTCACTCAACTCAAGAGCGGTCTGGCATGGATCAGATCACTAATAGATCACCTCGGAGACAGAACTCTCTTCCTCTTCTTCCTCTCCTCCCTTCTTCCTCTGTTTTATTATCTACCCAATTAGCACACATTCTTCACAAAGAAAAACTGATTAAATATATACATTGTTATTGAACTATAGTAACAGAGGGAGGAAAAAGAGAAAGAGGGAGGAAGAGAAGGAAGGAGACAGAAAGGAGAGCAGTCTTTCATCTGTTTCTTTGAGTCTACTCCAGCTCTGTGATTTTTTTGGCTACCGTAGAGCTCCACAATCCTTCAGGAGCCTCTGAGAGAGAGTAACCCCAGAACAAGCTGCCCTCCCTGGGGTGAACGGACGCTGTGTGGGGCCAATGATCTGGAGCTCCAGTAGTGTGACTGGGGAGAATCATAGCCGAGGGGAGAGGGTTTCTGTGTGGCATTGCGGTGCGTTGCGGGAGGCAATGGAAATACAGTGGTACTTTGATTGCTCCTGAGGAAGTGGATTTGATGTGCGTGTGTACGTGTGTGTGTGTTCTTGTGTGTGTAACATGTGTGTGCGCATGTGCGTGTGCGTGTGTGTGTGTATCTTCTGTATACCACCCCTACCTTGTCATAATACAACTGATTGGATCAAATTCATTAAGAAGAGAAGAAATTCCACAAATTAACTTTTAACAAGGCACACCTGTTCATTGAAATGCATTCCAGATTACTACCTTTTGAAGTTGGTTGAGAGAATGCCAAGCTGTCAGAGGGAAAAGGGTGGCTACTTTGAATAATGCCAAATATAAAATCTATTTTCATTTGTTCAACACCTTTTTGGTTAATTCATGATTCCATATGTGTTATTTCATTGTTTTGATATCTTTACTATTATTCTACAATGTAGAAAATAATTAAAAACCCTGGAATGAGTAGGTGTGTCCACACGTTTGACTGGTAATGAACGTGCATGTGTCTGTGTGTGAGCTGGTATTTGTGTGTTCAGGCAGCGCTTGCAGGTGTGGTTCGAAGGCAATTTGCCATGAACAGGAGACTGGCCATATGAGCATATGAATATGCCTTGGTGATTTACCCCTCTAATCACTCACACTGCAGAGGGGTTGCTGTGAATTTGACAGCAACTTCGAATCAAATCAAATTGTATATGTCACATTCTCCGAATACAATAGGCATAGAACTTACCGTGACATGATACTTACAAGCCCGAAACCAACAATTCAGAATTTTATTTTAATAAGTAAGAAAATATTTGCAACAAAATGTATAAACAAATGTAATAAACTGAAGTAAGAAAAAAAGTAAAACAATAATATAATAATATTAGCGTGGCTATACACATGGGTTACCGGTACCGGGTCAATGTGCAGGGCCACCGGTGAGTCGAGGTAATTGAGATAATATGTACATGTAGGTAGGGGTAAAGTGACTACGCATAGATAATAAACAGCAAGTAGCAGAAAAGTACAAAAGGGGGTAAATACAAATAGTCTGCCATTTGATGAACTGTTTACAGCGCCTTTCAAAAGTATTCAGCCCCTTTGGCGTTTTTCCTATTTTGTTGCATTACAACCTGTAGTTTAAATGGATTTTTATGTAGATTTCATGTAATGGACAGACACAAAATAGTCCAAATTGTTGAAGTGAAATGAAAAAAAATATTGTTTCCAAATATTCTAAAAAAATCAACAACAGAAGAGTGGCGGGAGGATATGTATTCATCCCCTTTACTATGATGCCCCTCAATAAGATCTGGTGCAACCAATTACCTTCAGAAGTCACATAATTCAGGAAATAAAGTCCACCTGCGTGCAATCTAAATGTCACATGATATGTCACATGATCTCAGTATATATACACCTGTTCTGAAAGGCCACCGGAGTCTGCAACACCACTTAGAAAGGGGCACCACCAAGCAAGCGGCACCATGAAGACCAAGGAACTCGCCAAACAGGTCAGGGACAGAGTTGTGGAGATGTACAGATCAGGGTTGGGTTATAAAAAAAACTTTGAACATCCCACAGAGCATTAAATCCAGTATTAAAACATGTAAAGAATATGGCATCACAAACCTGGGCCACCCAGCAAAACTCACAGACCAGGCAATGAGGGCATTAATCAGAGGCATCATAGTAACCAAACATAACCCCGAAGGAGCTGCAAAGCTCCACAGCGAAGATTGGAGTATCTGTCCATAGGACCACTTTAAGACATACACTCCACAGAGCATTGCTTAAAACCTCTTAAGGATCCTTCTCTTTTATTCCCATTTTCGCCTAAAATCACATACCCAAATCTAACTTCTTGTAGCTCAGGCCCTGAAGCAAGGATATGCATAGTATTGGTACCATTTCAAAGGAAACACTTTGCAGTTTGTGTTCTTGTAAACCTTCTTCAGGATTGGTGGGTCCCCTGTGGGACGGTTGAGCTAACGTTTCTAAGTAACGAGAACATTACCCAGGACGTAGACATACAGTGGGGAGAACAAGTATTTGATACACTGACGATTTTGCAGGTTTTCCTACTTACAAAGCATGTAGAGGTCGGTAATTTTTATCATAGGTACACTTCAACTGTGAGAGACAAAAATCCAGAAAATCACATTGTATGATTTTTAAGTAATTCATTTGCATTTTATTGCATGACATAAGTATTTGATCACCTACCAACCAGTAAGAATTCCGGCTCTCACAGACCTGTTAGTTTTTCTTTAAGAATCCCTCCTGTTCTCCACTCAATACCTGTATTAACTGCACCTGTTTGAACTCGTTACCTGTATAAACGACACCTGTCCACACACTTAATCAAACAGACTCCAACCTCTCCACAATGGCCAAGACCAGAGAGCTGTGTAAGGACATCAGGGATAAAATTGTAGACCTGCGCAAGGTTGGGATGGGCTACAGGACAATAGGCAAGCAGCTTGGTGAGAAGGTAACCTCGTTACCTGTATACCTCTGTTGGCGCAATTATTAGAAAATTGAAGAAGTTCAAGATAACGGTCAATCACCCTCGGTCTGGGGCTCCATGCAAGATCTCACCTGGTGGGGTATCAATGATCATGAGGAAGGTGAGGGATCAGCCCAGAACTACATGGCAGGACCTGGTCAATGACCTGAAGAGAGCTGGGACCACAGTCTCAAAGAAAATCATTAGTAACACACTACGCCGTCATGGATTAGAATCCTGCAGCGCAAGCAAGGTCCCCCTGCTCAAGCCAGCGCATGTCCAGGCCCATCTGGAGTTTGCCAATGACCATCTGGATGATCCAGAGGAGGAATGGGAGATGGTCATGTGGTCTGATGAGACAAAAATAGAGCTTTTCGGTCTAAACTCCACTCGCCGTGTTTGGAGGAAGAAGAAGGATGAGTACAACCCCAAGAACACCATCCCAACCGTGAAGCATGGAGGTGGAAACATCATTCTTTGGGGATGCTTTTCTGCAAAGGGGACAGGATGACTGCACCGTATTGAGGGGAGGATGGATGGGGCCATGTATCGCGAGATCTTGGCCAACAACCTCATTCCCTCTGTAAGAGCATTGAAGATGGGTCATGGCTGGGTCTTCGAGCATGACAACGACCCAAAACACACAGCCAGCGCAACTAAGTAGTGGCTCCATAAGAAGCATCTCAAGGTCATGGAGTGGCCTAGCCAGTCTCCAGACCTGAACCCAATAGAAAATCTTTGGAGGGAGCTGAAAGTCCGTATTGTCCAGCGACAGCCCCAAAACCTGAAATCTGAAATCTGGAAAAGGTCTGTATGGAGGACTGGGCCAAAATCCGTGCTGAAGCGTGTGCAAACCTGATCAAGAACTACAGGAAACGTATGATTTCTGTAATTGCAAACAAAGGTTTCTGTAACAAATATTAAGTTCTGCTTTTCTGATTAATCAAATACTTATGTCATGCAATAAAATGCAAATTATTTCCTTAAAAATCATACAACGTGATTTTCAGAATTTTTTAGTGCTCAATATGTAAATTGCGCCTGGGATGGACTAACACATTATGGCCTTTCTCTTGCATTTCAAAGATGATGGTGCAAAAAAAAAATGTTTTTGTATTTTTTGTATTGTCTTTTACCAGATCTAATGTGTTATAGTCTCCTACATTCCTTTCACATTTCCACAAACTTCTAAGTTTTTTCCTTTCAAATGTTACCAAGAAAATGCATGGCAGTTTAATGTTTATTGTCATGGGTCTTACCCTGGAGGCAGAGCTGAATGGTTTTTGCTAGATGGGCCAAAACAAAAATCAGCTTCTGAGGTATTAATTTCAGGTTAGGCTTTAGGTTTAGCAGTGAGGTTAAGGTTAGAGTTAAGGTTAGGTTTAAAATCAGATTTATGACTTTGTTCCTTTGCCAGCTAGTGACCACTCTGCAGTGCTGCCTCCAGTACATGAGTCATCCCAATAAATGCCATCCGGCTAATCAATGTTCTGTGTTAGGCAACTTTCTATCTAAAACACACACACGGCCCCAGGAGAGAGTGACCTTCTAAGATCTACTTTACTATGACATGATGGCTGCCATGTGAGGAGTGTTTGAATGAAAGGCAATTAATGATTTACCAGCCCTCAGAGAGAGAGAGAGAGAGAGAGAGGTGAATCTCTACAATCAAAATGAGCATTGGTTCTGTGGCATCGACATGGCACTTTGTTAGTAATAGGGGTGAACATACCTTGCATGGTACTTACCTTATGAACTTTCCTCTTCAGGTGAACTTGGCTGGTTCCTTTTCAGCTTTAGAACCTTTTTGAAATATTCCTGCAGAGCCAGTAGCATAGCCAATAGCATAGCCAGTAGCATAGCCAGTAGCATAGCCAGTATAGCATAGCCAGTATCACATAGCCAGTAGCATAGCCAGTAGCATAGCCAGTATAGCATAGCCAGTATCACATAGCCAGTATCGCATAGCCAGTAGCATAGCCAGTATCACATAGCCAGTATCACATAGCCAGTAGCATAGCCAGTAGCATAGCCAGTATCACATAGCCAGTATCACATAGCCAGTAGCATAGCCAGTATCACATAGCCAGTAGCAGAGCCAGTAGGTAGAATACATTTTCTCTGTCAGTAACCACCTTTTCATCCACTTTTTTTATGCAAGTAAAGTAATACTGTTTTTTTTTTTTATCAAATGAGCTTCCCTAAGACAGTTACTGACAGTTTGTGTAGAAATCCTTCAGTTCTGCAAACACACAGTTTCATCAGCTGTCCAGGTGGCTTGTCTCAGACGATTCCGCAGGTGAGGAAGCCGGATATGGAGGTCCAGGGCTGGCATGGTTACACGTGGTCTGCGGTTATGAGGCCAGTTGGACTTACTACCAAGTTCTCTAAAATGATGTTGGAGGAGAAATTATTCAATTATCTGGCAACAGCTCAGGTGGACATTCCTGCAGTCAGCATGACAATTGCACGCTCCCTTAAAACTTGAGACACCTGTGGCATTGTGTTGTGTGACAAAACTGCACATTTTAGATTGGCCTTTTATTGTCCCCAGCACAAGGTGCACCTGTGTAATGATCAAGCTGTTTTAATCAGCTTCTTGATATGCCACACCTGTCAGGTGGATGGATTATCTTGACAAAGGAGAAATCCTCACAAACAGGAATGTAAACAAATTTGTGCACAAAATTTGAGAGAAATAATTGTATCATTTTATTTCAGCTCATGAAACATAGGACAAACATCTGTTGCGTTTATGTTTTTTGTTCAGTATATACCTACAGGGGTGCACAAATTCAAAATCAAATATCAAAATACTCCCGGTCTATAACCGTCTTAAAACAATTCCATAGGTTAGCTGAATCCCCTCCTCCCCCTTAGACTCTTCACACCATAACCATTACTTTAATACACTATATCTGTAATAACTGTTTGGTAGTACTGGTAATAATAATAATAATAATTAAAACATCTCTTAATTATAATTATTATTATTATTAATTAATCTCTGTAGTGCTTTTCGTCAAATAAATAATCTCAAAGCGCTTGAAAAAGCTAAACAAACGAGAATGAAATATAACAGCCGTAGTTTAACGTTTTCTATTGTTAAAGCCTCCAACAGATGGAGTGACATTCAAGAGGGAACCATATGGAGCAGAGGGAGGAGGTGGTCAATGGGGAGATGAGAAAGTCCTCCGGAGGTACAGTTCACTCTCTGTTAAAGGTGTCTCACCGGCCCCTTGCTGTCCCCGACATCTGACTGTGACTTCTCTGTTGCCACTGACTCTCTGGTCTCTGAGCTCTCCACTCCACAGAATAATGATGACAACCAGCTCATAACTAATTGCCAGCTCGCCATGCATTGTTGTCCTCCTCATTGGGTCAGATCGCAGAAAAATAGGCTGGTGAATTCAAGTCAAAATACATTAGCTAGCTACAGTGCATTCGGAAAGTGTTCAGACCCCTTGACCATTTTCACATTTTGTTACGTTACAGCCTTATTCTAAAATTGATTACATAATTTTTTCACTCATCAATCTACACACAATACACCATAATGACAAAGCAAAAACGTAAGTATTCAGACCCTTTGCTATGAGACTCGAAGTTGAGCTCAGGTGCATCTTGTTTCCATTGATTAGCCTTGAGATGTTTCTACCACTTGATTGGAGTCCACCTGTGGTAAATTCAAATGATTGGACATAATTTGGAAAGGCACACACCTGTGTTTATAAGGTTCCACAGTTTGCTCCGGATGTCAGAGCAAAAACCAAGCCATGCGGTCATGCGGTCAAAGGACAGGATTGTGTCTGCAGCATTGAAGGTCCCCAAGAACACAGTGGCCTCCATCATTCTTAAATGGAAGAAGCTTGGAACCACCAAGAATCTTCCTAGAGCTGGCCACACGGCCAAACTGAGCAATCGGGGGAGAAGGGGCTTTGTCAGGGAGGTGACCAAGAACCCGATGGTCACTCTGACAGAGCTCCAGAGTTCCTCTGTGTAAATGGGAGAACCTTCCAGAAGGACAACCATCTCTACAGCACTTCACCAATCAGGCCTTTATGGTAGAGTGGCCAGACGGAAGCCACTCCTCATTAAAAGGCACATGGCAGCCTACCTGGAGTTTGCCAAAATGCACCTAAAGGACTCTCAGACAATGAGAAACACGATTCTCTGGTCTGATGAAACCAAGATTGAACTCTTCGGCCTGAATGCCAAGCGTCACATCTGGAGGAAACCTGGCACCATCCCTACAGTGAAGCATGGTGGTGGCAGCATCATGCTGTGTTGATGTTTTTCAGCAGCAGGGACTGGGAGACTAGACAGGATCGAGTTAAAGATGAACAGCCCAAAGAAAGAGCTTGAGAGGAACTGCAGAGAAGAATGAGAGAAACTCCCCAAATACAGTTGTGCCAGGCTTGTAGCATCATACCCAGGAAGACTCGGCTGTAATCGCTGCCAAAGGTGCTTCAACAAAGTACTGAGTAAAGAGTCTGAATACTTATGTAAATGTGATATTTCCATTTTTCTTTTTTATGCATTTGCAAAATTTTCTAAATCTGTTTTTGCTTTGTCATTATGGAGTGTGTAGATTGATGAGGGAAAATATCTATTTAATCAATTTTAGAATAAGGCTGTAATGTTACAAAATTGAAAGTTGAAAAAGTCAAAGGGTCCGAATACTTTCCGAATGCACTGTATATAACCTTGTAATACACACACTGTGACACATTATGATAGCTTACAAACGCTCTCTTCTGTGATAATCATTATATCATTAATTTAATGAATTTGTTGACATTTGAATCATACCTGTCTATCTATTTGATAAGGTCACGTCATTATATAGCAGGGGTATGTGATGAACCAAGACTTGTCAGGAAATTGTGGCTACCTCCTCCTGACTGCCAGCTAGGCATTCCATATACAATCACTCGGTCAGAATTGGTTTGAGTTCATATAGGGGTCCTGTCCTCTATCTCTCACCCTTAGGTGAAACATACAAATGGCAGAACATTACTAAGAAGTCCATAGTTTTGTTAACGCTCTAAATGTGGACACTGTGTGTGTGTGTGTGTGTTTTATCTCAATCCACTGTTCTGTGTGTGTATGATTTCTGCCATGGGGCTCGGGAGAGGAGAGTTATAATGGCATGTTACCTAATGAAGCGCTGTGGTATAGTCTGGGAAGAAGCAATATTAATCATCTCAAATTATTCTCTGGTTAACATGACTTACGTCTCTCTCTCTCTTATCCTATCCTTATCCTATCCTCCTTTTGTCACTCTATTTCACAACATTATACTCTCTTTTTCTCTGTTTCACTCTCTCTCTCTCTTTCCCCTAATTTACTCCCTCTGTTTTTTCAACACCTTCCTTATCTTTTATAGTTTTTTCCCCTCTCCATTTTCTTCTACTGACCAAACTTTGGTGAGTCTTTCAACTTCGGCGAGTCTTTCAACCTCAGCGAGTCTTTAAACCTCTGAGTCTTTATACCTCGGCGAGTCTTTATACCTCGGTCAGTCTTTATACCTCGGCGAGTCTTTTAACCTCGGTGAGTCTTTTAACCTCGGCGAGTCTTTTTACCTCTGTGAGTCTTTTAACCTCGGTGAGTCTTTATACCTCGGTGAGTCTCTTAACCTCGGTGAGTCTTTAAACTTTGGTGAGTCTTTTTTACCTCGGGGAGTCTTTAAACCTTGTGAGTCTTTAAACCTTGTTGAGTCTTTAAACATTGTCAGGTAACTTTTTTTCCCTATCTCTCCTTTTTAATTTTTTTTGTCCAGCAGACCAGTCTCAAGGCCTTTCATATTATTCTGTCTGTAAATCCGAGGTTCTCCATTTAGTATGTACGGTTGGTATGGTTACATACAACAGATAGATGGTTTCTTAAAGTAAAAACAAAAGTAGGGTGATTGGTCAGGGTGGATAGGTGGGCGTATAAGGTGAATGTCTAGCAACCCAAAGTTTTGCGAGTTTGAATCTCATCATGGACAACTTTATCATTTTAGCTAATTAGCAACGTTTCAACTACTTACTCATTTTTTGTTACTTTGCAACTACTTAGCATGTTAGCTAACCCTTCCCCTAACCCTAACCTGAACACCTAGCCAAACTCTAGCGTTAGCCACCTAGCTAGAATACTTATGCCGTAGGTTTTGCAAACTAGTAACATATCATGCGTTTTGCAAATTTTTAACAAATGGTATGTTTTTCAAATTCGTAATACATAACAATTTATTCAAATCCGTAATATATTGTAAGTTTTACCAATTTGTGAAATATAATAGGAATCGTAATTTGTAACATTTCATACGAAATGGGTGATGGACATCTACAAATGAATACATACTGTAACCTGAGAAGTGTGACATATCATACTAAATGGGTGATGGACATTGTAATGCGTCTGTGTGTAACTGTTGAGTTGAGTCAGGCGCAGGACAGCAGATATGGGTAATGAAAGCAATTTTACTCAAATATATCACAATACACATTGTAGGAATACAAGGCCACAAATACGGACCGCAATGCAATAAACAATTACTGACAAACAAACATGGGGGAACAGAGGGTTAAATAGTGAACAAGTAATTGGGGGATTGAAACCAGGTGTGTAAGACAAAGACAGAACAAGTTGAAAATGAAAAGTGGATCGGTGATGGCTAGAAGGCCGGCGACGTCGACCGCTGAATGCTGCCCGAACAAGGAGAGGTACCGACTTTGGCGTAAGTCGTGACAGTACCCCCCCTTGATGCGCGGCTCCAGCCGCTCGCTGACACAGACCTCGGAGACCACCCAGAACATGAGGCGCAGGGCAATCTGGATGGAGACGGTGGAACTCCCGCAGCAATGACGGCACCCAGCATCTCTCCTCCGGACCATACCCCTCCCACTCCACGAGGTACTGAAGGCCCCTCGCCCGACACCTCGAGTCCAGGATCGCTCGAACAGCATACGCCGGGGCCCACTCGATGTCCAGAGGTGGCGGAGGAACCTCCCACAACACAGACTCCTAGAGTGGACCAGCCACCACCGGCCTAAGGAAAGACACATGGAACGAGGGGTTAATACGGTAATCTGGGGGAGGCTGTAACCTGTAGCAAACCTCATTCAGTCTTCTCAGGACTTTGAATGGCCCCACATACTGAGGACACAGCTTCCGGCAGGGCAGGCGGAGGGGCAGGTTTTGGGTCGAGAGCCAGACCCGGGGCCTCACTGCGGTGGCGGTCGGCGCTCGCCTTCTGCCGCCTCACGGCCCGTTGCAGGTGCACATGGGCGGCGTCCCAGGTCTCCTCCGAGTGCTTAAACCATTCGTCCACCGCAGGAGCTTTGATCTGGCTCTGATGCCAAGGTGCCTGAACCGGCTGATACCCCAGTATGCACTGGAAGGGAGAGAGGTTAGTGGAGGAGTGGCAGAGTGAGTTTTGGGCCATCTCTGCCCAGGGCACGAACGCCGCCCACTCCCCCGGCCGGTCCTGGCAATATGACCGCAGAAACCTACCCACATCCTGGTTTACTCTCTACACCTACCCGTTACTCTCAGGGTGAAAACCTGAGGTGAGGCTGACCGAGACCCCCAGATGTTCCATGAACGCTCTCCAGACCCTGGACGTGAACTGGGACCCCGATCAGAGACTATGTCCTTATGCACCCCGTAGTGCCGGAAGACGTGAGTGAACAGGGCCTCCGCAGTCTGTAGGGCTGTAGGGAGACCGGGCAAAGGGAGGAGACAGCAGGACTTAGAAAACCAATCCACAAAGACCAGGATCGTGGTGTTGCCCGGTGAGGGAGGAAGATCCGTCAAGAAGTCCACCGACAGGCGCGACCACGGCCGTTGTGGAATGGGTAGGAGTTGTAACTTCCCTCTGGGCAGGTGCCTGGGAGCCTTGCACTGGGCACACACCGAGCAGGAGGAAACAAACACACTCACGTCCTTGGCCAAGGTGGACCACCAGTACTTCCCACTAAGGCAACGCACCGTCCGACCGATGCCAAGATGACCAGAGGAGGGTGACGTGTGGGCCCAATATATCAAACGGTCACGGACAGCAGACGGAACGTTCAGCAGACGGAACGTACAGACACTGGGGCCCACCTTGCCTGGCGAGGGTTCAGTCTCTTCAACCGCCCGGATGTACTCCAGATTGCGGTGGTCAGTCCAGATGAGGAAAGGGTGTTTAGCCCCCTTAAGCCAATGTCTCCACGCCTTCAGAGCCTTGACAACAGCCAACAGCTCCCGGTCCCCCACATCATAGTTTCGCTCCGCCGGGCTGAGCTTCTTCGAAAAGAAAGCACAGGGGCGGAGCTTTGGTGGTGTGCCCAGGCGCTGAGAGAGCACGGCTCCTATCCCAGCCTCGGACACGTCCACCTCCACTATGAACGCTAAAGAGGGATCTGGATGAGCCAGCACGGGAGCCAAGGTAAACAGAGCCTTCAGGTGACCAACAGCCCTGTCCGCCTCAGCCGACCACTGCAGTCGCACCAGTCCGCCCTTCAGCAGTGAGGTAATGGGAGTCGCTACCTGATAAACCTCTGATAAACCTCTGGTAGTAGTTGTCAAACCCTAGAAACCTCTGCACTTCCTTTACCGTGGTGGGAGTCGGCCAATTACGCACGGCTGAAATGTGGTCACTCTCCATCTCCACCACTGAACTGGAAATGCGGTACGCTAGGAAGGAGACAGATTGTTGGAAGAACAGACATTTTTCAGCCTTGACGTACAGGTCATGCTCCAACAGTCGACCAAGCACCTGGGACACATGCTCGGCGCGTATAGCGGAACATATCACAATGTCGTTGATTTACACCACTACACCCTGCCCGTGCAGGTCCCGGAAATTCTCGTCAACAAAGGCCTGGAAGACTGATGGAGCATTCATCAACCCATACGGCATGACGAGGTACTCAAAATTGCCCTGAGGTGGTACTAATTGCCGTCTTCCACTCGACCCCCTCCCGGATACGCACCAGGTTGTAAGCTCTCCTGAGAACCAATTTTGTGAAGAAGCGCGCACCGTGCATTGACTCGATCGCACTGGCGATGAGAGGCAGCGGGTAGCTGTACCTCACTGTGATCTGACTGATACCCCGATAGTCAATACACGGGCGCAGACCTCCATCCTTTTTCTTCACAAAAAAGAAACTCGGAGGCAGGTGAAGTGGAGGGCCGAATGTGTAAGACAAAGACCAAACAAATGGAAAATCTGACCTCTACCCTAAGCAGGCATTAACCTGTTCCTGTGAGGGAGACATGAGAGGGGGAGGAGAGTGGGAGGGGGAGTAGAAGGGGAGGAGAGTGGAAGGAAAGGGGCTGGAAAGATGGGAGGAGAGTCGAGACAGCTGCTACTCCCCAAATTGGAGCAAAGAGGCTATGACCTGTAAACGTACACCTGACAACTACACACACACACACACATTCTACACTTCTACACTCTTAGTTAAAAGGGTTTCAAAATGGTTCTATGACTGTCTCTATAGAATAACCCTTTTTTTTGTTGACTCTAGAACCCATTTTGGTTCAAGGAATAACCGAAAACAGTTCTACCTAGAACCAAAAAGGGTTCTTCAAAGTGTTCCCATATGGGGACAGCCAAAGAACCCCTTAAGGTTCTAGATCGCAACTTTCTGTTTTAAGAGATTTCATGATGGGATCAGCACACAGAAGCAAAAGAAAGTGACTTTGTTCATAAAAGTCTGGAAAACTGTCGTGCTTCTCTCAACAGAAGGCTGTTCCAACACAACATCTCACATCAGCACTCATATCATTATTGAAATGAAAAAGAAAATGTTAATATTTAGTCCTGTAGTTGAACACCCAATCTCCATAATTCTGCCTTGTATGCACACACACACACACACACACACACACAGCATCAGCCACACACACACACACAACCACAACCACGCACACACACCAACAAACACACACAAAAACACAACCCCAACCACACACACAACCACGAAATCAGTTTGACAGGTTGCCTGCTTTTCCATCAGGGGAAAAAGTAACATAAGTTGTGTTTCTAAATTAATATTAAATAAAAGGTTCAGGCATCTGTCTTCAAGTAATTAAAAAAATGTGCAGAGCAGAGGGAGATCAATTCCTCCATTCCTGTTATGGAGGAGCGTACGTGTTTGAAATTATTGGGATGATGGAACATTTGAGAGTTTGGACACTGGGTGGGAGTGGGCGTGGTGTTGGAGAGAGTGTGGACACTGGGTGGGAGTGGGCGTGGTGTTGGAGAGAGTGTGGACACTGGGTGGGAGTGGGCGTGGTGTTGGTGAGAGTTTGGACACTGGGTGGGTGTGGTTGGGAGAGGGTGTGGACACTGGGTGGGCGTGGTTGGGAGAGGGTGTGGACACTGGGTGGGAGTGGGCGTGGTGTTGGAGAGAGTGTAGACACTGGGTGGGTGTGGTTGGGAGAGGGTGTGGACACTGGGTGGGCGTGGTTGGGAGAGGGTGTGGACACTGGGTGGGAGTGGGCGTGGTGTTGGAGAGAGTGTAGACACTGGGTGGGTGTGGTTGGGAGAGGGTGTGGACACTGGGTGGGCGTGGTTGGGAGAGGGTGTGGACACTGGGTGGGAGTGGGCGTGGTGTTGGAGAGAGTGTAGACACTGGGTGGGTGTGGTTGGGAGAGGGTGTGGACACTGGGTGGGCGTGGTTGGGAGAGGGTGTGGACACTGGGTGGGAGTGGGCGTGGTGTTGGAGAGAGTGTAGACACTGGGTGGGTGTGGTTGGGAGAGGGTGTGGACACTGGGTGGGTGTGGTTGGGAGAGAGTGTGGACACTGGGTGGGCGTGGTTGGGAGAGGGTGTGGACACTGGGTGGGAGTGGTTGGGAGAGGGTGTGGACACTGGGTGGGCGTGGTTGGGAGAGGGTGTGGAAACTGGGTGGGCGTGGTTGGGAGAGGGTGTGGACACTGGATGGGCGTGGTTGGGAGAGGGTGTGGACACTGGGTGGGCGTGGTTGGGAGAGGGTGTGGACACTGGGTGGGAGTGGGCGTGGTTGGGAGAGAGCGTGTGAGAGGTCGTCACTCTGTCTGCACGTGGCTGTGTGTTCTTCTCTGTTTGGGCTTATGTACTTTTTGTCCATACCCCTCTTCCTCCGCTGTTCCTCATGCATGTGGGTGTGTCTGCGTTCGTGGGTGAATGTATCACTGCGTAAAATGGCCTGTTTCCACGTGTGTACATGTAAGTCACCTCAGCAGGCAATCTACTCCAAACATTTATTTAGTAGGCCTATAGCCCAGCTCATATATTTATTTAGTAGGCCTATAGCCCAGCTCATATATTTATTTAGTATCACTATAGCCCAGTCATATATTTATTTAGTAGGCCTATAGCCGAGCTCATATATTTATTTAGTAGGCCTATAGCCCAGTCATACATTTATTTAGTAGGCCTATAGCCCAGCTCATATATTTATTTAGTATCACTATAGCCCAGTCATACATTTATTTAGTAGACCTATAGCCCAGTCATACATTTATTTAGTAGGCCTATAGCCCAGTCATATATTTATTTAGTAGGCCTATAGCCCAGCTCATATATTTATTTAGTAGGCCTATAGCCCAGCTGATATATTTATTTAGTAGGCCTATAGCCCAGTCATACATTTATTTAGTAGGCCTATAGCCCAGTCATACATTTATTTAGTAGGCCTATAGCCCAGTCATATATTTATTTAGTAGGCCTATTGCCCAGTCATACATTTATTTAGTAGGCCTATAGCCCAGTCATACATTTATTTAGTAGGCCTATAGCCCAGTCATACATTTATTTAGTAGGCCTATAGCCGAGCTCATACATTTATTTTGTAGGCCTATAGCCCAGTCATACATTTATTTAGTATCACTATAGCCCAGTCATACATTTATTTAGTATCACTATAGCCCAGTCATACATTTATTTAGTAGGCCTATAGCCCAGTCATACATTTATTTAGTATCACTATAGCCCAGTCATACATTTATTTAGTAGGCCTATAGCCCAGTCATACATTTATTTAGTAGGCCTATAGCCCAGTCATACATTTATTTAGTAGGCCTATAGCCCAGTCATACATTTATTTAGTTGGCCTATAGCCCAGTCATACATTTATTTAGTATCACTATAGCCCAGTCATACATTTATTTAGTAGGCCTATAGCCCAGTCATACATTTATTTAGTATCACTATAGCCCAGTCATACATTTATTTAGTATCACTATAGCCCAGTCATACATTTATTTAGTATCACTATAGCCCAGTCATACATTTATTTAGTAGGCCTATAGCCCAGCTCATACATTTATTTAGTATCACTATAGCCCAGTCATACATTTATTTAGTATCACTATAGCCCAGTCATACATTTATTTAGTAGGCCTATAGCCCAGTCATACATTTATTTACTAGGCCTATAGCCCAGTCATACATTTATTTAGTATCACTATAGCCCAGTCATACATTTATTTAGTAGGCCTATAGCCCAGTCATACATTTATTTACTAGGCCTATAGCCCAGTCATACATTTATTTAGTATCACTATAGCCCAGTCATACATTTATTTAGTAGGCCTATAGCCCAGTCATACATTTATTTAGTAGGCCTATAGCCCAGTCATACATTTATTTAGTAGGCCTATAGCCCAGTCATACATTTATTTAGTAGGCCTATAGCCCAGTCATACATTTATTTAGTATCACTATAGCCCAGTCATACATTTATTTAGTAGGCCTATAGCCCAGTCATACATTTATTTAGTAGGCCTATAGCCCAGTCATACATTTATTTAGTAGGCCTATAGCCCAGTCATACATTTATTTAGTATCACTATAGCCCAGTCATACATTTATTTAGTAGGCCTATAGCCCAGTCATACATTTATTTAGTATCACTATAGCCCAGTCATACATTTATTTAGTAGGCCTATAGCCCAGTCATACATTTATTTAGTAGGCCTATAGCCCAGTCATACATTTATTTAGTAGGCCTATAGCCCAGTCATACATTTATTTAGTATCACTATAGCCCAGTCATACATTTATTTAGTAGGCCTATAGCCCAGTCATACATTTATTTAGTAGGCCTATAGCCCAGTCATACATTTATTTAGTATCACTATTGCCCAGTCATACATTTATTTAGTATCACTATAGCCCAGTCATACATTTATTTAGTATCACTATAGCCCAGTCATACATTTATTTAGTATCACTATAGCCCAGTCATACATTTATTTTGTATCACTATAGCCCAGTCATACATTTATTTAGTATCACTATAGCCCAGTCATATATTTATTTAGTATCACTATATCCCAGCTCATAGGTTTATTTAGTAGGCCTATAGCCCAGTCATATATTTATTTTGTAGGCCTATAGCCCAGCTCATAGGTTTATTTAGTAGGCCTATAGCCCAGTCATATATTTATTTTGTAGGCCTATAGCCCAGCTCATAGGTTTATTTAGTAGGCCTATAGCCCAGTCATATATTTATTTTGTAGGCCTATAGCCCAGTCATATATTTATTTAGTAGGCCTATAGCCCAGTCATACATTTATTTAGTAGGCCTATAGCCCAGTCATATATTTATTTAGTAGGCCTATAGCCCAGCTCATAGGTTTATTTAGTAGGCCTATAGCCCAGTCATATATTTATTTTGTAGGCCTATAGCCCAGCTCATAGGTTTATTTAGTAGGCCTATAGCCCAGTCATATATTTATTTTGTAGGCCTATAGCCCAGCTCATAGGTTTATTTAGTAGGCCTATAGCCCAGTCATATATTTATTTAGTAGGCCTATAGCCCAGCTCATAGGTTTATTTAGTAGGCCTATAGCCCAGCTCATAGGTTTATTTAGTAGGCCTATAGCCCAGCTCATAGGTTTATTTAGTAGGCCTATAGCCCAGCTCATAGGTTTATTTAGTAGGCCTATAGCCCAGCTCATAGGTTTATTTAGTAGGCCTATAGCCCAGCTCATAGGTTTATTTAGTAGGCCTATATCCCAGCTAATACATTTTTCACATTTATTCATGCAATCATTGATTACAGATCCAATATCAAATCAAACTTCAATTCAAACTTTATTTGCAGTGCATTTAAAACAAAATAAAATGTATAGAATTTTAAAGGCAATACAAGAGATCAAATACAAGAGATCAAAACACGAAGGTGTCATTGATTAAAGGCAAAGCTAAAAAAGACTGGTTGACAAAATGGGATTTTACTGCCTCAAGCAGGTTCCCAGAACAATGCAAAGTTCCACATCAAACCAGACAATAAAACATATGAAAGTACCATACACAAACAAGCACAAACCGATACAATTTAAGAAATAAATAGTAGCTTTGCTTTCAAATTCCAAATGCTAGGCCCCTTGATTTCTCCTAGTTTTTACATCCAAGTCAGCCTAATGCCTAAAAAACAGCCCTGCCTAAAACTGGTACTACTACTCTTAGACTCTGTATTCCTGGTAAAACTGCACTTTATTCTGGCAATATGCACAGCGCTTCATAATTCTCTGAACTAAAATGAACTGGGCCTCTGATACGGATTCCAATTCCTCAACAGGGGGCTAGAGATGATATTGATTCAGATGTTTCTGGAACCAATTTATACGAGCCATGACATGAGAAATGTGTTTTCATGCCTAGTGTTAGCTCTGCATCTGGACGAATGAGTGGTAGGCCCGTCTGTCTGTCAGTGGCCAACCACTTTACAGGAACACATGATAAAAGACATCGTCTACTTTGATCAGTGCTTAGAACCTCTCTCAGCATGTCTACCTTATCACATTGTTCTGTCAGCTGTACAACGGTGAGATCCTTGTTTGGATACATGAATGTGAAGACACTATACAGATCGTTCATATCTTCACTTGCTTATGACAAACGGTTGTTAAGGGTTAAGGTTACGCCACAGTCTTTTTGTTCAGTTCGTAGCGTGCAGGGCAACCGCTATGTAAATTCTGCATTCTGATTTGCTGTGGGGTTTTTGATAGGAGTGGCCAGTCATCTGGAGGCAGAGCAGGGGGAAACCATATGTTAGAGGTGTACAGCAATCTGAATAACACCTCAAAGCTTGTCCCAATCCTGTCCCAACACACTTTAGGGACATCTCAGGTGATGGAGGGAGCAGAAAGGTGTGTGTGTGTGTGTGTGTGTGTGTGTGTGTGTGTGTGTGTGTGTGTGTGTGTGTGTGTGTGTGTGTGTGTGTGTGTGTTATCCCTGATATATTGGCTGACTTGCCTGGTCTCTTGTGGAGTTTCCAGGTTGGTCTTTCCCCCTGTCAGCTGGGTATCACATCATTACTCTGAGAGAGAGAGAGTCCACAGTTTGGCCAACCACCAGTTCTTGCCCAGCGATCTGGGAAGAGTTATAGCCACAAAGCGAGGAGCTACGCAAATATTCGTTTTCTGCTGCAAAACGTCCAGATGAAAAATGTGCCCCAGCTTTCATCCATGTTCTCTGCTGTCACAGCCCTGTTTAGGTTTTAAACATTTCATCAAAAAGGAATTTGACTTGCAGTTTATCAATCCTTTTCATGAGGCTCGTACCCTTGCAGTCTGAGGTCTTGGAAATACCCACAGATCTAGCATCAGGGTAAAACCTAGCTTCATGTCCACTCCCTGGTTCAACCCTGACCCTAACCTCAAACCTTACCCTAACCCTAGCTTCATGTCTACATCTGTTCCACACTAGCCTCAAATCTAATCCTAATCTTAACCCTAGTTTGATGTCCATGTCACAGTTCAAACCTAACCTCAAATCTAACCCTAACCCTAGCCTCAAATCTAACTCTTACCCTAGCCTCATGTCTAACCCTAGCCTCAAATCGAACTCTAACATTAACCTCAAATCTTACCCTAACCCTGGCCTCAAATCTAACCCTTGCCTCAAATCTAAACCTAACCCTGAGCTCAAATCTAAACCCTAACCCTGACCTCAAATCTAACCCTAACCCTAGTCTCAAATCTAACCCTAACCCTAGCCTCAAATCTAAACCTAACCCTTAGCTCAAATCTAACCCTAACCCTGTTCTCAAATCTAACCCTAACCCTAGCCTCAAATCTAAACCTAACCCTGTTCTCAAATCTAACCCTAACCCTAGCCTCAAATCTAAACCTAACACTGTTCTCAAATCTAACCCTAACCCTGTTCTCAAATCTAACCCTAACCCTAGCCTCAAATCTAAACCTAACCCTGAGCTCAAATCTAACCCTAACCCTGATCTCAAATCTAACCCTAACCCTAGCCTCAAATCTAACCCCAACCCTAGCCTCAAATCTAAACCTAACCCTGTTCTCAAATCTAACCCTAACCCTGTTCTCAAATCTAACCCTAACCCTAGCCTCAAATCTAAACCTAACCCTGTTCTCAAATCTAACCCTAACCCTAGCCTCAAATCTAAACGTAACACTGTTCTCAAATCTAACCCTAACCCTGTTCTCAAATCTAACCCTAACACTAGACTCAAATCTAACCCTAACCCCTAGACTCAAATCTAAACCTAACCCTAGCCGGAAATCTAAACCTAACCCTGTTCTCAAATCAAACCCTAACCCTGTTCTCAAATCTAACCCTAACCCTAGCCTCAAATCTAAACCTAACCCTGTTCTAAAATCTGACCCTAATCCTAGCCTCAAATCTAAACCTAACCCTGTTCTCAAATCTAACCCTAACCCTGTTCTCAAATCTAACCCTAACCCTAGACTCAAATCTAAACCTAACCCTGAGCTCAAATCTGACCCTAACCCTAGCCTCAAATCTAACCCTAACCCTAGCCTCAAATCTAACCCTAACCCTAGCCTCAAATCTAAACCTAACCCTAGTCTCAAATCTAACCCTAACCCTAGCCTCAAATCTAACCCTAGCCTCAAATCTAAACCTAACCTGGATCTCAAATCTAAACCTAACCCTAGACTCAAACCTAAACCTAACCCTTGACTCAAATTTAACCCTAACCCTAGCCACAAATCTAACCCTAACCCTGAGCTCAAATCTAACCCTAACCCTGAGCTCAAATCTAACCCTAACCCTAGCCTCAAACCTACAGGGCCTGAACCCCAGAGGGTACCTATCATTAGCACTTATTCACATACAAACCAATGCATACATTCTAGACTGAAAAGCGCATTTTCGAATAGACAACATATATTCCTCCCATTACAACCATTTCCCACCCATCTCAGTTTACAGGAGGACCCCAAACATGAAGGACCTGCTAGTTCATGCAACATTCTCCACCAGGCCTTCTCCCTCATTACCCATGGAACATCATTACTATGGACAACTGACAAACATACACAACTCACATGCACACACCTCCAGTCCAATCAAACAACTGATGAACATACACAACCCACACGCACACACCTCCAGTCCAATCAAACAACTGATGAACATACACAACCCACACGCACACACCTCCAGTCCAATCAAACAACTGATGAACATACACAACCCACACGCACACACCTCCAGTCCAATCAAACAACTGATGAACATACACAACCCATACGCACACACCTCCAGTCGAATCAAACAACTGACGAACATACACAACCCACACGCACACACCTCCAGTCCAATCAAACAACTGACGAACATACACAACCCACATGCACACACCTCCAGTCCAATCAAACAACTGACGAACATACACAACCCACACACCTCCAGTCCAATCAAACAACTGACGAACAAACACAACCCACACGCACACACCTCCAGTCCAATCAAACAACTGACGAACATACACAACCCACATTCACACACCTCCAGTCCAATCAAACAACTGATGAACATACACAACCCACACGCACACACCTCCAGTCAAATCAAACAACTGATGAACATACACAACCCACACACCTCCAGTCCAATCAAACAACTGACGAACATACACAACCCACACGCACACACCTCCAGTCCAATCAAACAACTGATGAACATACACAACCCACACGCACACACCTCCAGTCCAATCAAACAACTGATGAACATGAGCAACCCACACGCACACACCTCCAGTCAAATCAAACAACTGACGAACATACACAACCCACATGCACACACCTCCAGTCCAATCAAACAACTGACGAACATACACAACCCACATGCACACACCTCCAGTCCAATCAAACAACTGATGAACATACACAACCCACACGCACACACCTCCAGTCCAATCAAACAACTGATGAACATACACAACCCACACGCACACACCTCCAGTCCAATCAAACAACTGATGAACATACACAACCCACACGCACACACCTCCAGTCCAATCAAACAACTGATGAACATACACAACCCACACGCACACACCTCCAGTCCAATCAAACAACTGATGAACATACACAACCCACACGCACACACCTCCAGTCCAATCAAACAACTGACGAACAAACACAACCCACACGCACACACCTCCAGTCCAATCAAACAACTGACGAACATACACAGCACCAACATCGTTTATGCAATCACCTGTTCACTATGTGATCAAATCTATGTCGGTGAAACCTGGTTTGCATTTCTAACATGTCTCAAACACCACCTGTACACAATCAATAATAACAAATTGCCCACAGATTTAGTCCAACATTTCCAAATTCACCCCATTATACACCTGAATATCAGTGGGCTAGAATGTATTTCAGCCTGGACCCAGAGAATGGCCACAGAAATCAAGTGGATAGCCACTCCTTTCATTTGTTTTGCTCCACTAGGTCTGAATGGAAAAATAAAATAAAAGGTTCATTATTGATACATTTTTAGTTGGAGGATCGGGGGGGGAGGCTCCATCAGGAGAGCCAGGCGGAATGCTTGCACCCTGAGCTCTCGCCTTCCCTTGATCAGCCTAGGTAATTTTACATTTTCACACATACACAAATTCCTTCACGATCCCAGGATTGGAAACAATAACAGAGGAGACCGCAATAGGCCAGTGCAATTCAAGGTGTAAAACCTCATTAAACAGAATTGATCATAAACCTAACCCTAGACTCAAATCTAAACCTAACCCTAGACTCAAATCTAAACCTAACCCTAGACTCAAATCTAAACCTAAACCTAGACTCAAATCTAAACCTAAACCTAGACTCAAATCTAAACCTAAACCTAGACTCAAATCTAAACCTAACCCTAGACTCAAATCTAAACCTAAACCTAGACTCAAATCTAAACCTAAACCTAGACTCAAATCTAAACCTAAACCTAGACTCAAATCTAAACCTAACCCTAGACTCAAATCTAAACCTAACCCTAGACTCAAATCTAGACCTAACCCTAGACTCAAATCTAAACCTAACCCTAGACTCAAATCTAAACCTAACCCTAGACTCCAATCTAAACCTAACCCTAGACTCAAATCTAATCCTAAACCTAGACTCAAATCTAAACCTAAACCTAGACTCAAATCTAAACCTAAACCTAGACTCAAACCTAAACCTAACCCTTGACTCAAATCTAACCCTAACCCTAGCCACAAATCTAACCCTAACCCTGAGCTCAAATCTAACCCTAACCCTGAGCTCAAATCTAACCCTAACCCTAGCCTCAAACCTACAGGGCCTGAACCCCAGAGGGTACCTATCATTAGCACTTATTCACATACAAACCAATGCATACATTCTAGACTGAAAAGCGCATTTTCGAATAGACAACATATATTCCTCCCATTACAACCATTTCCCACCCATCTCAGTTTACAGGAGGACCCCAAACATGAAGGACCTGCTAGTTCATGCAACATTCTCCACCAGGCCTTCTCCCTCATTACCCATGGAACATCATTACTATGGACAACTGACAAACATACACAACTCACATGCACACACCTCCAGTCCAATCAAACAACTGATGAACATACACAACCCACACCCACACACCTCCAGTCCAATCAAACAACTGATGAACATACACAACCCACACGCACACACCTCCAGTCCAATCAAACAACTGATGAACATACACAACCCACACGCACACACCTCCAGTCCAATCAAACAACTGATGAACATACACAACCCACATGCACACACCTCCAGTCCAATCAAACAACTGACGAACATACACAACCCACATGCACACACCTCCAGTCCAATCAAACAACTGACGAACATACACAACCCACATGCACACCTCCAGTCCAATCAAACAACTGATGAACATACACAACCCACACGCACACACCTCCAGTCAAATCAAACAACTGATGAACATACACAACCCACACACCTCCAGTCCAATCAAACAACTGACGAACATACACAACCCACACGCACACACTTCCAGTCCAATCAAACAACTGATGAACATACACAACCCACACGCACACACCTCCAGTCCAATCAAACAACTGATGAACATACACAACCCACACGCACACACCTCCAGTCCAATCAAACAACTGATGAACATACACAACCCACACCCACACACCTCCAGTCCAATCAAACAACTGATGAACATACACAACCCACACGCACACACCTCCAGTCCAATCAAACAACTGATGAACATACACAACCCACACGCACACACCTCCAGTCCAATCAAACAACTGATGAACATACACAACCCACATGCACACACCTCCAGTCCAATCAAACAACTGACGAACATACACAACCCACATGCACACACCTCCAGTCCAATCAAACAACTGACGAACATACACAACCCACATGCACACCTCCAGTCCAATCAAACAACTGATGAACATACACAACCCACACGCACACACCTCCAGTCAAATCAAACAACTGATGAACATACACAACCCACACACCTCCAGTCCAATCAAACAACTGACGAACATACACAACCCACACGCACACACTTCCAGTCCAATCAAACAACTGATGAACATACACAACCCACACGCACACACCTCCAGTCCAATCAAACAACTGATGAACATACACAACCCACACGCACACACCTCCAGTCCAATCAAACAACTGATGAACATACACAACCCACACGCACACACCTCCAGTCCAATCAAACAACTGACGAACAAACACAACCCACACGCACACACCTCCAGTCCAATCAAACAACTGACGAACATACACAACCCACATGCACACACCTCCAGTCCAATCAAACAACTGATGAACATACACAACCCACACGCACACACCTCCAGTCCAATCAAACAACTGACGAACATACACAACCCACACGCACACACCTCCAGTCAAATCAAACAACTGACGAACATACACAACCCACATGCACACACCTCCAGTCCAATCAAACAACTGACGAACATACACAACCCACATGCACACACCTCCAGTCCAATCAAACAACTGATGAACATACACAACCCACACGCACACACCTCCAGTCCAATCAAACAACTGATGAACATACACAACCCACACGCACACACCTCCAGTCCAATCAAACAACTGATGAACATACACAACCCACACGCACACACCTCCAGTCCAATCAAACAACTGATGAACATACACAACCCACACGCACACACCTCCAGTCCAATCAAACAACTGATGAACATACACAACCCACACGCACACACCTCCAGTCCAATCAAACAACTGACGAACAAACACAACCCACACGCACACACCTCCAGTCCAATCAAACAACTGACGAACATACACAGCACCAACATCGTTTATGCAATCACCTGTTCACTATGTGATCAAATCTATGTCGGTGAAACCTGGTTTGCAATTCTAACATGTCTCAAACACCACCTGTACACAATCAATAATAACAAATTGCCCACAGATTTAGTCCAACATTTCCAAATTCACCCCATTATACACCTGAATATCAGTGGGCTAGAATGTATTTCAGCCTGGACCCAGAGAATGGCCACAGAAATCAAGTGGATAGCCACTCCTTTCATTTGTTTTGCTCCACTAGGTCTGAATGGAAAAATAAAATAAAAGGTTCATTATTGATACATTTTTAGTTGGAGGATCGGGGGGGGGAGGCTCCATCAGGAGAGCCAGGCGGAATGCTTGCACCCTGAGCTCTCCCCTTCCCTTGATCAGCCTAGGTAATTTTACATTTTCACACATACACAAATTCCTTCACGATCCCAGGATTGGAAACAATAACAGAGGAGACCGCAATAGGCCAGTGCAATTCAAGGTGTAAAACCTCATTAAACAGAATTGATCATAAACCTAACCCTAGACTCAAATCTAAACCTAACCCTAGACACAAATCTAAACCTAAACCTAGACTCAAATCTAAACCTAAACCTAGACTCAAATCTAAACCTAAACCTAGACTCAAATCTAAACCTAACCCTAGACTCAAATCTAAACCTAAACCTAGACTCAAATCTAAACCTAAACCTAGACTCAAATCTAAACCTAAACCTAGACTCAAATCTAAACCTAACCCTAGACTCAAATCTAAACCTAACCCTAGACTCAAATCTAGACCTAACCCTAGACTCAAATCTAAACCTAACCCTAGACTCAAATCTAAACCTAACCCTAGACTCCAATCTAAACCTAACCCTAGACTCAAATCTAATCCTAAACCTAGACTCAAATCTAAACCTAAACCTAGACTCAAATCTAATCCTAAACCTAGACTCAAATCTAAACCTAAACCTAGACTCAAATCTAATCCTAAACCTAGACTCAAATCTAAACCTAAACCTAGACTCAAATCTAAACCTAAACCCTAGACTCAAATCTAAACCTGCTGCCGGGGCGGCAGCGTAGCCTAGTGGTTAGAGCGTTGGACTAGTAACCGGAAGGTTGCAAGTTCAATCCCCCGAGCTGACAAGGTACAAATCTGTCGTTCTTCCCCTGAACAGGCAGTTAACCCACTGTTCCTTGGCCGTGATTGAAAATAAGAATTTGTTCTTAACTGACTTGCCTGGTTAAATAAAGGTAAAATTAAAATAAATAAACCTAAACCTAGACTCAAATCTAAAACTAGACTCAAATCTAAACCTAAACCTAACTGTAGCACAGTCACATCGGAAGGTTTTTTTCTTCAAACTAAATAGTCTCTATCAAAAATGCATTGTTCGACCAATGGGTAAAGCAATATGTTAATTGTATAGATACTCCTCTTAGAAAACCATGTCTCTATCATAATCCTTTTAAAATGGACTGGAGTTTTACCCTAGTAGAATGGACAAGATTAGGTTGATTAAATCAATGGAGGACTGAGGAAAAAAAAGTGGTAGAAATCTGAACATAGCATTGTGTCCGTGAGGCTGTATGCTGTGAGAGAGAATTAAGGCTACCTGACAGGCTTATTATTGAACTCATCATCTTTCTTCTCAAATCCGGAGGACAGAAAACAATATAGAGAGAGGTAAGATCGCTATCGAATTTGAGACACGACGTATTCTTTTCATATTTTAGTGTAGGCTTAGTGTGTCTCTGTGAACTGTCAACGGAGCATTTTTGAAAGCCTTTTATATTTAATTCAGCTGTTGTCATGTTAATTTAGCTTTTTGCGACCTGCGGAAAGAACTTTGTGGAGGATGTCAAATCCATTTAAAATCCTCAAAAGTCGCACAAATCTCTGTCAACAGAGCTATGTGCTTATTATCGGACATATTAGGTTAGGAAATCTGACTTCTAATGATATGTTAGAAAAATACACCACCGAATGATTCAGGACATGAAGAATCATTTTTGTCTTGGTGAAATGTATTTTATGACATAAGGTGACATTTCATCACCAAAGCACGTTTTCACTCACTGTGGACAGAGTGGGTGGGCACCCTAAGTAGAGAGCTTTCATCATGACTCCCACTTTGACATTTGCAATAAAGTTGAGTGGAAAAGAAAACTGATCACACAATGTATACTGGGTATAGAGCCAATAAGATGAATCCATCTACCACAGAGTAGCCAATAAGATGAATCCATCTACCACAGAGTAGCCAATAAGATGACTCCATCTACGACAGAGTAGCCAATAAGATGACTCCATCTACCACAGAGTAGCCAATAAGATGAATCCATCTACGACAGAGTAGCCAATAAGATGACTCCATCTACCACAGAGTAGCCAATAAGATGAATCCATCTACGACAGAGTAGCCAATAAGATGAATCCATCTACGACAGAGTAGCCAATAAGATGAATCCATCTACGACAGAGTAGCCAATAAGATGAATCCATCTATGACAGAGTAGCCAATAAGATGACTCCATCTACCACAGAGTAGCCAATAAGATGACTCCATCTACCACAGAGTAGCCAATAAGATGAATCCATCTACCACAGAGTAGCCAATAAGATGAATCCATCTATGACAGAGTAGCCAATAAGATGAATCCATCTACCACAGAGTAGCCAATAAGATGAATCCATCTACCACAGAGTAGCCAATAAGATGAATCCATCTACCACAGAGTAGCCAATAAGATGAATCCATCTACCACAGAGTAGCCAATAAGATGAATCCATCTACGACAGAGTAGACAATAAGATGAATCCATCAACCACAGAGTAGCCAATAAGATGAATCCATCTACCACAGAGTATCCAATAAGATGACTCCATCTACCACAGAGTAGCCAATAAGATGAATCCATCTACCACAGAGTAGCCAATAAGATGACTCCATCTACCACAGAGTAGCCAATAAGATGAATCCATCTACCACAGAGTAGCCAATAAGATGAATCCATCTACCACAGAGTAGCCAATAAGATGACTCTATCTACCACAGAGTAGCCAATAAGATGACTCCATCTACCACAGAGTAGCCAATAAGATGACTCCATCTACCACAGAGTAGCCAATAAGATGAATCCATCTACCACAGAGTAGCCAATAACATGACTCCATCTACGTCACATTCCTGTGTGTTGTCCTTATTGGCATCATCCCAGCCCAGGATTCTGCCATGACAGTCAGTCAACGAACACAGTCATCATGCATCAATAAACTCCCACTGTTTTATCACCAGCGGTTAAGTAACTAACTAAATCTGTGTATGCAGGAGAGAACATTTACCCCACAGATCACAGAAGTGGGCTTTATCAGAAGCCTTTGTTAGCCGTGTCTTCATTGGGTTAACAAGAGGGCAAGCCTACACGTCACTGTGCGTGTGTGTGCGCGTGTGTGTTAACTGATTCCCAGTAATGTTGATGCATCATTCTCTTAATCGTTGGTGAAGATGAGTATGTTGATATTGATTTGAGAAACAATTAAAAGTCACATTTGAATGATGATACAATTAGTCAACATAAACACAAATAAACAAAGGCAAGACTAACATTTAAGTCCTCAAAATTGGAAAAACAGAATTCCAGCCAAAATGTATTCATTCATTATTTTTCAGGCTTTGAATTCATCCACTCTCCATGTGTACTTGATAGCTTGTCCTGTTCCTTCTGAGCCAAACATTTTCCATTTTTCACTAATCTCATCTCTCTATCTCTCTCCTCTCTTCTGAAGATGGAAGGATAGATATAAGGTGATCTTTTTGGGGAGGATGAGTTTGGGGACTATTTGGGGACTGACAGAGGTGTATCTTCAGTCAGTCAATCCGGTCTTCTCCTACCGAGAGAGTGACTCATGCATTACCAAATGCTACCAATAACAGTCTGCCATGGCCCGGCTTCTGAAGATCAAATTCCTTCATATCATTGCCACCAGAAGGCTAGCTAGCTGGTAGTGACTCCACAGATGTAATATGAATGAAGAGAGCATTACCAAAGAATGCTGGTCATGTTGATTCTTTGCTCTGTGAAGTTCATGATCATTTCCCAGGTGATATTACTGTAAACTGTGCTACGTATGGTGTCACCACTCACCACAATATTATTTCAAGCAGTCTTTACCGTAATAGCTGTACTGTAGTAATTAACTGCCGGTAATCACAAAGACACATTGTACTGCAAATTGGACAGAGATGGTCTCACTTGCTTTGACCCATATCAAGTCAACCATATCAAATGTCATTCAACCATCATTAAAACCCAATCAGTTTTAGAGATAGCCCATCTGATGATAATCAGAATAACCGTGTAACGACCACAGCGACTCCAGTCCTTCGCCTCTGTATCCGAGCCACACACCAGATGGGCAGTGTATGGTGACACTTGGTCATCAGTATTCTCAGACCACTTTTGATGAGCTCGCAGTTAGTTCCTCTGCTTTACATGGCTCTGCAACAAATTAGAAATGTTGACAAATGTCAAGGGCTAGCTGACGGAGCCACAAACACACACAGCAATTGCAAATCAAATCAAAATCAATAATTATTTGTCACATGTACCGAATACAACAGGTTTAGACCTTACCGTGAAATGCTTACTTACAAGCTATTTCCAAATGATGCAGAGTTAAAAAAAAAATCTATTACACATGAGAAATAAAACACACAAGAATTAAACTATATACCAGGAGTACATGTAGGCAGGGGTAAAATGACTAGGCATCAGGATATACTGTGTGTGTGTGGGTGTGCGTGCGTATGTGTGTTGTGTGTGCATCAGTGGAAGCTCCTCAGAGGAGGAAGGGGAGTGCCATCCTTCTCAGTGAATATCATAACAATGTCAATTGTAAAATGTAACAAAAAGCATAGATTAAACTATAGTAAATATAATCACATCACCAAATAATAAATAAAAAAAGTAAAGTAGAATCATCAGCACTCTGTAGGGTAACACCACGGTGTACATTGGGGTGGCAGGGTAGCCTAGTGGTTAGAGCGTTGGACTAGTAACTGAAAGGTTGCAAGTTCAAATCCCGAGCTGACCAGGTACAAGTCTGTCGTTCTGCCCCTGAACAGGCAGTTAACCCACTGTTCCTAGGCCGTCATTGGAAATAAGAATTTGTTCTTAACTGACTTGCCTAGTCAAATAAAGTAAAAATACAAAACCTAGAAGGCTAATGGTTCTCACTCCCTTCCATAGACTTACACAGTAATTATGACAACTTCCGGAGGACATCCTCCAGCCTATCAGAGGTCTTGCAGCATGAACTTACATGTTGTCCACAAAATCAAAGGATCAGAGAATTAACTTAGTACTGAGTTATATATATACTACTGTTCAAAAGTTTGGGGTCACTTAGAAATGTCCTTGTTTTTGAAAGAAAAGCTACTTTTGTTGTGTCACGACTCCCGCCGAAGTCGGTCCCTCTCCTTGTTCGGGCGGCAGTTGACGTTGCTGGCTTTCTGGCCACCGCCGATCCACTTTTCATTTTCCATTTGTTCTGTCTTTGTCTTATCACACCTGGCTTCACTCAACCAATTACTGGTTTATTATTTAACCCTCTGTTCCCCATGTTGTATTTGTGAGTGATTGTTATTTTGTTACGTGGATTATTGTCAGGCACTTTTATTTTAGACCGTGTTTTGGCACTTGTATGTGTTATGTGCTGTCATTTTGGTAACCGGTATTAAAGTGAGACTGTTTATATTACTCCGCTCTCCTGCACTTGACTTCGCCTCCCATATACACGCATTACACGTTGTCAATTAAAATGACATCAAATTGATCAGAAATACTAAATAATAGACTATTGTAGCTGGAAACTGCAAATTTTGGATCATTAGAAAACCCTTTTGCAATTATGTTAGCACAGCTGAAAACTGTTGTTCTGAAGAAAGTAGCAATAAATCTGTCCTTCCTTAGACTAGTTGAGTATCTGGAGCATCAGCATTTGTGGGTTCGATTACATGCTCAAAATGGCCAGAAACAAATAACTTTCTTCTGAAACTGTCACACTCTGATCTGTTTCACCTGTCCTTGTTATTGTCTCCACCCCTTCTCGGTGTCACTTATTATCCCCGGTGTATATATCCCTGTGTTTCCTGTCTCTCTGTGCCAAGTCAACAAGCGTTTATCCTTGCTCCTATTTTTTCCCAGTCTATTTTGGTTCTAGTCCTCCTGTTTTTGACCCTTGCCTGTACTGACTCCGAACCCGCCTGCCTGACCACTCTGCCTGTTCTGTCTTCAAGCCTGACTATCCCCTTGTACTGTTTTGACTCGGATCTGGTTGCTGAACCCCTGCCTGTCCTAACCTCGAGACTGCCCTTCGTCTGGTCCCGTTTTGAACTCTGACCCGGTTTATGAACTCTCGCCTGTCCCTGACCTACCTTTTGCCTACCCCTTGGATTAATCAATATTGGTGCTCAACGATCTGCTTCCTATGTCTGCATTTGGGTTTCGCCTTGTGTCCTTATAGAAACTCATCTGTCTTTTCTAGTTCTGCGACATTAAGAAATTCCATGCGAGAAATTTCCAAGAAACTGAAGATCTCGTACAACGTTGTGTTCTACTCCCTTCACAGAATAGCGCAAACTGGCCCTAACCAGAATAGAAAGAGGAGTGGGAAACAGTGAAGAGGCTGGCCTTCTAGGCAGAGTTGCAAAGAAAAAAACATGTCTCACACTGGCCAATAAAAAGTAAAGATTAAGATGGGAAAAATAACACAGACACCGGACAGAGGAACTCTGTTGCGGTAGTACACAGTGTGGTATGAGATCGTCAGTTTCTAGGCAATTTCTCGCATGGAATAGCCTTCATTTCTCAGAATAAGAATAGACTGCCGTGTCCTCTTCACTACTGAGGGTGTGTGTGTGTGGACCATGTTAAGTCCTTAGTGATGTGGACACCGAGGAACTTGACCCGCTCAACTACAGCCCCGTCGATGTGGATAGGCGCGTGATCTACCCTCTTTCTCCTAGTCTACAATCAGCTCCTTGGTCTTGTTGACATTGAGGGAGAGATTGTTGTCCTGGCACCACACTGCCAGGTTTCTGACTTGCTCATCGCGGTCAGTGATCAGGCCTACCACTGTCGTGGTAGCAAACTTAACAATGCTGTTGGAGTCACGCGTGGCTACACGGTCATGGGAGTACAGCAGGAGACTAAGCACACACCCCAGTGTGGCACATATGTTAGCATGTGAAGTGCAAATAGAAATTGCATAACGTGTGGATCTGTTGGAGCGATATGATAATTCAAGTGGATCCAGGGTGTCTGGTATGATGGTGTTAATGTGTGCCTTGACCAGCCTTTCAAAGCACTTCATGATTGCAGACTGAGTGCAATCGGGAAATAATCATTTAGGCAGTTCTTACGAACTCTAAGGTAGCCAGCAGCATACCACCCTACATCCCGCTGATGGTTTGCTTCTGAAAATAAGCAGGATCGGTCCTGGATGGGAGACCAGATGCTGCTGGAAGAGGTGTTGGAGGGCCAGTAGGAGGCACTCTTTCCTCTGGTCTAAAAAAATATCCCAATGCCCCAGGTCAGTGATTGGGAACATTGCCCTGTGTAGGGTGTTGCCTTTCGGATGGGACGTTAACCAGGTGTCCTGACTCTCTGTGGTCACTAAAGATCCCATGGCACATAACTGTAAGAGTAGGGGTGTTAACCCTGGTGTCCTGGATAAATTCCCAATCTGGCCCTCATACCATCATGGCCACCTAATCATCCCCCAGTTTACAATTGGCTCATTCATCTCCCCTGTAACTATTCCCCAGGTTGTTGCTGTAAATGAGAATGTGTTCTCAGGCAACTTGGATAAATAAATCAAAAACAGGGACAATGGTGGTCAGCTTGAAACATGTTGGGATTACAGACGGGTACAGGAAGAGGTTGAAAATGACAGTGAAGATGCTTGCCAGCAGGTCTGCGCATGCTCTGAGAACTTATGTCCAGTCTCGCGGCCTTGCAAGTGTTCACCTGTTTACAAGTCTTACTCACATCAGCCACAGAGAGCAAGTTCACACAGTCGCCTGGGACATCGTCTATGTCCAGTCCCTAAAAAGCGGTAACTTTAGCCTTTAGATGTGACCGGTAATCCATGGCTTCTGGTTTGGGTATGAACGTGCAGTAATAATAGCATGCGTGGAGGGAGGGAGGGAGGGAGGAAGGGAGAGACAGGGGTGTCGTCAATGGTGAGGGTGAGGTTGCCAGCTTTGGTGAGGGTGGATTTGGTGCCTATGAATTAGAGTTCTGTCCTATCAATGTTGAGCATGGGGAATTTTTGTTGTATCCATTTTTTTATTGCAGAGGCAGGATTCAATGTGGATCATAGGTAGGTTGAGGAAGGATTTGGTGATGAGGTAGATCTAGGTGTCATCGGCATAGCAATAGAAGTCAAGGTTGACGTGATGGAGGATCTAACCAAGGTGAAGGATGAGATGTCCTGGGGGGACACCCTGTATAACTGCAGCTGAGTCTGAAGTGTGGCCCTTGAGGGAGATGTGTCCGGTTTGTGGGGTATTATTTTAGCCAGGAGAGTGTGGTGCCCTTTGGGATCTGATGGCACTCAGGTCAAGGAGAATCAAGATGTTGAGAGCACCAGCGTCAGCAGAGGTCAGGAGGTCATTGATAACTTTGAGGAGTGCAGTTTCAGTACTGTGGAGGGGCGGAAACCAGATTGGAAAGGCTCAAACAGGATGATGATTAGCAAGTGGGTCTGTAATTGGGAGGCAACAGTACGTTCCAGAGTCTTGGCAAGGAATTGGAGGTTGGAAATGGGGCAGAAGTTATTTGGGATGGTGGTGTCCAGTCCTGGTTTTTTTAAGATGGGGAGGACTGCAGCTGTTTTGTAGTTGGACGGGACAGTTCAGTGGGCAAGGGAGAGGTTGACGGTGTGTGTGAGATATGGACAGAGAGCAGGAAGGCATTGATGAGGACAGTGGGGAGAGGATACAGGGATGGACAGAGAGCAGGTAGGAGGGCATTGATGAGAACAGTGGGGAGAGGATCCAGGGATGGACAGAGAGCAGGTAGGAAGGCATTGATGAGAACAGTGGGGAGAGCATCCAGGGATCAAGTTTTAGTATTGGATGACATGATGAGTTTTGATATATAAGGAGAGTCAATGGGGGACAAAATCGGAGAGCCTGCTTTCAGGGGTGACGTTTGGGAGTTTGACAGGGGGATAGGTGACTGAGGGAGATTCATCAGTCAGTGATGAGTTTATTTTGGCGATCTTGTCCTTGAAAAACTGAAGGGAGGAGTTGCAGAGTTCAGTTGAGGGAGTAGAGAAGGTGTGGTCACAAGTCTGAAGTAGTTTGCTGACAGTGGAGAACAGAGTCCAGGAGTTCTTATTGGAGCTGTTGATGGTGTTGGAGAAGTAGGTGGACCTGGCAGCACTGAGGCCATCTCTGTAGCTGGAGAGGTGGGGTTTGTTGGCCTCAGTGTGGATGGTGAGCCCATACTTCCTGCTCGGGTGCTCCAGGCGGCAGCCAGCTTGCTTCAGGTTGCGGAGCTCAGGGGTCAACCAGGGGGAGGAGAAGGAGGAGGAGGAGGTGACAGGTTTAGCTTGGAGCGGGGTCAGAGAGTTGAGGGAGACAGATAGAGCAGTATGGAATTGGGCAGCTAGTTGAGTCGGGGGCGTGGTCAAGAGGCAGGGCAGAGCAGATTGATTAGAGAGTTGGAGGGAAATGAAGGATGTTGTGGTCACACAGTGGGAACAGGTAGGGGGAAATATGAATTAGTTTGAAGCCAATAGTGCAGACGAGGTCAAGTACGTATCCTTTACTGTGACTGGGAACATTGACACTATGTGGACGATGTCGTTGATGCACTTCCTGATAAAACTTGTGACTGATTATGTCAATTCCTTGATGCTGACGGATGAGTCCCAAAACATAGTCCAGTCTGCACTAGCAAAACAATCCTGTAACATAGCTTCCACTTCGTCAGACAAATTCTACACCAAGCGCGACATTGGTACTTCCTATTTGAGCTTCTGTTTGTAAACGATAAGCAAAGGATATAATCGTGGTCTGATTGACTGAAGGGAGGTCTAGGGTGGGCCTTGTATGCATGTCTGTGGGTTGAATAAAAGTGATCCAGACTTTTAGCCCCGCTTGTGGCACAGGAGACGTGCTGGTAAAACTTGGGTAAGACTGCTTTTAATCTTCTTGAGTTAAAGATACCAACTACAAGGAACGCAGCCTCTGGGTGTGTGGTTTCTTCTTTGTTTACGGCCCCATACAGTATTCGTTGAGTGCCAAATTGGTGTTGGCTTGTGGTGGGTTGTAGACTGCAGTGATAATTATATATGAGAACTCTCTTAGAAGACAGAAGGGTCTAATATTTACCATGAGGTATTCAGCTTGAGATTGTCTTCATACTGGAAGCTGAAACACTAAACACTCCTTGACAAATAAGCGCAATACTCCGTTGTTCGGTCTTGGCGGTGCATTGAGAAACCGTCAAGTTGGATATGTAGCGCCTTGGAGAGCCATGTCTCTGTGAGGCATAGAATGTTACAAGGGAGTGCCTGATGGCTTTTTGTTCAGCGAATCAATCTAACCAAGATGCCTGCTCTTCTCCCGAGTCTCTGCTGGTGGCGCTTCTTTGGTAATCTGTAGAGGGGAACTAGGGTCCGTTGTAAACAAAGAGTCCAGAGACGTTGAGTCAGTAAGTCAGTAACAGACGATCTGATGTCCTAAACTGCTTGGCGGTCATAGGTGATAAGAGCATGAACCTTCTGTACAAAGAAAGTAAAGATGAACAGGAAAAAAGTAAATTTTCTAGCAAAGTTGGGTCAGAGCTCGTAAATTGGCAGCCTTTTGCATTGATGCCATCTACCCCAGATAGAGGGATAGTCACAGAGTGCAGACAGATGATTCTCTGTTGTCCTCTGTGTCTGTTTGCATGTTTGTTTGTGTGTGTGTGTGTGTGTGTGTGTGTGTGTGTGTGTGTGTGTGTGTGTGTGTGTGCTTGTACAAGTTTATGTATGTTACTCAGTTTCCCTCTGTGGGATCATAATATGATTACCAAGTCATCGATATCACCTCACCATTATGTGCAACCTACATCCAACGTGATCCGTGACTTTTGCTTTGGTATGGTTTGGGAGGTGAAATTAGATATTGATCATAGAATATTGAAATAAAACGTTTAATATGAAACCATGTATTTTTTTATGTGACTGGGTCATAAAATTTGTGGTCATACCCAGTTAGCACATTTGGTTCCTTGGAAGTTGTGTGAACATACATTTGTGTTTTTAGCATTGGTTCTGGGAACGAAGCCATATGTTTCCTGAATGGTAAAACAGAAAGTGAAAATGTGACCTGTTCTGGGAATTTGAATGTTTAGGTTGCAGGGAGGTTCTGAGAATGTTTTACTCTGGTCCCTTGAAATTCCTCCTTTGAGGTTTAATAAATGCTATGAGAATGGAAATTATAGGTTATTTGTAGGTTTTTTAATGTCTTCCTTAAAACATGTGACTTTTAATTACACTGCTAGCTTATTTTGAGTTAACTTTTTTGAACTCCAAGCACAGTTAAGACACATGGAAATGAATTTCCTTAGGCATTAATCATGCAAACACATGCACGTTTTATTGTGACATTGCATCACAAAGTCCAACTTCAAAACATAAATGTAAAAACCAAAGCCTGTATTGATATCAAATTCCCTCTCTTCTCTACCACTCCTGCGATCTCAAGTCTGAGTCACTGAGTCACTACAAGGTCAAAGTTTCAGTGGTGCCCTGCAGTGTTTGTTTGTTCGTTGATTAAACTCATCCATTTTTGCTGCTTTGTTATAGTAGTTTAATAGTGTTTTGTGTTGCATCGGATTACCGATTAGGCTACTGTAGAGCGACATGAAGTGCGCACAGTGGATATTCTCCTACCTGGATTACTTTTGCTGTTACCTGAAACAGCATTCGAACTTCTGGGAAAGTCGGCGGCAACACACACTGCGCTTTAGCAGAAATGATCTCTTGCAATGTAACAACTCGCATTGGGGAGAATGGACCAAAGGGGACATACATGCAGAGATGGTGAGACAAAACAACCAGGGCGAAGGATTACTAAGAAGGAAGAGGAAAAGACGCGGGAAAGGAGGTGTGGCCAGAGGTTGAGGAGGAACAAAACAAAGATTCCGCTTCCAACTATCCTGCTCTCCAATGTCCAATCAATAAAGGGGAAAATGGATGAATTGCGGGCAAACTCACGGTATCTACATGAATACAGGGAGGCCTGTGTGATGTCCTTTTCTGAAACTTGGCTGTCGGAGGTGGTGCCTGACTCTGAAGTCACCCCTGACAGATTCACTATTACTCGGATGGACAGAGACAAGTGAGGCTACTGGAAGGCTAAGGAGCACTGAGGGGGAGTCTGTGTTCGGATAAATGATAGGTGGTGTAAAACCCTTTCAGTAGCATTAATTACTCTAGTTACCCCACCTCTCTCTCTTCCCCAGTAGCTTTAATTAATCTAGTTACCCCACCTCTCTCTCTTCCCCAGTAGCTTTAATTACTCCAGTCACCCCACCTCTCTCTCTTCCCCAGTAGCTTTAATCACTCCAGTTACCCCCTCTTTTCCCCAGTAGCTTTAATCACTCCAGTTACCCCCTCTTTTCCCCAGTAGCTTTTATCACTCCAGTTACCCCACCTCTCTCTCTTCCCCAGTAGCTTTAATTACTCTAGTTACCCCACCTCTCTCTCTTCCCCAGTAGCTTTAATCACTCCAGTTACCCCACCTCTCTCTCTTCCCCAGTAGCTTTAATTACTCTAGTTACCCCACCTCTCTCTCTTCCCCAGTAGCTTTAATTACTCTAGTTACCCCACCTCTCTCTCTTCCCCAGTAGCTTTAATTACTCTAGTTACCCCACCTCTCTCTCTTCCCCAGTAGCTTTAATCACTCCAGTTACCCCACCTCTCTCTTCTTCCCCAGTAGCTTTAATCACTCCAGTTACCCCACCTCTCTCTCTTCCCCAGTAGCTTTAATCACTCCAGTTACCCCACCTCTCTCTCTTCCCCAGTAGCTTTAATCACTCCAGTTACCCCCTCTTTTCCCCAGTAGCTTTAATCACTCCAGTTACCCCCTCTTTTCCCCAGTAGCTTTAATCACTCCAGTTACCCCACCTCTCTCTCTTCCCCAGTAGCTTTAATCACTCCAGTTACCCCACCTCTCTCTCTTCCCCAGTAGCTTTAATCACTCCAGTTACCCCCTCTTTTCCCCAGTAGCTTTAATCACTCCAGTTACCCCCTCTTTTCCCCAGTAGCTTTAATCACTCCAGTTACCCCCTCTTTTCCCCAGTAGCTTTAATCACTCCAGTTACCCCACCTCTCTCTTTTCCCCAGTAGCTTTAATCACTCCAGTTACCCCCTCTCTTCCCCTTCTCCAACATGCTAACTAGTCCTAGACACACTCCATAAATCCTACACATGGGAAAGTTAGAAAAAAAGTAAGAAAAAGAGAAGGGAAGACAAGCAAAGAGTAGGAAAGCAAAGAGTAGGAAAGCAAAGAGTAGGAAAGAGAGAGAGAGAGAGTGAAAGAAATGGAGAAATAGAAGGAAAGAGAACGAGCAGAAAAGAGACAGAGCAACAGAAGGAAAGAGAGTCCAAGAGAAGGATAGAGAGAGAAAGAGAAGGAAAGAGAGGCCAAGAGAAGGAAAGAGAGGGAGAGGAAAGAGAAGGAAAGAGAGGACAAGAGGGGGAAAGAGAAGGATAGAGAAGGAAAGAGAGGACAAGAGGGGGAAAGAGAAGGATAGAGAAGGAAAGAGAGGCCAAGAGAAGGAAAGAGAGGGAGAGGAAAGAGAAGGAAAGAGAGGACAAGAGGGGGAAAGAGAAGGATAGAGAAGGAAAGAGAGGGAGAGGAAAGAGAAGGAAAGAGAGGACAAGAGGGGGAAAGAGAAGGAAAGAGAGGGAAAGAGAAGGAAAGGGATAAAGAGAGGGAAAGAGACAGAAAGGGATAAAGAGAGGGAAAGAGACAGAGCAATAGAAGGAAAAAGAGAGAAAGAGAAGGAAAAAGAAGGAAAGAGGCAAAGAGAAGGAAAGAGAAGGAAAAAGAAGGAAAGAGGCAAAGAGAAGGAAAGAGAAGGAAGGAGGCAAAGAGAGGAAAGAGAAGGAAAGAGAGGGAAAGACAAGGAAAGAGAGAGAGGGAAAGAGACAGAGATACGTGTGGTCCACTGCACTCAAGGTGATTCATTCTATAAATTATATTTTTCTCTTTCCTTCCCTCCTTTTCTTTCTCTCCTAAGTACTAGCAGAGTAAGGAATCCCACAATACGATAAACCACACGCAACCATGTGATCACTTGAAGTTAGTGTGACAACATGAAACTACATGTGAAAACGTGATCATGTGAAGTGATTCACATGAAATTTGACATGTGAAATCATGTCGTTATTCTGTGAGGCTCCCTCTGCCTTTGACTGATAAACGTTTTCTTCCCATGGCCAAGAGGGCTTGGTCATGCCGTTTAACGACAATGCTACTGTTACTGTAGTGTATGTCGACTACCATGTTTATAGCCCAACAGAACAGCAAGCAAAAGACAGTAGTACGCCAGTGAGTTGTGTTAGCATCGTTCTCAAGCCTGTACAAACAAAATACAAAATACTGACTCTACACACCCACTCACATACAAGCTGCTGCTACTCTGTTTATCTTATATCCTGTGGCCTAGTCATCTCTCCCTCCCTCCATCCCTACATCCCTCCAACCCTCTCCTCTCCCTCCCTCCATCCCTCCAACCCTCTCCTCTCCCTCCCTCCATCCCTCTCCTCTCCCTCCCTCCATCCCTCTAACCCTCTCCTCTCCCTCCCTCTATCCCTACATCCCTCCAACCCTCTCCACTCCCTCCCTCCATCCCTACATCTCTCCAACCCTCTCCCCTCCCTCCATCCCTCCAACCCTCTCCCCTCCCTCCCTCCATCCCTCCAACCCTCTCCTCTCCCTTCCTCCAACCCTCCAACCCTCTCCTCCTCTCCCTCCCTACATCCCTCCAACCCTCTCCTCCATCCCTCCATCCCTCCTTCCCTCTCCTCTCCCTCCCTCCATACCTCCATCCCTCCACCCCAGAATAATAACCACTGATCAATCACTCTGGTCAACAATCTGATGTCTCCATATACTGAGACTGCTCTGGATGTCAATGGAAGGTGACAGTAAAGTTATACAGCATCAGAATGGGTCGCTAAGTGACCACCGGTCACCGTCCAGCCAGGGTGATACTTAGTGAAGTTGTGAGTGAAGAACTTCAGGTGTGTGTAAAAAAGCCAGGTTATTGATGTCTGCTGCCTGTGTGTGTGTGTGTGTGTGTGTGTGTGTGTGTGTGTGTGTGTGTGTGTGTGTGTGTGTGTGTGTGTGTGTGTGTGTGTGTGTGTGTGTGTGTGTGTTTGACTCACTCTGAACAGGTAGCACACCCGTATAGGGCCGATAAGCCCCAGAACTCCCAAAGAGGAAAATCAATACAACCCACTCTTCAACTCTTCCTGGCTCTGGTGTGTGTGTCTGCGTGTGTGTGTGTGTGTGTGTGTGTGTGTGTGTGTGTGTGTGTGTGTGTGTGTGTGTGTGTGTGTGTGTGTGTGTGTGTGTGTGTGTGTGTGTGTGTGTGTGTGTGTGTGTGTGCGCTTGTGTGTTTGACTCACTCTGAACAGGTAGCACACCCGTATTGGAGCCGATAAGCCCCAGAACTCCCAAAGAGGAAAATCAATACAACCCACTCTTCAACTATTCCTGGCTCTGGTGTGTGTGCGTGTGTGTGTGTGTGTCTGCGTGTGTGTGTGTGTCTGCGTGTGTGTGTGTGTGTGCGTGTGTTTGTGTGTGTCTGCGTGTGTGTGTGTGTGTGTGTGTGTGTGTGTGTGTGTGTGTGTGTGTGTGTCTGCGTGTGTGTGTGCGTGTCTGCGTGTGTGTGTGTGTGTGTGTGTGTGTCTGCGTGTGTGTGTCTGCGTGTGTGTGCGTAAAAAGAGGTCTGATGAGGACTCACAGTGAGAGGAAGGACTCAGGGAACCTTCTCTTATTAACATTCTTGGAAAAGTTTTCATTTAGAGACTGTAAAGAACCCTAAATACCTTAGAAGAAAACTCTGAGAGAGAGAGAGATAGTGAGAGAGACTGTAAAGCACCCTAAATACCTTAGAAGAAAACCTCTCTGAGAGATAGTGAGAGAGACTGTAAAGCACCCGAAATACCTTAGAAGAAAACCTCTCTGAGAGAGAGAGAGAGAGAGAGAGAGAGAGATAGTGAGAGAGACTGTAAAGCACCCTAAATACCTTAGAAGAAAACCTCTCTGAGAGAAAGAGAGAGATAGTGAGAGAGACTGTGCTACTCCACATAGCCAGCAATAAGTTTGGGATATTTGATTTGATGTGCCAGCTAGTCTTACTGTGGTCTTACAATTGAACAAAAAATACTTTACAGACAAGAGTCTTTACAATTTACATACATTTAAAAACAAGAACATGTTGTGCGTGTGGATCTATTAGTTACACATACGTGTCAGTACACACACACAACAAGTAGGTCACATGGGGGAGAGGCGTTGTGCTGTGAGGTGTTGCTTTATTTGTTTATTGAAACCAGGTTTGCTGTTCACTTGCGCTATATAAGATGGAAGGGAGTTCCATGAACTCATAGCTCTGTATAATACTATATGATTCCTTGAGTTTGTTCTGGACCTGGGGACTGTGAAAAGACCCCTGGTAGCATGCCTGGTGGGGTTCGTGTGTGTGTCGGTGCTGTGTGTAAGTTGACTATGCAAACAATTTGAAATTTCCAACAGAATAATGTTTCTTATAAAAACATGAATTGACAGTGTTTCCTCTTAGCCAACAGAGACTGGCATAGTTTTAATACTAATTAAGTGCAAGATGTTCTGTTCCCGGCCAGCTGCAGCTTAACTAGGTCCTTCTTTGTAGCACTTGATCATGTGACTGGACAATAATCAAGATAAGATAAAACTAGAGCCTGCAGGACTTGCTTTGTGGAGTGAGCATCTCTTTATTACGACTAGACCTCTCCCCATCTTTACAACCATTGCATCTATATGTTTTGACCATGACAGTTTACAATCTAAGGTAACGCCAAGTAATTTAGTCTCCTCAACTTGATCAACAGCCCCACCATTCATTAACCAGATACAATGTTTTAGATGTTCAGGACCAGTTTATTACTGGCCACCCATTCCAAAACAGACTGCAACACTTTGTTAAGGGTTTCGGTGACTTCATTAGCTGTGGTTGCTGATGCGTACATGATTGAATCATCAGCATACATGGACACACATGCTTTGTTGTCATGTTGTTCGTAATGATGGTCGGACCAAGGCGCAGCGTACGTAGAGTTCCACATATTTTATTAGAAAGTGAAACTTAGAAAACCAAAAACAATAAAGAATAAATAAACCGTGACGACAACAGGCAACTAAACATAAACAATATCTCATAACCCACAGGTGGAAAACATGCTACTTAAGTATGATCCCCAATTAGAGACAATGATTACCAGCTGTCTCTAATTGGAAATCATACCAACATAGAAAACAAACCTAGAACCCCACATAGAAAATAGAAACTAGAACAACCCCTAGTCACGCCCTGATCTACTCAACCATAGAAAGTAAATGCTCTCTATGGTCAGCACGTGACATTTGTTTAATGCCAAAGGCAGGTCATTGTTACAAATTTAAATTAGTAGAGGGCCTGGAGAGCTGCCCTGTGGTCCACCAAACTTTACATGTTTGATGTTAGATAAGCTTCCATTAAAGAAAACCCTCTGAGATCTGAGGTTGAAAGCCATTACCCTTTCTAGCGCAGGGGTTCCACTAGCGGAACACCTCGACAACATTCCGCTGAAAAGGCAGAGCGGGAAATTCAAAAATATCTTTTAGAAATATGTAACTTTCACACATTAACAAGTCCAATACAGCAAATGAACAATAAACATCTTGTTAATCTACCCATCGTGTCCGATTTCAAAAATGCTTTACAGCTAAAGCACAACATATGATTATGTTAGATCACCGCCAAGTCAAAAAAACACACAGCCATTTTTCCAGCCAAAGATAGGTGTCACAAAAATCAGAAATACCCCTCTCTCTCTCTCTCTCTCTCTCTCTCTCTCTCTCTCTCTCTCTCTCATTTCAACAGTAGATATCTCTCTAGCCCTCTCCCATTTCAACAGTAGAGATCACTCTACTCTCTCTCATTTCAACAGTAGAGATCTCTCTACTCAATTAAATTAAATTCAATTCAAGGGTCTTTATTGGCATGGTAAACGTGTTAACATTGCCAAAGCAAGTGAGGTAGATAATATACAAAAGTGAAATAAACAATAAAAATTAACAGTAAACATTACACATACAGAAGTTTCAAAACAATAAAGACAAATGTCATAATATATATATATATATATATAAACACACAGTGTTGTAACAATGTACAAATGGTTAAAGTACACAAGGGAAATAAATAAGCATAAATATGGGTTGTATTTACAATGGTGTTTGTTCTCCACTGGTTGCCCTTTTCTTGCGGCAACAGGTCACAAATCTTGCTGCTCTACTCTCTCTCTCATTTTAACAGTAGAGACCTTTACCCCTATCTCTCTCCTTTTGTACCCCTATATTCAATCCCCCGACCTGTTTAGACTGTTGGGAATTGTTCCTTCTCTTCTCCCTTTCTGCAGTCTCCTGTTTTCTACCTTTCTACTGCTCTTCTCCTCATTCTCTAGTTCTCTTTGTATGCCTGTGTTCCACCTCCCTCTTTCTCTCTCTCCATTGTCTCTGCTGGTTGGCATGTGGCTCAGCCCCCGGTGGCCTCATTATCAGCCTGGAAGACTGAGGGAGAGGGTCACACACACACACACACACACCCTCTGCCACTCCCTTGGTCTTGGGTGAATTGTCTCCACTCATCCATGCCATGTAGATTACAGTTTCATAATTACCATGGCAACAGGTAAACCAGGGTCAAACACTAATCTCAAATTCAAATGTAACTGGTGCAGTTCATCAAAACTATGAACTCTCAATGGCAGGTAGTTTAAGGGGAGAGGAGAGGCACAACAGCTGCATTTCTCTTTGTCTGCACGTTGCTTTCTATGAGGAAACAAAATGGAGTGAGATAGACGTGAGTGGTGAAATACAGAAGGACAAAGAGAGTGAAAGAAGCTTTTGCCGTGCTGTATCGCTTCCAAAACAAGAGAGCGATAGAGAGAGAGAGGGAGAGAGAGACAGGTGTCCGTCCCTAACCTGCATGTGAAACCAGAGAGGTGAAAGAACAAGAGAGAGAGTGAGAGACAGGTGTCCGTCCCTAACCTGCATGTGAAACCAGAGAGGTGAATGAACAAGAGAGAGAGTGAGAGACAGGTGTCCGTCCCTAACCTGCATGTGAAACCAGAGAGGTGAAAGAACAAGAGAGAGAGAGTGAGAGACAGGTGTCCGTCCCTAACCTGCATGTGAAACCAGAGAGGTGAAAGAACAAGAGAGAGAGTGAGAGACAGGTGTCCGTCCCTAACCTGCATGTGAAACCAGAGAGGTGAAAGAACAAGAGAGAGAGTGAGAGACAGGTGTCCGTCCCTAACCTGCATGTGAAACCAGAGAGGTGAAAGAACAAGAGAGAGAGTGAGAGACAGGTGTCCGTCCCTAACCTGCTTGTGAAAGAACAAGAGAGAGGGAGAGGGGAAGAAAGGTAGATTAGAAAGAGGAACACTACAGAATAAGAACTGCAGAGGGTTAGAAGTGTCCCTAACCTGCCTCACAAACCATAGAAGGATGGAGAAAGAGGGGGAGAGAGGAGAAGAGGAGAGGAGGCTTACCTGCCTCACAAACCAGAGAAGGATGGAGAGAGAGGGGCAGAAAGGGAGAGAGGAGAAGAGGAGAGGAGGCTTACCTGCCTCACAAACCAGAAGGATGGAGAGAGAGGGGCAGAGAGGGAGAGAGGAGGCTTACCTGCCCACAAACCAGAGACGGATGGAGAGAGGGGCAGAGAGAGGAGAAGAGGACGGGAGGCTTACCTGCCTCACAAACCCGAAGGATGGAGAGAGAGGGGCAGAGAGAGAGAAATGAGAAGAGGAGAGGAGGCTTACCTGCCTCACAAACCAGAGAAGGATGGAGAGAGAGGGGCAGAGAGAGGAGAAGAGGATGGGAGGCTTACCTGCCTCACAAACCAGAGAAGGATGGAGAGAGAGGGGCAGAGAGGGAGAGAGGAGAAGAGGAGAGGAGGCTTACCTGCCCACAAACCAGAGACGGATGGAGAGAGGGGCAGAGAGAGGAGAAGAGGATGGGAGGCTTACCTGCCTCACAAACCAGAAGGATGGAGAGAGAGGGGCAGAGAGAGAGAAAGGAGAAGAGGAGAGGAGGCTTACCTGCCTCACAAACCAGAGAAGGATGGAGAGAGAGGGGCAGAGAGAGGAGAAGAGGATGGGAGGCTTACCTGCCTCACAAACCAGAAGGATGGAGAGAGAGGGGCAGAGAGAGAGAAAGGAGAAGAGGAGAGGAGGCTTACCTGCCTCACAAACCAGAGACGGATGGAGAGAGAGGGGCAGAGAGAGGAGAAGAGGATGGGAGGCTTACCTGCCCACAAACCAGAGACGGATGGAGAGAGGGGCAGAGAGAGGAGAAGGGGATGGGAGGCTTACCTGCCTCACAAACCAGAAGGATGGAGAGAGAGGGGCAGAGAGAGAGAAAGGAGAAGAGGAGAGGAGGCTTACCTGCCTCACAAACCAGAGAAGGATGGAGAGAGAGGGGCAGAGAGGGAGAGAGGAGAAGAGGAGAGGAGGCTTACCTGCCTCACAAACCAGAGAAGGATGTAGAGAAAGGGGCAGAGAGGAGAGGAGGCGTTTTGACGGAAAAGATTAGGAGGTGAAGTGAAAGAAGCGTGACAGAAGTCAGGAGGACACAACATAACCACAACACAGGGCCCTCATCATCCCTCTCTCTTACCCTCCATCTCCCTCCCCTCTCTCCCTTCATTCCTCCAGAGATGCACTCTTCTGCCATCATGTGTTCTTTCATTTTGTAGTTCTCGTGGCCCACACCAGGTCTGTTGGGGAGGAATTTGGCAGAAAGAAAGGAGGGGTGAGAGGTAAGCAAGTGTAGATGGCTCTGCGATTCTGCAGTGCGTTGGCAGGACCATTCTGTCTCTCGTTCTCTTTCTTCTTATCTCTCTTTCTCTAGGGGGACAGGGAGACGGAAGAGTGTCTCTTGGGAGACAGGAGGATGGAGGTGGTGTGTCCTCAGTGTATTTTCACTTCTCTCTGTCTTCTAGTTTCTTTCCATCTGTCGTTTTACTGTTCTTTTGTTTCTGTGGCTTCCAGAGCCCTGAGCAGGACCTCGAGAGACAAACGCCATCGCTTCAGCCTCCAACATCCCAAAACCCATCTGTTACACACACACACACAGGGATATCAGCAGTCTGTAGTAGGGATATCAGTAGTCTGTAGTAGAGATATCAGTAGTCTGTAGTAGGGATATCAGTAGTCTGTAGTAGGGATATCAGTAGTCTGTAGTAGAGAGATCAGTAGTCTGAGGAGAGGGATATCAGTAGTCTGTAGTAGGGATATCAGTAGTCTAGTAGGGATATCAGCAGTCTGTAGTAGGGATATCAGCAGTCTGTAGTAGGGATATCAGTTGTCTGCAGTAGAGAGATCAGTAGTCTGTAGTAGGGATATCAGTAGTCTGTAGTAGGGATATCAGTAGTCTGAGGAGAGGTATATCAGCAGTCTGAGGAGAGGTATATCAGCAGTCTGTAGTAGGGATATCAGTTGTCTGTAGTAGGGATATCAGTAGTCTGTAGTAGGGATATCAGTAGTCTGTAGTAGGGATATCAGTAGTCTGTAGTAGAGAGATCAGTAGTCTGAGGAGAGGGATATCAGTAGTCTAGTAGGGATATCAGCAGTCTGTAGTAGGGATATCAGCAGTCTGTAGTAGGGATATCAGTAGTCTGTAGTAGAGATATCAGTAGTCTGTAGTAGGGATATCAGTAGTCTGTAGTAGGGATATCAGTAGTCTGTAGTAGAGAGATCAGTAGTCTGAGGAGAGGGATATCAGTAGTCTGTAGTAGGGATATCAGTAGTCTAGTAGGGATATCAGCAGTCTGTGGTAGGGATATCAGCAGTCTGTAGTAGGGATATCAGCAGTCTGTAGTAGGGATATCAGTTGTCTGCAGTAGAGAGATCAGTAGTCTGTAGTAGGGATATCAGTAGTCTGTAGTAGGGATATCAGTAGTCTGAGGAGAGGTATATCAGCAGTCTGAGGAGAGGTATATCAGCAGTCTGTAGTAGGGATATCAGCTGTCTGTAGTAGGGATATCAGTAGTCTGTAGTAGGGATATCAGTAGTCTGTAGTAGGGATATCAATAGTCTGTAGTAGAGAGATCAGTAGTCTGAGGAGAGGGATATCAGTAGTCTGTAGTAGGGATATCAGTAGTCTAGTAGGGATATCAGCAGTCTGTAGTAGGGATATCAGCAGTCTGTAGTAGGGATATCAGTTGTCTGCAGTAGAGAGATCAGTAGTCTGTAGTAAGGATATCAGTAGTCTGTAGTAGGGATATCAGTAGTCTGTAGCAGGGATATCAGTAGTCTGTAGTAGGGATATCAGTAGTCTGAGGAAAGGTATATCAGTAGTCTGTAGTAGGTATATCAGTAGTCTGTAGTGGGGATATCAGTAGTTTGTAGTCGGGATATCAGTAGTCTGAGGAGAGGGAGATCAGTAGTACAGGAGTCTGTGGAAATGGGGATCAGTAATCTGGACAGCGGGCTTTATAGTACTGGATTCTGGTGATACACAAATACAAACATTGAAATTGCATTTATGATATAATTTATTTAGATACTGTATACATCTCCTGTTTGGCATGTTTATTGTGATGCGGTTCACAGCAGCACTGATGGATGTGTTGACTTGACAGCTGTGTCAGAGTTTTGAACCACCCTTTCCCCCCTGTTATCCCATGCTGGCTGAAGATGTAGCTAGCCAGTAACTAGCTAACACCAGAAACAGAAAGAATGGCGCCGGAGGGGATAGCTACCGTTTCACGGGCTCCGAACCAACTGTGCTATTTTGTGAGTGTTTTTCACATTGTTTATAACTTATTTTGTACATAATGTTGCTGCTACTGTCTCTTATGACCAGAAAGAGCTTCTGGATATCAAGACAGTGAGCCTGTGGATTACTGAAGAAAATGTGCAAACAAAATGGAGGTTTTTAGATATAAAGACAGACTTTATCGAACAAAAGGAACATTTATTGAATAAATTAATGACTTCTGAGTGCAACCATATGAAGATCATGACTTGTGTAACTCTTCTACTTGGCTGGTTACTGTTTGTAATGATTTGTCTGCTGGGCTATGTTCTCAAATAATCGTAAGGTATGCTTTCACTGTAAAGCATTTTAAAATCTGACACGTGGTTGGATTCACAAGAAGTTAATCTTTAAACCTATGTAAAATAATTGTATATTTTCTGAATTGTTATAATGTGTATTTCTGTATTTGAATATGGAGCTCTGCAATCTCACTGGATGTTGGCCAGGTGGGACGCACATACCCTAGAGGTTAAATCATTTGTTAATTGGCTAGATTTGTCACACCCTGATCTGTTTCACCTGTCTTTGCGCTTGTCTCCACCTGCCTCCAGGTGTCGCCCTTCTTCCCCATTATCCCCTGTGTATTTATACCTGTGTTTTCTGTCTATCGGCTGCCAGTTCGTCTTGTTTGTTCAAGTCAACCTGCGGTTTGTCTCAGCTCCTGCTTTTCCTCAGCCTCTTTTTTCTCACCCTCCTGGTTTTGACACTTGCCTGTTCTGACTCTGAGCCTGCCTGCCGTCCTGTGCCTTTGCCCCTACTCTGGATTACCGACCTCTGCCTGACCTGTCCCTGGGCCTGCCTGAGGTCCTGTACCTTGGCCTCTCTACTCCGGATTATCGACCCCTGCCTGCCTTTACCTGTCGTTTGCCTGCCCCGGTTGTTACAATAAACATTGTTACTTCAACAGTCTGCACTTGGGTCTTACCTGAAACCTGATCGTACAAACTGGCCATGACTGACCAGCTCCGCAACGCCATCTCCTCTCAAGGAGCCCTCATTGGTAGACACGAGGAGATGCTTCGTGGTCTGATGGAAGGTTTCGAACGTCACGACCTAGCATTGGACGCTTTGCTGGAGCAATTCCGTGGGTTGCCTAGTGGGCAGCCTACCACGACGGAAACCTCCCAGCCCCTCAGTAACCCAGCTGGTAGCAGCGCCGTCAGCCCGGTTTTCCGAGAACCCCGCTTACCACACCCGGAGTGATAGAATGGAGATTCCAGAACCTGCCGGGCCTTTCTCTCCCAGTGTTCTCTCATTTTCGAGCTGCAGCCTTCTTCGGTCCCCTCTGACCGCTCGAAGATTGCGTACATTTTTATGCTGATGTCGGGGAGGGCACTTGTATGGGCCACAGCGGTGTGGGAGCAACAATCCCCCGTCTGCCTCAGTCTGGAGGTATTCGTGGTGGAGGTGAGAGGTTTTGAGGCTCCGGTGTCCGGTGTCCGGGAGAGAGACTGCTCGGAAGTAACTCCAGCTTCAGCAGGGCTCCCTCAGTGTGGCAGCTATAAGGTGGAGTGATGCACGCTGGCAGAGGAGGGTACCTGGAACACGAAAGGCTGGAGCCCATCCTGCCACACTCATTGCCTGAAGTCAGCTCTGCCTGCCCTTGGAAATTGCCCCGCACCTCTCTGCCAGCCCCACGGAGTACAGGATCTCCAGTAGGGGTTCAGTAAGGCCCGGACCACTTCGCTTCCACAGCACTGACCGGTATCCAAGAAGGTCAAGCCAGATGCGCTGACACGCTGCAGCTACACCTCAGGAATCCAAGACCATTCCCCCCCGCTCCAAGATCATTAGCCCCTCTGATGTCCGTCCTCTGTTGCCCCGTCCTCTCCGTATACTTCCAACCTTTCCTATTAAAGCCATGTCTCACAGCCCTTTGTCTTCTGTTCTAAACATCAAAGTACATCTGACCAAACTATGAAAGACAAGCATTGTAATTTTTTATTTAATGGAAACCTCTCCAACATAATCAAGGGATAATCAGGAATTCCCCAGGGCAGCTGTCTAGGCCCTTTGCTTTTTAAAATCTTTACTAATGACATTCAACCGGCTTTGAGTAAATGTATGTGGATGACTCAACACTATACACACCAGCTGCTACAGCGACTGCAATGACTGCAAACACTTTACAAAGAGCAGCAGTTAGTTTCAGAGTGGGTGGCAAGGAATGAGTTAGTCCTAAATATTTCTAAAATTTAAAGCATTGTTTTTGGGACAAATCATTCCCTAAAACCTAAACCTCAATGAAATCTTATAGTAAATATTGTGGAAACTGAGCAAGTTGAGGTGGCTAAACTGCTTGGAGTAATCCTGGATTGTAAAACTGTTATGGTCAAAACCTATTCATACAACAGTAGCTAAAATGGGGAGAAGTCTGTCCATAATAAAGCGCTGCTTTACCTTCTTAACAGCACTATCAACAAGGCAGGACCTACAGGCCATAGTTGTCGCACCTGGACGACTGTTCAGTCTTGTGGTGCCACAAAAAGGGACCAAATTACAATTAGTTTAGAACAGGGCAGCACGGCTCCCTTGGATCAGAGAGCTAATAATAATATGCATGTCCATCAAAGTGGAGGAGAGATTAACTTCATCACTACTTGTATTTATCACTTCCTTCCTTCCTCACTTCCTTCAGCCTGTCAAACAATCTGACTCACCAGAGAGAGACAAATTACCAGAAAAATTACAAGCATGAAGGATGGAGGGAGGGAGGGAGGGAGGGAGAGAGGGAGGGAGGGAGAACAGGAGGACTCATGACAAGCGGAGGAGAGAGAAAAGGACTCTAGTGTATGTACATGGATGGAGCTTCTTTTGTTGATGTCATGTCTCAAATGGGTTTGTTCCATTTCAACTGCTAGTCCCTAGTCCCTAACCCCTTGGCAAGTCAGAGATTTAGAAATATTATAAATGTTTTAACTAACACTTTCTCTCTAAAAGGAATTTTCTTTTCAGTGATTATCCTCTCAGATCTGACTGACTAGGAAGAAGGGAGTGGGGGCTAGTAGTGAATTTGGAACGGGACCCCAAAGTTAGGAGTGGGCTTTAATACTGAGATGTGGCAGGAAAGAGAAAGACCCTTCGGGTGACTTAACATCAAAATACATTTCATTTCATTTCTTCAGAGGAACACTGGCAAGGAGTGTGATGGAATGTGGGCAGAAAAGCCTAACTGTTGCCGTGGAGACCAAAGAAGGATTTCCTCAGCCTACTGAACGGTCCTACTGGACTCCTCTGAACCCTCCTACTGAACCCTCCTACTGAACCCTCCTACAGGACCCTACTACTGGACCCTCCTACTGGACCCTCCTACTGGACTCCTCTGAACCCTCCTACTGAACCCTCCTACTGGACTCCTCTGAACCCTCCTACTGGACTCCTCTGAACCCTCCTACTGGACTCCTCTGAACCCTCCAACTGGACAGACAGACATGTTGTGACCTCCCTATGGAGGTGATGTTTGTCTATAACACAACTACATAATACATCTCATACACCTGGTGACAAGACATTGTAGAGGGTGTGTGTGTGTGTCTTTGTGTGAGTGTTCTTGGTGTGTGAGTCTGCAGTGTGCTAGCACAGACTGCATGGTTGGCTGCACATGACAGCACATCTTAACTCCCACAGGCTCGTCCCCTCACACTCTGAGCGACCCTGCTACTACACACACACACACACACACACACACAGCTAATGGTAGATTAAACAGTTGCAGCGATATTATGAGCTAATGTCCCACCTGTGTGTGTGTGTGTGTGTGTGTGTGTGTGTGTGTGTGTGTGTGTGTGTGTGTGTGTGTGTGTGTGTGTGTGTGTGTGTGTGTGTGTGTGTGTGTGTGTGTGTGTACAAGGTTAGTTAAACAAGACTGTGTGTGTGAAGAGAACAGATGGCCCAGGCATATCACTCAGAGCGTAATACAACTAACGTAGCACACACAGATACATACATACACACACACACACACACACACACACACACATACATACATACATACATACATACATACATACATACATACATACCACTTAATTAGATCCAGAGTTCGGACACACCTGAGGAAGAGCAATGAGAATGCCAGCTCCGAAATCCTGGGCTTTGTGCCGTCTTCATGCATGAAGAGATTTACGCTCTCTCTCACACGCCATGTCTTTCTCTCCCTCTCTCTCACACAGAGTCAGGGACTTGTTCAGTCACCCAAAAAACCTGACATCTGGACATCCCCACAGGCCAAACCTCCACCTCACACACACACACACACCTCGGTGATGTATGTGGTAAGCTGAGCGGGGACTCAAGCAAGTTACGAGAGAGAGACAGAGAGAGACAGAGAGAGAGCGAGACAGAGAGAGAGAGACAGGGGTACAAACACTTACATGGAGGTCACAGCATTCCTTCCCCCATATGCCGCCCTAGACACAACTACGTAAACATAACCAACAGAAACGGGTCACAACTCCTGCAGCTCTCTCGCTGGGTCTCTACATAGTCAATGGTAGGCTTTGAGGAGACTCCTATGGTAGGTACACCTATAGCTCATCTCTTGGCAGTAGTACTGTAGACTACCTTATCACTGACCTCAACCCAGAGTCTTTTAGAGCGTTCACAGTCCACTGACACCCAATCAGATCACAGCAAAATCGCACTCTACTTGAACAGAGCAACACTCAATCATGAGGCATCAAAGCCAAAGGAGCTGAATAATATTAAGACATGCTTTAGATGGAAGGAATGTAGTGTGGAAATCTACCAAAAAGCAATTAGTCAACAACAAATTCAATCCCTCCTAGACAATTTCCTGAACAAAATGTTCCACTGTAATAGTGAAGGTGTAAACATGGCAGTAGAACACCTAGACAGTATATTTGACCTCTCAGCTTCCCTATCAAATGTAAAAATTTCAAGCAGATAATCAAAGAAAATGAACAACAATGACAAATGGTTTGATGAAAAATGCAAAAACCGAAGAAAAACAATTGAGAGACCTGTCCAACCAAAAACATAGAGACCCAGAAAACCTGAGCCTACACCTTCACTATGGTGAATCACTAAAACAATACAGAAATTCAGTACGGAAAAAGAAGGAACAGCATGTCAGAAATCAGCTCAATGTAATTGAATAATCCATAGACTCTAGACCACTTCTGTCAATATTGGAATACACTAAACCAACTAAACCAACAACACGAAGAGAGTTATCTATTCAAAACAGAGATGTAAACCACCAACAACACGAAGAGAGTTATCTATTCAAAACAGAGATGTAAACCACCAACAACACGAAGAGAGTTATCTATTCAAAACAGAGATGTAAACCACCAACAACACGAAGAGAGTTATCTATTCAAAACAGAGATGTAAACCACCAACAACACGAAGAGAGTTATCTATTCAAAACAGAGATGTAAACCACCAACAACACGAAGAGAGTTATCTATTCAAAACAGAGATGTAAAACCACTTCTCCATCAAACAGCAAAAACAAATCTTACAATCAACTATTTAAGACCAGAAACCACTGTATTCTCCACTTACATTGAATGAACTACAGTACAAAATACAAACCCTCCATCCCAAAAAGGCCTGTAGGGTTGATGGTATCCTAAATGAAATGATAAAATATACAGACCACGAATTCCAAATGGCTATATTTAAACACTTTAACATCATCCTCAGCTCTAGCATATTCCCCAATATTTGGAACCAAGGACTGATCATCCCAATCCACAAAGGTGGAGACAAATTTGACCTCAATAACTACCATGGGATATGCGTCAACAGCAACCTCAGGAAAATCCTCTGCATTATCATTAACAGACTCGTACATTTCCTAAGCGAAAACAATGTACTGAGCAAATGTCAAATTGGCTATTTACTAAATTGCCGTACAACAGACTGCGTAGTCACCCTGCACACCCAAACAAACAAAGCAAAGGCAAAGTCTTCTCATGTTTTGTTGATTTCAAAAAAGCTTTTGACTCAATTTGGCATGAGGGCCTGCTGGTCAAATTGATGGAAAGTGGTGTTGGGGGAAAAATATACAACATTCTAAAATCCATGTATACAACCTTGGCAAAAAAACACACACATTTCTTTCCACAGGGCCGAGCGCTGAGACAGGGATGCAGCTTAAGCCCCACCCCATTCAACATATATATCAACGAGATGGCGAGGGCACTAGAACGGTCTGCAGCACACGACCTCACCCTACTAGAATCTGAAGTCAAATGTCTACTGTTTGCTGATGATCTGGTGCTTCTGTCCCCAACCAAGGAGGTCCTACAACAGCACCTAGATCTTCTGCACAGATTCTGTTAGACCTGGGCCCTGACAGTAAATCTCAGTAAGACTCCAGCTGCCAGGACCACGAATTCAAATTCCATCTAGACACCATTGCCCTAGAACACACAAAACACTACACATACCTCGGCCTAATCATCAGCGCCACAGGTAACTTCCACAAATATGTGAATGATCTGAGAGACAAGGCAAGAAGGGCCTTCTATGTCATCAAAAGGAACATCAATTTCGGCAGAATTAGCCTGATACCCGCTAATTATCCAACTCCAGAAAAGAGCCGTTAAATTCTACAACCACCTAAAGAAAAGCCCCCTAAGCAAGCTGGTCCTGGTGCTCAGTTCACAAACACAAACAGGCGCCACAGTGCCCCAGGACAACAACATAATTAGATCCAACCAAATCATGAGAAAACAAAAGGATAATTACTTGGCACATTGGAAAGAATTTACAAAAAAACTGAACAAACTTCAATGCTATTTGGCCCTAAACAGAGAGAACACAGTGGCAGAATACCTGACCACCGTGACTGACCCAAGATTAAGGAAAACTTTGACTTCAGACTCAGTGAGCATAGCCTTGCTATTGAGAAAGGCCACCGAAGGCAGACCTTGCTCTCAAGAGAAGACAGGCTATGTGCACACTGTCCACAAAATGAGGTGGAAACTGAGCTGCAATTCCTAACCTCCTGACAAATGTATGACTGTATTAGAGACACATATTTCCATCAGATTACACAGACCCACATAGAATTCGAAAACAAAGCCAATTTGATAAACTCCCATATTTACTGGGTGAAATACCAGCAGCAAGACGTGTGACCTGTTGTCACGAGGAAAGGGCAAACCAGTGAAGAACAAACACCATTGTAAATACAATCCATATTTATGTTTGTTTATTTTCCCTTTTCTATTATTTCACTTGTATTGGCATTGTCAACGTATGTTTCCTATGCCAATAAAGCCCCTTAAATTGAAGAGAGAGAGAGAGAGAGAGAGAGAGAGAGAGAGAGAGAGAGAGAGAGAGAGAGAGAGAGAGAGAGAGAGAGAGAGAGAGAGAGAGAGAGAGGTGAAGTTATAGAGATGGGTTCTGGGAGAAGGAATCACGGTGTCGGAGTTCTATAAGTGAGAGTTTACAGACTACATACTAAACCTTCACCTTTATTTAACCAGGTAGGCTAGTTGAGAACAAGTTCCCATATATCTGAAGTCCTTCCGTGTCCATAGTAGTTACAAAAGCCTTACTGTATAACCAACCTCTGACAGCCTACATTGTCTTAATCAAGTTGAAGTTAAAGCAAGCTTAAATCAAATGTATCATTACCACTGATGTTCATATTTAACGTCAAAGAGATTATTCATAATAACTTAATTATGAGAAATCATTTTCTCAAAATGCTAAATAACACCGGAGTATTCATCTCTATTTAAAATGATTGAGTGAGTTTTGTTGTTTTCATTATTCAACCCACTTGGCATCAGATGTTATTACCCACAACAACAATTACCAAAAGATCAGTTTGGGTCGAAGTCACACTAAACAGAAGATTGAGTGTGTGTAATGGCAGCTGTCTAAGGCACTGCATCTCAGTGCTAGAGGCGTCACTACAGACCCTAGTTCGGTCCCAGGCTGTATGACAACCCTCCGTGATTGGCAGCCCCATAGGGCGGTTCGCAATTGGCCCAGCGTCGTCCGGGTTAGGGGAGGGTTTGGCCAGGGTAGGCTATCATTGTAAATAAGAGTTTGTTCTTGCCGAGTTAAATAACATAAAAGGGCTTGGAACTGGTTACACACTAAGTGAGAGTGTGTTTAATTAGTATTTTTAGACACAGAGATGTAGTCTCCCCTCCTCCAGGGCTGTAGTGTCTCCTGGTTCCCATACAGGTCTTATCTGGACACCAGGTGTAAAACAGATCTCACTGGTCAATCAATGGCATTAAGCTTTTTAATCCAATAACATGGTTAGTCCACTAGAACTGGAGTGTATGTGTGTGTATGTGTGTACACGTCGTTGTCAGAGAAGTCTACCATTGGAAGAGATGAGAGGGAGCCTGGGAGAGAGACGGAAAGAGAGGAGAGAGACAGGACCGAGTAAGTAGCAGTTTAGTGAGAAAGAGAGTTAGAAAGAAGATGAGAAAGAATTCGCTCTGAGACAGGTGCTATCAGATCCTATAAGACTGCAGAGAGAGAGAGGATCTGAGGTGGACTAGAACTGGAGAGAGAGAGAGAGAGAGGATCTGATGTGGACTAGAACTGGAGAGACAGAGAGAGAGAGGATCTGATGTGGACTAGAACTGGAGAGACAGAGAGAGGATCTGATGTGGACTAGAACTGGAGAGACAGAGAGAGAGAGGATCTGATGTGGACTAGAACTGGAGAGACAGAGAGAGAGAGGATCTGATGTGGACTAGAACTGGAGAGACAGAGAGAGAGAGGATCTGATGTGGACTAGAACTGGAGAGACAGAGAGGGAGAGGATCTGATGTGGACTAGAACAGGAGAGACAGAGAGAGAGGATCTGATGTGGACTAGAACAGGAGAGAGAGAGAGAGAGGATCTGATGTGGACTAGAACTGGAGAGACAGAGAGAGGATCTGATGTGGACTAGAACTGGAGAGACAGAGAGAGAGAGGATCTGATGTGGACTAGAACTGGAGAGACAGAGAGAGAGGATCTGATGTGGACTAGAACAGGAGAGACAGAGAGAGGATCTGATGTGGACTAGAACAGGAGAGAGAGAGAGAGAGGATCTGATGTGGACTAGAACTGGGGAGACAGAGAGAGAGAGGATCTGATGTGGACTAGAACTGGAGAGACAGAGAGAGAGAGGATCTGATGTGGACTAGAACTGGAGAGACAGAGAGAGAGAGGATCTGATGTGGACTAGAACTGGAGAGACAGAGAGAGAGAGGATCTGATGTGGACTAGAACTGGAGAGACAGAGAGAGAGAGGATCTGATGTGGACTAGAACTGGAGAGACAGAGAGAGAGAGGATCTGATGTGGACTAGAACTGGAGAGAGAGAGAGAGAGGATCTGATGTGGACTAGAACTGGAGAGACAGAGAGGATCTGATGTGGACTAGAACTGGAGAGAGAGAGAGAGAGAGAGAGAGAGAGAGGATCTGATGTGGACTAGAACTGGAGAGACAGAGAGAGATCATTAACAATAGACTCGTACATTTCCTCAATGAAAACAATGTACTGAGCAAATGTCAAATTGGCTTTTTACCAAATTACCGTACAACAGACAATGTATTCACCCTGCACACCCTAACTGACAACCATACAAACCAAAACAAAGGCAAAGTCTTCTCATGCTTTCTTGATTTCAAAAAAGCCTTTGACTCAATTTGGCATGAGGGTCTGCAATATACAAATTGATGGAAAGTGGTGTTGGGGGTAAAACATACGACACTATAAACTCCATGTACACAAAGAACAAGTGTGCGGTTAAAATTGGCAAAAAACACACACATTTCTTCCCACAGGGCCATGGGGTGAGACAGGGTTGCAGCTTAAGCCCCACCCTACAGCAGCACCTAGATATTCTGAACAGATTCTGCAGCCTTGACAGTAAATCTCAGTAAGACCAAAATAATGGTGTTCCAAAAAAGGTCCAGTCGCCAGGACCACAAATACAAATTTAATCTAGAAACCATTGCCCTAGAGCACACAAAAACTATACATACCTTGGCCTAAACATCAGCGCCACAGGTAACTTCCACAAAACTGTGAACGATCTGAGAGACAATGCAAGAAGGGATTCTATGCCATTAAAAGGAACATAAAATTCAACATACCAATTAGGATCTGGCTAAAAATACTTGAATCAGTCATAGAACCCATTGCCCTTTATGGTTGTGAGGTCTGGGTTCCGCTCACCAACCAATAATTCACAAAATTGGACAAACACCAAAATGAGACTTCTTCAAAAATATTTAACGTAGAACACCAAATAATGCATGCAGAGCAGAATTAGGCCGATACCCACTAATTATCATAATCCAGAAAAGAGACGTTAAATTCTACAACCACCTAAAAGGAAGCTATTCCCAAATCTTCCATAACAAAGCCATCACCTACAGAGAGATGAACCTGGAGAAGAGTCCCCTAAGCAAGCTGGTCCTGGGGCTCTCTTCACAAACACAAACACACCCTACAGAGTCCCAGGACAGCAGCACAATTAGACCCAAGCAAATCATGAGCAAACATACATATAATTACTTGACACATTAGAAAGAATTAACAAAAAAACAGAGCAAACTAGAATGCTATTTGGCCCTAAAGAGAGAATACACAGTGGCAGAATACCTGACCACTGTGACTGACCCAAACTCAAAGAAAGCTTTGACTATGTACAGACTCAGTGAGCATAGCCTTGCTACTGAGAAAGGCCGCCATAGACAGACAAGGCTCTCAAGAGAAGACAGGCTATTTTCACACTGCCCACAAAATGAGGTGGAAACTGAGCTGCACTTCCTAACCTCCTGCCCAATGTATGACCATATTAGAGACACATACAGTCGTATGAAAAAGTTTGGGCACCCCTGACAATTTCCATGATTTTCATTTATAAATAATTGGGTGTTTGGATCGGCAATTTAATTTTGATCTATCAAATAACTGATGGACACAGTAATATTTTAGTAGTGAAATTAGGTTTATTGGATTAACAGAAAATGTGAAATATGCATCAAAACAAAATTAGATGCACAAAGGTGCATAAATTAGGTGCATAAATTAGGTGCATAAATTAGGGCACCCCAATAGAAAAATCACATCAATATTTAGTAGAGCCTCCTTTTCCTAAAATAACAGCCTCTACACGCTTCCCATAGCCTCTAATGAGTGTCTGGATTCTGGATGAAGGTATTTTAGACCATTTCTCCTTACAAAACATCTCCAGTTCAGTTAGGTTTGATGGTTGCCGAGCATGGACAGCCCGCTTCAAATGATCCCACAGATTCTCAATGATATTCAGGTCTGGGGACTGGGATGGCCATTCCAGAACATTGTACTTGTTCCTCTGCATAAATGCCCGGGTAGATTTGAGCAGTGTTTTGGGTCGTTTTCTTGTTGAAATATCCAGCCCCGGCGTAACTTCGACTTTGTGACTGATTCTTCAACGTTATTCCCAAGAATCTGCTGACATTGAGTGAAATCCATGCGACCCACAACTTTAACAAGATTTCCAGTACCGGCACTGGCCACACAGCCCCACAGCATGATGGAACCCCCACCAAATTTTACTGTGGGTAGCAAGTGTTTTTCTTGGAACGCTGTGTTCTTTTGCCACCATGCATAACGTCCCTTGTTATGACCAAATAACTCAATATTTGTTTCATCAGTCCACAGCAACTTATTCCAAAATGAAGCTGGCTTGTCCAAATGTGCGTTTGCATACCTCAAGCGACTCTGTTTGTGGCGTGTGTGCAGAAAAGGCTTCTTCCGCATCACTCTCCCATACAACTTCTCCTTGTGCAAAGTGCGCCGAATTGTTGAATGATGCACAGTGACACCATCTGCAGCAAGATGATGTTGTAGGTCTCTGGAGGTGGTCTGTGGGCTGTTTTTGACCGTTCTCACCATCCTTCGCCTTTACTTCTCCGATATTTTACTTGGCCTGCCACTTCTTACCTTAACAAGAACTGTGCCTGTGGTCTTCCATTTCCTCACTATGTTCCCCACAGTGGACACTGACAGCTTAAATCTCTGCGATAGCTTTTTGTAGCCTTCCTCTAAACCATAATGTTGAACAATCTTTGTTTTCAGGTCATTTGAGAGTTGTTATGAGGGCCCCATGTTGCCACTCTTTAGAGGAGAGTCAAAGAGAACAACAACTTGCAATTGGCCTTGAAGTTCAAGGCTTAATGAGCTCACCAAACCAATTGTGTGTTCCAATTAATCAGTGCTAAGTAGTTACAGGTATTCAAATCAACAGAATGACAAGGGTGCCCACATTTTTGCATTGCCTATTTTTCACATCTGATTTAATTTCATACAACTTAATATTGCTACACTAAAAATCTTTATCTGGACAATACCCTAGTACTCAGCTCTGATTAGGAAATGAATGGCATGCCACTGTGATCATTTTCTGTGACGACAGAGTAAATTATTATGCAGCCTCAGAGGGGTGCCCAAACTTTTTCACACGACTGTATATCCCTCAGATTATATAGATCCACAAAGAATTAGAAAACAAACCACATTTGGATAAAATCCCATATCTACTGGGTGAAATGCCACAGTGTGCCATCACAGCAGCAAGATGTGTGACCTGTTGCTGCAAGAAAAGGGCAACCAGTGGAGAACAAACACCATTGTAAATACAACCCACGTTTATGCTTATTTATTTTCCCTTGTGTACTTTAACCATTTGTACATTGTTACAACACTGTATATATACATCATTGTTGTTTTGAAACTTCTGTGTGTATAATGTTTGGTGTTAATTTGTATTATTTATTTCACTTTTGTATGTTATCTACATCACTTGTATTGGCAATGTTAACACATGTTTCCCATGCCAATAAAGCCCCTTGAATTGAATTGAGAGAGGATCTGAGGAGGACTAGAACTGGAGAGACAGAGAGAGAGAGAGAGAGAGAGAGGATCTGATGAGGACTAGAACTGGAGAGACCGAGAGAGAGAGCGTCTGATGCGGACTAGAACTGGAGACACAGAGAGAGAGAGAGAGAGAGAGAGAGAGAGAGAGAGAGAGAGAGAGAGAGGATCTGATGAGGACTAGAACTGGAGAGAGAGAGAGAGAGAGAGAGAGGATCTGATGAGGACTAGAACTGGAGAGAGAGAGAGAGAGAGAGAGAGAGAGAGAGAGAGAGGATCTGATGAGGACTAGAACTGGAGAGAGAGAGAGAGAGAGAGAGAGGATCTGATGAGGACTAGAACTGGAGAGAGAGAGAGAGAGAGAGAGAATCTGATGAGGACTAGAACTGGAGAGAGAGAGAGAGAGAGAGAGAGAGAGAGAGAGAGAGAGAGAGAGAGAGAGAGAGAGAGAGAGAGAGAGAGAGAGGGAGGATCTGATGTGGACTAGAACTGGAGAGAGAGAGAGACTGAGAGAGAGACAGAGAGAGAGAGAGGATCTGATGAGGACTAGAACTGGAGAGACAGAGAGGATCTGATGAGGACTAGAACTAGAGAGAGAGAGAGAGAGAGAGAGAGGATCTCCATTCCGCCCTTCATCCCTCCATCCCGCTCTTCATTCCTCTCCCGAACCTCCCTCCCGCCCTTCATCCCTCCCTTCATCCCTCCCTTCATCCCTCCTGCTCTTCATCCCTCCCTTCATCCCTCCCTTCTTCCCTCCCGTCATCCCTCCTTTTCCCTAAAGAGAACTAGAAGATGAATTATGGATGGATGGAGAGACTTGATGATGATAGGACTTGATTGGAGGAGTGTAATCATGAAGGAAGGAGAAATGGAGACATCTGCTAGAATGTCTGGAGCTGTCAATCAAACTATGTCTGGCCACTGACTGGTCGATAGGCTCAGCAGGCGATTAACAGAGTGCAATACAATTGCTATCTCACACACACACACACACACACACACACACATTCCCAATGAGATCCCCAGACAGAAATGGACAACGGGGGGGATAGGAGGAAGGGGAGAGGAAAGCAGGTAGGGACAAGTCAGCCTGTTGCATGCTGGGTAGTTCTGAGAACACCTACAGCTCAGAAAAGGACACAGGGGAAAGAGAGGTAAGGGAGGAAAGTGGATGAGATAAAAAGGAGAATAAAAGGTAAGAGAGGATGATGGGAGAAAAGTGAATGAAAAAATAGTGGAGGGAAGGGAGTTGACGAGAAAGAGAAAGAGAGAGAGGGGAGTGAGAGAGGTTAGGGGGATAGAGGAGGAGTGAGAGGAAAGGAAGGGAGGGCAGGGGGATAGAGGAGGAGTGAGAGAAGAGGAAGGGAGGGCAGGGGGATAGAGGAGGAGTGAGAGGAGGGGAAGGGACGGCAGGGGGATAGAGGAGTGAGAGGAGAGGAAGGGAGGGCAGGGGGATAGAGGAGGAGTGAGAGGAGAGGAAGGGACCGCAGGGGATAGAGGAGGAGTGAGAGAAGAGGAAGGGAGGGCAGGGGGATAGAGGAGGAGTGAGAGGAAAGGAAGGGAGGGCAGGGGGATAGAGGAGGAGTGAGAGGAAAGGAAGGGAGGGCAGGGGGATAGAGGAGGAGTGAGAGAAGAGGAAGGGAGGGTAGGGGGATAGAGGAGGAGTGAGAGGAGAGGAAGGGACGGCAGGGGGATAGAGGAGTGAGAGAAGAGGAAGGGAGGGCAGGGGGATTGAACATATGCGGTGGTACTTCATGAATATGATGTCAGTTTGGTTGTCATCTGAGACATTCTCATCAATGACACTATGACATAAACTCTACAGTGGAAAGTCTGCACATTGTAGTTTTCGGAGTCACATGGAATTGTTGTTCAATTTAAATGTTTGAATATAAAATTATTGGTGAAGAGATTAAATGTAATTTTAGCTTCTGAATGAGAGATTTGGGTTTTCATAGGGTTAGGGCTCTGCTCAATCAGTGGCCCGCCCCTGTGAAGAGACATGGGTTATAAAACTTTTCAAACACACCCTTCTCGCTCCACTATATGAAGCCTTGACGAAAATGTAACCTCCTGTTCCAAGTACGTGAGTCTGCAGCCTTTGCGTTAATAGGACTAACATATCAACTACAGAACTAAGCCAAACTCAGCATGAGCTTTGGTTGCGAATGGTATGAACTTTGAATTCTTATTCACTACAGAAGTGATACTTCCTAGCTGTTGAGTTAGCAACAGCAGCTGCAAACGTGGGCTAGGAAAGAACAGACAGAGTATTCCGTCTACCACACAACGACATTACTACAACGTATACAATTGACCACCAGAGACATTCTTCAAAGGACAAAGGACTCGGTTGGGCAACACGGCCTTCCATCTACCACCAACCTACCGAAGCGCAGCTCGGAGTAAATATTTATTGCATTTTCCTTTTCCAAATGGGCGGTAATTTGGAATGCATAAGATGCTGTATTTATGATAGCACAGCTTCTCCCTTTGTCCCTCAGTCTTCCCGCTCTTTCACTCAAACCCAGCCCCCTTTTCTTTGTGTAACCAGCTGTCATATCTGTTCCGCCCGCTAGGGACGTTTTCCTTTATGACGCTATTTGTAATCAAGGTATGATTCATTCTTTGTAAATGTAATTCTGTGTGATTAGTTAGGTATTTAGTAAATAAACAATTAAACCAATTATGTATTGCTGATTCAACTTGTTAGCCAGGGTTCGTGAAGAACCAAGATTTTACAACTTTCAGATGAGACTGAATTAAGGTGACGATTAATATTGACTGCTATTGATGTAAAATATCACTAGGTCTTAAAGAGTTTATTCGGAAGATAACAGCTCTATAAATATTATTTTGTGGTGCCCCGACTCTCTAGTTAATCACATTTACATGATTAGCTCAATCTGGTAATATTAATTACAGAGTAAGGATTTTAGGATAGAGGAGTGAGAGAAGAGGAAGGGAAGGCAGGGGGGTAGAGGAGTGAGAGGAAGGGAGGGCAGGGGGTAGAGGAGTGAGAGGAAGGGAGGGAAGGGGATAGAGGAGTGAGAGGAAAGGAGGGCAGGGGATAGAGGAGGAGTGAGAGGAAGGGAGGGCAGGGGGATAGAGGAGTGAGAGGAAGGGAGGGCAGGGGATAGAGGAGTGAGAGGAAGGGAGGGCAGGGGGATAGAGGAGTGAGAGGAAGGGAGGGCAGTGGGATAGAGGAGTGAGAGGAAGGGAGGGCAGTGGGATAGAGGAGTGAGAGGAAGGGAGGGCAGGGGATAGAGGAGTGAGAGGAAGGGAGGGCAGGGGGGTAGAGGAGTGAGAGGAAGGGAGGGCAGTGGGATAGAGGAATGAGAGAAGAGGATGGTAGGGCAGGGAGATAGAGGAGTGAGAGGAGAGGAGAGGAAAGGAGGGCAGGGGGATAGAGGAGTGAAAGGAGAGAGAGGAGAGAGGAAGATAAGGCAGGGGGATAGAGGAGGGACAGGAGAGGAAAGGAGGGCAGGGGGATAGAGGAGTGAGAGGAGAGGAAGAGTAGGCAGGGGGATAGAGGAGTGAGAGGAGAGGAATATAAGGCAGGGGGATGGAGGAGGGACAGGAGAGGAAAGGAGGGCAGGGGGATAGAGGAGTGAGAGGAGAGGAATGGAAGGCAGGGGGATAGAGGAGTGAGAGGAGAGGACGGGAGGGCAGGGAGGCAGAGGAGTGAGAGGAGAGAGAGGAGAGAGGAAGAGAAAGCAGTCTGTTGGTGTCTCAGAGGTCTTGTTAGAGAATCAGACTCCATTTTTTGTTGTTAGAGGCTACAGCACTCTGTCCTCTACTCAACCCTTTCTTTCCCTCTTTCCTCCTCTCCTGAGCCCTCTCCTTATTTTGCCTCTCCTCTCCTCTCCTGAGTCCTCTCCTTATTTTGCCTCTCCTCTCATCTCCTCTCCTCTCTTATCTTCTCTTCTCCTCTCTTGAGTACTCTCCTTATTGCCCATTCCTCTCCTTTCTTCCCCTCGTTTCCCATTCTCCTTCCCTCCAAAATCACCCCAAACTAAACCCCAGACTCCCTCCCTACCAAATACCAGCACCCCAAGGGCACCTTCAACACCTGCCACAGACACAACCCCCCTAACAACCTCCTCCATGTACCCGATCCACTCCCTGCTGCACTACCTAGTACACTCCCTAGGGAGCAACCCAGAGTGACCTTTCTCCTATGCTTCTCTGGGTCTAATGGTGTATTGCTGACAGTCAGACAGCACTAGTTTTCCTACAACAGGTATACCGTGAAGTGGAGGTACATTTTCAGGTATTAACAGCTTAGGTCCAAGGGGATGTACACATAAACACTAGAAACAAATAGTTGTATATAGTGCCAGGTAAGGGTTATTTGGCTTGTAACCATTAGGGGAACCCTTTTTGGTGCTACATGGACCCTTGTTCTTCCCTTTATCAATCTCAAAGGTTATTTGCAGAACCACACAAGTATTTATTTATTTTGGTTTAACAGCCTTATATTGTAAAAAAATTGACAGGTTTTATTATTGTGTTTATTAAGAAGTTGAATCAGGTGTGCTAGCTCTGGAACAGCTATGAGAGAGTTGAGAACATTCACAAGACATCATCACTTACCACTATCATGTTTGATTTTTATTAGCATAACACAACATATTAAATAAAAAAGAATGACACTCTCACTCACGGTTGTATAAAAAAAATCTGTGAAAAAACCACACCCCCAATATAATTGAATGAGCCGCCCCCCTTTTTTGAACCGCGCGCGCGCGTGTGTGTAGTGAAGTCATTGTGTGTGTGTGTGTGTGTAGTGAAGTTATTGTATGTGATTGAGTGATTGAGAGGGTGTGAAAGGATGAAAGAGAGGGTGTGAAAGGATGAAAGAGAGAGGTTGTGAAAGGATGAAAGAGAGGGTGTGAAAGGATGAAAGAGAGGGTGTGAGAGGATGAAAGAGAGGGTGTGAAAGGATGAAAGAGAGGGTGTGAAAGGGTGAAAGAGAGGGTGTGAAAGGGTGAAAGAGAGGGTGTGAAAGGGTGAAAGAGAGGGTGTGAATGGATGAAAGAGAGGGTGTGAATGGATGAAAGAGAGGGTGTGAATGGATGAAAGTGAGGGTGTGAATGGATGAAAGAGGGTGTGAATGGATGAAAGAGAGGGTGTGAATGGATGAAAGAGAGGGTGTGAAAGGGTGAAAGAGCGGGTGTGAAAGGATGAAAGAGAGGGTGTGAAAGGGTGAAAGAGCGGGTGTGAAAGGATGAAAGAGAGGGTGTGAATGGATGAAAGAGAGGGTGTGAAAGGATGAAAGAGAGGGTGTGAAAGGGTGAAAGAGAGGGTGTGAAAGGATGAAAGAGAGGGTGTGAATGGATGAAAGTGAGGGTGTGAAAGGATGAAAGAGAGGGTGTGAAAGGATGAAAGAGAGGGTGTGAAAGGGTGAAAGAGCGGGTGTGAATGGGTGAAAGAGCGGGTGTGAAAGGATGAAAGAGAGGGTGTGAGAGGATGAAAGAGCGGGTGTGAAAGGATGAAAGAGCGGGTGTGAAAGGATGAAAGAGCGGGTGTGAAAGGATGAAAGAGCGGGTGTGAATGGATGAAAGAGAGGGTGTGAAAGGGTGAAAGAGCGGGTGTGAAAGGATGAAAGAGAGGGTGTGAATGGATGAAAGAGAGGGTGTGAAAGGGTGAAAGAGCGGGTGTGAAAGGATGAAAGAGAGGGTGTGAATGGATGAAAGAGAGGGTGTGAATGGATGAAAGAGAGGGTGTGAATGGATGAAAGAGAGGGTGTGAAAGGGTGAAAGAGCGGGTGTGAAAGGATGAAAGAGAGGGTGTGAAAGGGTGAAAGAGCGGGTGTGAAAGGATGAAAGAGCGGGTGTGAAAGGATGAAAGAGAGGGTGTGAATGGATGAAAGAGAGGGTGTGAATGGATGAAAGAGAGGGTGTGAATGGATGAAAGAGAGGGTGTGAAAGGGAAAGTTGATTATTAGACTAAAGGAGAAAGTGTGAAAACGGGAAAGGGGGAGAGATTCAGTGTGAAAGAGTGAGAGAGAGAGAGAGATGAGGCATTTCTTAAAAGGCGATGTGTATTCACTTGTGACTTCTGTGAAAAGATTAGGCACAATTAGCAACCCTGATAATCAACCCATATCAGCCTGTAAGGGAGTGATCATTATTTACATTGAGGGTACCTGGAGGTAATGAAAATGTATGCCGCCCCCCCCCCCCGAGGAAAATATATTTGAACCTTTCCTTCCCAAACGTTTAAAAAAAAACATGTAACCCTACTGATACAAAATGAGCACTAAATAAAATATCAGGGAACATTAAATCCCTTTTTCTTAGACTGTTACATTTACAGTCAACCCATGATTGATTTTGCCATGTTTTATTGATGCAGCCTGGATTGATGGTAACCAGTGCTGCATTTATACATGTTATCTGCTAGAAAGTGGCATTTACCAATTTCAGTGTTAAAGAGCCATCCACACCGAGGAGGATCACTATAACGGTCAATTATAAAGAAGTATGAAACGTTGGCGAGCATCCACACTACACTAAAGTATATTATTCTACACCTGTCAATCAATTGATCAAAACATCCTACTGCTGTAGGCCTATTAATGAGGCGCTCTCTCCCCTTTCATTCCATTTGCATCTGTTTAAGAAATGTTTTTGCAACAGAATTGGCATAATGATTACGCCCTAGGTCTTTTGGTTTCTGTATTTTACGTTCAACAAGCAAGAGCAAGCTGTAGTAGTTAATAAAATGTTTGAAATATGTGTACAACAACCTGTTGTAGTCCCAGTATAGCTTTTCCTGGGACTCCAAGAGACAAAGAGGAATTATCAGGAATAATATGAGATGACAGGCAGCCGAGGATGAACCTATCGCTGGAAAAACGAGAACAACTCACAGGCATAGAGATAGTCCAGACATGCTGCTTACTTGGACGACGTGGTGATCTACAGCCACTCCTGGGAGGAGCACATACAGCATCTTAGCAGAGTCCTGGGGAAGATCCATGATGCAGGCCTCACGCTTAACCTCCTGAAGTGTGAGTGGGCGAAACAGGAGACAAAGTCCCTGGGTTACCAGCTGGGTAAGGGTGAAGTTCGGCCTCAGGTGGACAAAGTGGAGTCCATCAGGAACAGTCCTCAACCCAGAACCAAGACACAGGTGAAGTCCTTCCTAGGTCTGACAGGGTGGTACAGGAGATTCATTACGCAGTTTTCGACCATCACTGTCCCTCTGACCAACCTCACTTCAAAGGTGGCCAGCAACCCTGTGAAGTGGACTGAGGAGTGTGGGGAAGCCTTCATGATACTGAAAAACCGACTGTGCTCATTCCCTGTTCTCCAGACTCCGGATTTTCAGAAGAGATTTCTTGTGCAGGTGGATGCTTCAGCTGTGGGAATTGGAGCTGTACTGGCCCAAGGAGAGCCAGGAGAAGAGCTTCCCGTGCTGTACCTGAGTCGGAAGTTGTTGCCCAGGGAAACCGGATATTCTACAATCGAGAAGGAGTGCCTGGCTATAAATTGGGCCCTAGATAGTCTCCGTTACTACCTTCTTGGGAGGGAATTTGACCTGCACACAGACCACAGAGCCCTGACCTGGATCCAGACCATGAAGGACTGGAATTCTCGTGTGACCAGGGGGTATCTGGAGCTCCAGCCCTTCAGGTTCTGTGTCCGTCACAAGGCAGGAAAGGAGAATGTCACGGCGGACTACCTATCAAGGCTCCCGAACCTGGTCGCTTCAGGAGAGGAGGAAGGTAATGTGACGTAGAAGTCCGTCACTGGCTGCGGGCAGCATTTGGTCCTTTAACGCACACATTCATCACTCCTCCCTGTTCCATTATCAGATAAGTTAACAATGTGGGTCGACACACAAGTTAACTTCTCTGTCTTAGTGCATACATTTCACACTTATGTCAATGTTCATATTTAATATAAGCAATATGTATGTTACTTATTGTTGTTATGGATGAGCGCGTTGTTTGTTTGTTCTGTTCCTCTCTCTCTCCATCTCTGTAGGGTATGCTGGATAAGGAGGGAATTGGGCCGGATTTGTAGTGCCTGTCCCAAATGGCTCATTAATTTAAATGTGCATATTGAAAGACACTGTCAGTAGTGATATCATTTTGTAAATGTTACGTGGTGATATTGTTTAAAAAACGTGTTGCAATGTATATACTTTAGTATGTTTAGTTAAATGGAAAATGTTGGTTTGTATAGGTAATTGCTTAATTAATTAGTGTTAATTGTTCTGAGGGGAGGGGCTAGCCCTACAAAAGGAGCCTCTCTTTCAGTTCATGAGGAGGCCATTTTGGACTTAGCTGTGAATGGGGCAGCATTGTTTTTAGCTGTCCCATAACGTATACATTTGATGGTTGTACTGTTGTTTTGTTTTTGTTCCGGAATCACTTTTTAAATAAACACCCTGAAGCACAGAAGAATATTTGCGGCTCCGCCACCTTTTTATTGTGATAGAGGTTATGTTTTCCAGTATAGCCTTCTGGCCTACTCTACGTGATAGAGGTTAGGTGTTCCAGTACAGCCTTCTGGCCTACTCTACGTGATAGAGGTTAGGTGTTCCAGTACAGCCTTCTGGCCTACTCTACGTGATAGAGGTTAGGTGTTCCAGTACAGCCTTCTGGCCTACTCTACGTGATAGAGGTTAGGTGTTCCAGTACAGCCTTCTGGCCTACTCTACGTTAGAGGTCAGGTGTTCCAGTATAGCCTTCTGGCCTACTCTGTGATAGAGGTCAGGTTTTCCAGTACAGCCTTCTGGCCTACTCTACGTGATAGAGGTTATGTTTTCCAGTACAGCCTTCTGGCCTACTCTACGTGATAGAGGTTAGGTTTTCCAGTACAGCCTTCTGGCCTACTCTACGTGATAGAGGTCAGGTGTTCCAGTACAGCCTTCTGGCCTACTCTATGTGACAGAGGTTAGGTTTTCCAGTATAGCCTTCTGGCCTACTCTACGTGACATGAACACTTGTTGGCTGCTTTTCCTTCCCTCTGCAGACCAAGTCATCCCAAACCATCTCAATTGGGTTGAGGTTGGGTGATTGTAGAGGCCAGGTCACTCCATCAATCTCCTTCTTGGTCAAATAGCCCTTACACAGCCTGGAGGTGTGTTGGTTCATTGTCCTATTGAAAAGCAAGTGATAGTCCCACTAAGACACGGTGGTTTGAATAAAAAAATCTCAAATTTGGACTCATCAGACCAAAGGACAGATTTCCAACAGTCTGATGTCCATTGCTTGTGACTCTTGGCTCAAGCAAGTCTCTTATTCTTATTGGTGCCCTTTTGTAGTGGTTTCTTTGCAGCAGTTTGACCACGAAGGCCTGATTCACAGTCTCCTTTGAAGAGTTGATGCTGAGATGTGACTGTTACTTGAACTCTATGAAGCATTTATTTGGGCTGCAATTTCTGAGGCTGGTAACTCTAATGAACTTATTTTCTGCAGCAGAGGTAACTCTGGGTCTTCCTTTCCTGTGGCGGTCCACATGAGAGCCAGTTTCATCATAGCTCTTGATGGTTTTTGCGACTGCACTTGTTCTTGAATTTTTCCACATTGACTGACTTTGTCATAAAGTAATGATGGACTGGTGACAACTTTGCACACCTGTTAATTGAAATGCATTCCAGGTGACGACCTCATGAAGCTGGTTGAGGGAATGCCAAGAGTGTGCAAAGCTGTCACCAAGGCAAAGGGTGGCTACTTCGAAGAAACTCAAATATAAAATATATTTTATTTGTTTTTTGGTTACTACACGACTCCATATGTGTTATTTCATAGTTTCGATATCTTCATTAGAATTCTACAATGTAAAAAATAAAAAATAAACTTGAAGTAGGTGTGTCCAAACTTTTGACTGGTACTGTATGTAAATATATGTAAACATTTTTAAAGTGACCAGTGTTCCATTTCTATGTACATAGGACAGCAGCCTCTAAGGTGCAGGGTTGATTAATCAGGTGGTAGCCAGCTAGTGCCAGTGACTAAAGTTCAGGTCAGGGTACTGGGCTGAGGCCAGCTAAAACTGTGACTAATGTTCAGGGCAGGGTACTGGGCTGAGGCCAGCTAGAACACTGACTAATGTTCAGGGCAGGGTACTGGGCTGAGGCCAGCTAGAACACTGACTAATGTTCAGGGCAGGGTACTGGGCTGAGGCCAGCTAAAACTGTGACTAAAGTTCAGGTCAGGGTACTGGGCTGAGGCCAGCTAGAACACTGACTAATGTTCAGGGCAGGGTACTGGGCTGAGGCCAGCTAGAACACTGACTAATGTTCAGGGCAGGGTACTGGGCTGAGGCCAGCTAGAACACTGACTAATGCTCTCCTCCTCTCTCCCTCTCCTCCCTCCCTCCCTCCCTCCCTCCCTCCCTCCCTCCCTCCCTCCCTCCCTCCCTCCCTCCCTCCCTCCCTCCCTCCCTCCCTCCCTCCCTCTTCTCCTCTCTCCCTCTGCTCCACCTCCCTCCCTCTCCTCCTCTCTCCATCTTTTCCTCTCTCCCTCTCCTCCTCTCTCCCTCTTCTGCTCCTCCCTCCCTCCCTCCCTCCCTCCCTCCCTCCCTCCCTCCCTCCCTCCCTCTCCTCCTCTCTCGCTCTAGTCCACCTCCCTCCCTCTCGACTACCAGGGACACTCTCAGTTGCCAAAATGTGTCGAACGTTGCAGATAGAAATGTTATGAAAAGAGCCAACATGATTCCTTGGTCTACATGTCGGAGAGGCGTATTTGTTTTATGTCTATATTACACATTTCTAACTGAACGTTCCAAAATGTTGTCCTGCTGAACGCACCCCAGATGTTACGGGAACAAGAGTTCTCCTTCTAGGGAGTAATGTTGTACCCCGGAGGCCTATAGTGTGTTGGATGATCAGCTCTCTGCCCGTCCAAGTCTCTCCCCTGCGTGTGTGCTTTTGTGTCCAAGCCAAGGGTACTGCTAATGGCTTTCTGTTTGTCTGCATCTGGAGATGCTTCCCTTTTTCTGTTTTCTCTCTCTCTATATCTCTTTCTTTCGCTCTCTCTCTCCGTCCATCTCAAGGAGTCAATATCGGCTTGTCTCTGTCCATCTCAAGGAGTCAATATAGGCTTGTCTCTCTGTCCATGTCAAGGGGTCAATATAGGCTTGTCTCTCCGTCCATTCATGAAAACATTGACCCTCCCAAGGTTCTCTATTTTCGTTCACTTTCTTTCTCCTCTCTCCATGTTAAGAGGTCCCTCGTTTTCCCCAGCCGTCTTAGCTAGAGTTGTGATTGTTCTCTCTCTCAGAACCTCCAGTACAACCAGTGGAGGCAGCTGAGGGGAGAACAGCTCATAAGAATGGCTGGACTGGAGCAAATGGAATGGCATCAAACTACTGGAAACCATGGAAACCAATGTGTTTGATGTATTTGATACCATTCCACTGATTCCTCTCTGATTACCACCAGCCCACTAACCTCCTGTGATACTTTTCTCTCTATTTCTCTCTCTAATAAAGGGGCCTCTGTCTTCTCTTGGGGGGCAGTATTCTTCCCAGTATTACTAGTTCATTGGTACTGGTTGTTACTGGTCCTGGTGGTAATCCTTGTATTCTCTGTCGATGCTGCGATCTCCTATATGTTCCAGTTACCCCACTAAACTGAGATACCAGTTAGGTAAATGATGAAATATTAAATCGATAGCTTTATAACATTTTATTTCCAACCCAATTACTCCTAATCCCAGCAGACCGCCTCACAATTAAGATGATATTGTGTGTGTGTGTGTGTGTGTGTGTGTGTGTGTGTGTGTGTGCGCGCACGCGCATGAGCGACTGTGCAATCGGAGCAATAATTGCCTAGCTGTATTGGATCACGATCTAGTCGATTATACAAACACCGGTTCTGGCGGCCACATAGCCCAGTCTGAGACAGAGAGTGTGTGTATGTGGGTTTAACTATTCTTGTGGGGACCAGAAGGACACACAATTCCATTAGAAAAAGCTAAATTCCATTAGAAAAAGCAGCCAAAACCTCCCCAGAGTCAGTCAGAGTCAGAGTCAGAGTCAGAGCTAGAGTCAGTCAGAGTCAGAGCTAGTCAGTCAGAGCCAGAGTCAGAGTCAGAGCTAGAGTCAGTCAGAGTCAGAGCTAGTCAGTCAGAGCCAGAGTCAGAGTCAGAGCTAGTCAGTCAGAGTCAGAGCTAGTCAGTCAGAGCCAGAGTCAGAGTCAGAGCTAGAGTCAGTCAGAGTCAGAGCTAGTCAGTCAGAGCCAGAGTCAGAGTCAGAGCTAGAGTCAGTCAGAGTCAGAGCTAGTCAGTCAGAGCCAGAGTCAGAGTCAGAGCTAGAGTCAGTCAGAGTCAGAGCTAGTCAGTCAGAGTCAGAGCTAGAGTCAGTCAGAGTCAGAGCTAGTCAGTCAGAGCCAGAGTCAGAGTCAAAGCTAGAGTCAGTCAGAGTCAGAGCTAGTCAGTCAGAGCCAGAGTCAGAGTCAGAGCTAGAGTCAGTCAGAGTCAGAGCTAGTCAGTCAGAGCCAGAGTCAGAGTCAGAGCTAGAGTCAGTCAGAGTCAGAGCTAGTCAGTCAGAGCCAGAGTCAGAGTCAGAGCTAGAGTCAGTCAGAGTCAGAGCTAGTCAGTCAGAGCCAGAGTCAGAGTCAGAGCTAGAGTCAGTCAGAGTCAGAGCTAGTCAGTCAGAGCCAGAGTCAGAGTCAGAGCTAGAGTCAGTCAGAGTCAGAGCTAGTCAGTCAGAGCCAGAGTCAGAGTCAGAGCTAGAGTCAGTCAGAGTCAGAGCTAGTCAGTCAGAGCCAGAGTCAGAGTCAGAGCTAGAGTCAGTCAGAGTCAGAGCTAGTCAGTCAGAGCCAGAGTCAGAGTCAGAGCTAGAGTCAGTCAGAGTCAGAGCTAGTCAGTCAGAGCCAGAGTCAGAGTCAGAGCTAGAGTCAGTCAGAGTCAGAGCTAGTCAGTCAGAGCCAGAGTCAGAGTCAGAGCTAGAGTCAGTCAGAGTCAGAGCTAGTCAGTCAGAGCCAGAGTCAGAGTCAGAGCTAGAGTCAGTCAGAGTCAGAGCTAGTCAGTCAGAGCCAGAGTCAGAGTCAGAGCTAGAGTCAGTCAGAGTCAGAGCTAGTCAGTCAGAGCCAGAGTCAGAGTCAGAGCTAGAGTCAGTCAGAGTCAGAGCTAGTCAGTCAGAGCCAGAGTCAGAGTCAGAGCTAGAGTCAGTCAGAGTCAGAGCTAGTCAGTCAGAGCCAGAGTCAGAGCCAGAGCCAGAGCCAGAGCCAGAGTCAGAGTCAGAGCCATGTGAATGCTAAACACCAGCATCAGAGTGTGTTAGCCTTACTCAGACTGACAACTGTCAAACGGTTTGGAGGGAAAAACACAAATGTCATCTGAGCTGTAGACATGGTGTGGGCGCTCAGAGAGTTAGAGGAGAGAAACAGGGGGAAGGTAGAGAGGAGAAATGGGTAGAGAAGAATAGAGGAACAGAGGGAGGGTAGAGAGGAAATGGATAGAGATCAACCTTCTAATCAACCTGGCCCGGGTATCTTGGAAGGATACTGACCTGTCAGTAGAGGATGCCTGGTTATTCTTTGAAAATGCCTTCCTCACCATCTTAAATAAGCATGCCCCATTCAAAAAATATAGAACCAGGAACAGATATAGCCCTGGGTTCTCTCCAGACCTGACTGCCCTTGACCAGCACAAAAACATCCCGTGGTGTTCTGCATTAGCATCGAATTCTATTCAGCTATTCAGGGAAGTTAGGAACCAATATACACAGGCAGTTATGAAAGCTAAGGCTAGCTTTTTCAAGCAGAAGTTTGCTTCCTGTAGCACAAACTCAAAAGGTTCTGTGACACTGTAAAGTCCATGGAGAATAAGAGCACTTCCTCCCAGCTGCCCACTGCACTGAGGCTAGGAAACACTGTCACCACCAATAAATCCACAATAATTGAGAATTTCAATAAGCATTTTTCTACGGCTTGCCATGGTTTCCACCTGGCTACCCCTACCCCGGTCAACAGCCCTGCACCCCCATGGCAACTCGCCCAAGCCTCCCCCATTTCTCCTTCACCCAAATCCAGATTGCTGATGTTCTGAAAGAGCTGCAAAATCTGGACCTCTACAAATCAGCCGGGCTAGACAATCTGGACTCTCTCCTTCTAAAATGATCTGCCAAAATTGTTGCAACCCCTATTACTAGCCTGTTCAACCTCTCTTTCATATCATCTGAGATTTCCAAAGAAGGAAAGCTGTCACGGTCATCCCCCTCTTCAAACTGCTACAGATCAATATCTATCCTACCCTGCCTTTCTAAGGTCTTCTAAAGCCAAGTTAACAAACAGATTACAGACCATTTCGATTCCCCCTGTACCTTCTCCGCGATGCAATCTGGTTTCAGAGCTGGTCATGGGTGCACCTCAGCCACGGTCAAGGTCCTAAATGATATGATCAAATCAAATCAAATGTATTTATATAGCCCTTCGTACATCAGCTGATATCTCAAAGTGCCGTACAGAAACCCAGCCTAAAACCCCAAACAGCAAGCAATGCAGGTGTAGAAGCACGGTGGCTAGGAAAAACGCACTAGTAAGGAAAGAGCCCTAGTAAGCCAGTGACTCAGCCCCTGTAATAGGGTTAGAGGCAGAGAATCCCAGTGGAAAGAGGGGAAGTGGCCAGGCAGAGACAGCAAGGGCGGTTCGTTGCTCCAGAGCCTTTCCGTTCACCTTCACACTCCTGGGCCAGACTACACTCAATCATATGACCCACTGAAGAGATGAGTCATAACCGCCATCAATAAGAGACATTACTGTGCAGCCGTATTCATCGACCTGGCCAAGGCTTTCGTCTGTCAATCACCACATTCTTATCGGCAGACTCAACAGCCTTGGTTTCTCAAATGACTGCCTTGCCTGGTTCACCAACTACTTCTCTGATAGAGTTCAGTGTGTCAAATCGGAGGGCCTGTTGTCCAGACCTCTGGCAGTCTCTGTGAGGGTGCCACAGGGTTCAATTCTAAGGCCGACTCTCTTCTCTGTATACATCAATGATGTCGCTCTTGCTGCTGGTGATTCTCTGATCCACCTCTACGCAGATGACACCATTCTGTATACCTCTGGCCCTTCTTTGGACACTGTGTTAACAAATCTCCAGACGAGCTTCGATGCCATACAACTCTCCTTCCGTGGCCTCCAACTGCTCTTTTTTACTTCTTAGGGCTGCAATCCCATTAACGGGATGATATGCCAACAGCCAATGAAAGTGCAGGGTGCCAAATTCAAAACAACAGAAATCTCATAATTAAAAATCCTCAAACATACAGTACATGTATCTTATACCATTTTAAATGTAATCTTGTTGTTAATCCCACCACAGTGTCCGATTTCAAATAGGCTTTATGGCGAAAGCTCCACAACGATTACGTTAGGTCACCACCAAGCCACAGAAAAACACAGCCGTTTTTCCTGCCAAATAGAGGAGTCACAAAAAGCACAAATAGAGATAAAATTAATCACTAACCTTTGATGATCTTCATCAGATGACACTCATAGGACTTCATGTTACACAATACATGTATGTTTTGTTTGATAAAGTCCATATTTATATCCAAAAATCTCAGGTTACATTGGCGCGTTATTTTCACTAGTTCCAAAAACATCCAGGGATTTTGCATAGTCACATCAATTCAACAGAAATACTCATCATAAATGTAGATGATAATACAAGTTATACACATGGAATTATGGATATACCTCTCCTTAATGCAACCGCTGTGTCAGAATTTTTTTTAACTTTAAGGAAAAAGCAAACCATGTAATAATCTGAGATGGTGTTCAGAAAATTAATCAAATTTGCCGTCATGTTGGAGTAAACAGAAACCAGAAATTACATGATAAATATTCCCTTACCTTTGATGATCTTCATTAGAATGCACTCCCAGGAATCGCAGTTCCACAAAAAATGATTGATTTGTTCGATAATGTTATTTATGTCCAAGTAGCTACTTTTGTTAGCGTTAGGTACACATATCCAAACGCTCATGCGTTTTTCGGACAAAAACTTCAAAAAGTTATATTACAGGTCGAAGAAGCATTTCAAACTAGGTATAGATTCAATCATTAGGATGTTTTATCATACATCTTCAATAAAGTTCCAGCCGGAGAATTCCTTTGTTTCTACAGAAGCAACAAGTCGATATCATGTGGAATGCGCATGACCAGGAAATGGCTCTCTGCCAGTAAGCTGACTCATTCAGCTCGTATTCAGTCCCACAACACAGCAGAAGCCTCATTCAAGTTTCTAAAGATGGTTGACATCTAGTGGAAGCCCTAGGAAGTGCAACTTCATTCATATCCCAATGTGAATTCAATAGGGCCTGGGTTGAAAATATACCAACCTCAGATTTCTAAATTCCTGTTTGGATTTCTTCTCAGGTTTTTGCCTCCCATCTGAGTTCTGTTATACTCACAGACATCATTCAAACAGTTTTAGAAACTGCAGAGTGTTTCGTATCCAATACTAATAATAATATGCATATATTAGCAACTGAGACTGAGGAGCAGGCCGTTTACTCTGGGCACCTCTGGGCACCTTTCATCCAAGCTACTCAATACTGCCCCTGCAGCCATAAGAAGTTACATGCAAGTAAAACTAAATGCATGCTCTTCTACCGATCACTGCCTGCACCTGCCCGCCTGTCCAGCATCACTACTCTGGATGGTTCTGACCTAGAATATGTGGACAACTACAAATACCTAGGTGTCTGGTTAGACAGTAAACTCTCTTTCCAGACTCACATTAAGCATCTCCAATCCAAAATTAATTCTAGAATCGGCTTCCTATTTCGCAACAAAGCCTCTTTCACTCATGCTGCCAAACATACCCTTGTATAACTGACTATCCTACCGATCCTCGACTTCAGCAATGTTATTTACAAAATAGCCTCCAACACTCTACTCAACAAATTGGATGCAGTCTATCACAGTGCCATCCGTTTTGTCACCAAAGCCCCATATACTACCCACCACTGCGACCTGTAAGCTCTCGTTGGCTGGTCCTGGCTTCATACTCATCGCCAAACCCACTGGATCCAGGTCATCTACAAGTCTTTGCTAGGTAAAGCCCCACCTTATCTCAGCTCACTGGTCACCATAGCAGCACACATCCGTAGCATGCGCACCAGCAGGTATATCTCACTGGTCATCCCCCAAAGCCAATTCTTCCTTTGGCCGCCTTTCCTTCCAGTTCTCTGCTGCCAATGACTGGAACGAACTGCAAAAATTTTAATTACTTATTTATTGCCTTACCTCCCTTATCCTACCTCATTTGCACAGACTGTATATAGATTTTTTCTACTGTATTATTGACTGTATGTTTGTTTATTCCAACTCTGTGTTGTTGTATGTGTCACACTTCTTTGCTTTATCTTGGCCAGGTCGCAGTTGTAAATGAGAACTTGTTCTCAACTACCCTACCTGGTTAAATAAAGGTTAAGTTTAAAAAATAGAGGAACAGAGGGAGGGTAGAGAGGAAATGGCTATATGTGTATCCTCTGAGAGTTGTGTTGAAAGGTAATGATGTCACAGCGAATGGTAATGATGTCACAGCATTTCCATGGGGAATACTGTGGACCGGGAGCAAACAGGATCAAATCTAATAAACTTTTATTCGTCAACTACGGTGAATACAGCAGGTGTAGACATGAAATGCTTACTTACGAGCCCTTAAACAAGTAAATAAGAAACATTTGCTTAATAAACTAAAGAAAGAAAAATATACTTTAAGAGAAGAGAGGATGAGGGGGATAGAGGATGAGTGGAAAGGAAAAGGGAAGGATGAGAGTGGGGGCTAGAGGATGAGTGGAAAGGCAACAACCAAAAACAATGATATAGAGAGGAGGCGAGAAGAGTGGTGAACAGACAAACACACACACACATACACAGGCCCAAAGTGACATCTGACTAGAAAAGCAGCAAGGCTTCTGTGACATTTAAACAACATGAGGCTAGCCAACACCAGAGGGCACTGTCCCAAACTGCCCTGCTGTGTTTTTGTGTGTGCGTGCGTGCGTGTGTGTGTGATGAATTTGGCAACCTGACCTTTTGCTGTTGTTGCTGTAACCCTCTCACTATGACACAGCCTTAGAGACCCAAAGATATGTCTCAACTAAATAACACCTAAATGATGTAATAATGAATAAATAACTAGTAATAACTCATTAAGAGTGGTTGGTCAGGATACACTGGTGGAGTACTGCTTCAAGGATGGATTGTGCCCTTAACGCTTACCTTGTGAGAGAGAGAGTAGAGATGTCGTCTCACTAACGATATAGGAGAGGTGTTGGTCGTCTCACTAACGAGAGAGGAGAGGTGGTGGTCGTCTCACTAACGAGAGAGGAGAGGTGGTGGTGGTCTCACTAACGAGAGAGGAAAAGGTGTGTTCTGGGCTCCGCTCACCTTGTCTGAGCCCTAGCTTGTTATCGCCACCCCCACTTCTACACACACGCACAGCTTGTTATCTCCACCCCCACTTCTACACACACACACAGCTTGTTATCTCCACCCCCACTTCTACACACACGCACAGCTTGTTATCTCCACCCCCCACTTCTACACACACGCACAGCTTGTTATCTCCACCCCCACTTCTACACACACGCACAGCTTGTTATCTCCACCCCCACTTCTACACACACGCACAGCTTGTTATCTCCACCCCCACTTCTACACACACGCACAGCTTGTTATCTCCACCCCCACTTCTACACACACGCACACAGCTTGTTATCTCCACCACCTCAATAACTTCTCCTCCTCGGGTGAAATATGATGGACAGAACACTTCTCCCCTTTTTCTTTTTATCTTTCTCTCTATACGCTTTTTCATCTCTCTTTATTATCTTACATTTCAAGCATCTGGATAAACGTTTAAGTAGGAACTACAAAGCTTCATAAGTCTTATAAAACTACCCTTGTCGGGATACACAATCCTATTTTCCTTAACTCTTAACCCTAAACCAAACCCGAACTCGAACCCTTATCCTAACCCTAACCCTAACCTTAAACTGAAAACTTTAACCCTAACCCTAAACCTAACCCTCACTCCTAACCCTAAAACTAAGCCTAGCTCCTAACCCTGACCCTATGTTTGAATTTAACCCTTGCACTAATTCTAACCTTAACCCTAAACCCTCTAGAAATAGAATCAAAGACGTCCACACAGACACATGCAATGGCAAGATGGTGCTGATGGTGCCTCGCTTCTAGTCCTAAGGAAACTATGCAGGTCCACCCACACAGAGAGTGTGGTGAAGAAGGCGCAACAGCGCCTCTTCAATCTCAGGAGGCTGAAGAAATGTGGCTTGTCACCTAAAACCCTCACCAACTTTTACAGATGAATAATTAAGAGCATCCTGTCGGGCTGTATGACTGCCTGGTACGGCAACTGCACCGCTCACAACCGCAATGCTCTCCAGAGGATGGTGCGGTCTGCACAACGCATCATCGGGGGCAAACTACCTACCCTCCGGGTCACCTACAGCACCCGATGTCACAGGAAGGCCAAACATATAATCAATGACAACAACCACCCGAGCCACAGCCTGTTCACCCTGCTACCATCCAGAAGGCAAGGTCAGCACAGGTTGATCAAACTGAAAAACAGCTTCTATCTCAAGGTCATAGTTAAACAAGTATAGTTAATTATTCGCCAATGACCAGCCTCTAGATGACAAAGTAGATGAAATTAGGGCAAGGGTTGCTTTCCAGAGAAACATCACGGATTGTAAATTACTCTGTTTCACGGAAACATGGCTCTCTCGGGATATGTTGTCACAGTCGGTACTGCCACCGGGATTATTGATGTGTCACGCCGACAGAAATAAACATCTCTCTGGGAAGAAGAAGAACCCAGTGTATGCTTCATGATCAATGACTCATGGTGTAATCATAACAACATACAGGAACCCAAGTCCTTTTGTACACCTGACCTAGAATTCCTCACAATCAAATGCCGACCATATTATCTCCCAATAGATAATTGTCAAGTAAGTCAGTTAAATGTGTTAACCCTCACAAGGCTGCCGGCCAGACAACATCCCCAGCCGCGTCCTCAGAGTACGCGCACACCAGATGGCTGGTGTGTTTACAGACATATTCAATCTTTCCCTATCCCAGTCTGCTGTCCCCACATGCTTCAAGATGGCCACCATTGTTCATGTACCCATAAAGGCAAAGGTAACTAAACTTAATGACTATCGCCACGTAGCACTCACTTCTGTCATCATGAAGTGTCACGGGCGTCCGAAGAAGAGGACCAAGGTGCAGTGTGGTGAGCCTACATTTCTTTTTATTTAAGATAAATGTCGCCAACAAAACAACAAAACAAGAAAATGACCGTGAAGCTCAACAGGGCTAAGTGCCACAAACAAAGTTAACTAACCACAATCACAGGTGGGAAAAAGGGCTGCCTAAGTATGGTTCCCAATCAGAGACAACGATATACAGCTGTCCCTGATTGAGAACCATACCCGGCCAAAACAAAGAAATACAAAACATAGAAAATAGAACATAGAATACCCACCCACATCACACCCTGACCTAACCAAATAGAGAAATAAAACGTCTCTCTAAGGTCAGGGCGTGACATGATGTGCTTTGAGAGACTAGTCAAGGATCATATCACCTCCACCTTACCTGCCACCCTAAACCCACTTCAATTTGCATACCGCCCCAACAGGTCCACAGATGATGCAATCACCATAACACTACACACTGCCCTATCCCATCAGGACAAGAGGAATACCTATGTAAGAATGCTGTTAATTTACTACAGCTCAGCAATCAACACCATAGTACCTTCCAAGCTCATCATTAAGCTTGAGGCCCTAGGTCTCAATCCCGCCCTGTGCAATTGGGTCCTGAACTTCCTGACAGGCCTCCCCCAGGTGGTGAGGGTAGGAAACAACAACTTTCCCTGTTCACCCATGACTGCATGGCCATGCATGCCTCCAACTCGATCATCAAGTTTGCAGAAGACACAACAGTAGTGGGCTTGATTATCAACAACAACAAGACAACCTACAGGGAGGAGGTGAGGGCAGTCGGAGTGTGGTGTCAGGAAAACAACCTCTCAATCAATATCAACAAAACAAAGGAGATGATTGTGGACTTCAGGAAACAGCAGAGGGAGCATCCCTCTATCCACATCGACGGGACAGCAGTGGAGAAGGTTGTTATGTTTTAAGCACCTCGGCGTACACATCATGGACGAACTGAAATGGTCCATTCACACAGACAATGTGGTGACGAAGGCACAACAGTGCCTCAAATGTGGCTTGTCACCTAAAACCCTCACAAACTTTTACAGATGAACAATTGAGAGCATCCTGTCGGGCTGTATCACTGCCTGGTATGGCAACTGCACCAGCACAACCGCAATGCTCTCCAGAGGGTGGTGCAATCTGCACAACGCATCACCGGGGGAAAACTACCTGACCTTTGGGACATCTACAGCACCCGATGTCACAGGAAGGCCAAAAATATTATCAAAGACAACAACCACTCGAGACATTGCCTGTTCACCCCGCTACCATCCAGAAGGCGAGGTCAGCACAGGTGCATCAAAGCTTGGACCGAGCGACGGAAAACAGCTTCTATCTCAAGGCCATCAGACTGTTAAACAGCCACTACTAACACAGAGAGGCTGCTGACTTGAAATCATTGGCCACTTTAATAAATGGATCACTAGTCACTTTAATAATGCCACTTTAACAATGTTTACATATCTAGCGTTACTCATCTCATATGTTTATACTGTATTTTATACCATCTATTGCATCTTGCCTGTGCCGCTCGGTCATCGCTCATCCATATATTTAAATGTACATACTCTTATTCCATTCCTTTACTTAGATTTGTGTGTATTAGGTAGTTGTTGTGGAATTGTCAGATTACTTGTTAGATATTACTGCACTGTCGGAATTTGAAGCACAAGCATTTCACTACACAATAACATCTGCTAACCACGTGTACGTGACCAATAAAATGTAGTTTGATTTGAGACCATACTCCACTAAATAATTCTATAGAAAATAAATTGTATACATTTCATTTCATACTGTGACACAGTCAAGCATAACCACATGAGGGCTATAGGGTCCACTAAATCGTTTTTCATATCTCTCCCTGAGCCCCATGGCAGAAATCATACACACACAGACCAGTGGATTGAGATAAACACACACACACACACACACACACACACACACACACACACACACACACACACACACACACACACACACACACACACACACACACACACACACACACACACACACACACACACACACACACACACACACACAGCAGGGAGTGGTGGGACATGGTGGAACACACAGCTTTTGGGTTGGGATGTAAAATACAGAGTGGACTATAATCCATCTTCCTGTGACAGAAACACACAAACACACACAACTAAACAAACCGACACACACACACAACTAAAGAAACCGACACACATACACACCTACACACACACACACACCGACACACACCCGCACACCCACACACACCGACACACACACCCACACCGACACATACACACACACACGCGCACACACACACACATGCATACAAGGATTTTCTGCCATTGAAATCCTTGGATGCGTCTCCTAAGCGTTTTTTGCAGGCCGCTTAAACAGTGTAAAAAAAACAAACATATGTATATATATATATTATCATTGACACACACAGTCATTAACACACACACTCTTTAACACACACACTCTACAGGCTATGACAGGAATGCCTTTTCTCCTTTTTTTCATGTCATCAGTCGAGAGGCAAGGCAATGTGTGTTTTAGTGATGCGTGGGTTGACTCATAACCCACTGTCCCGTGGTTATATCCGTGGGGCAGGCGGGTTCAGGGTTATGAAATATTGTGTGGATGAAGGGCAGGTGAATTAAGAGAAAACAATACATTAAACGTTGGTTCTGGTTCAAGTCCAGAGAGAGAGAGGCTCTGTCGCAGCTGGCTGCTCCCGGGAGACACATGAGGCGCCGCTCAATTGGCCCAGCGTCGTACGGATTAGGGGAGGGTTTGGCCGGCCGGGCTGTCCTTGTCCCATCGCGCTCTAGCGTCTCCTGTGGCGGGCCAGGCGCCTGCGCGCTGACACGGTTGCCAGGTGCACGGTGTTTCCTCTGACACACTGGTGCGGCTGGCTTCCGGGTTAAGCGGGCATTGTGTCAAGAAGCAGTGTGGCTTTGTTGGGTCGGGTTTCGGAGGACACAAGGCTCTCCTCCTCCGCCTCTCCCAAGTCCATATGGAAGATGAGACTGTAACTACCAATTGGATACCACCAGCTGTTCCATAGGTTGTTCACTAAATTCAACTTGTCAATTAACACAATAATAACACCTATGGAAGTTTAACAATATAATATGGCTGACCAGAATAAAACACCCTGTATGGTACTTCAAAACAAAATCTACAAACGATCTTTCAGATTGAGAATGGTTCTATAAAGAACCTTTTTCCATAAGGGTTCTATAAAGAACAATAAACAAGGGTTCTACATAGCTCCAAAAAGGGTTGTAACCATAGCGGAACCCTGTTTTGGTGCTATATAGAACCTTCTTTAAGGGTTCTTTATGGCACCATACATGTTCCATTTAAAACCTTGTGAATATGGTTCTTTATCTGAACCTTCAAAAAAGGGTTCTATAAAGAATTTTATAAAGCTATGGTCACAAAGAACCCCTATCTGGTACTATTTTGAAGCATTATTATTTTTTAGTTTGTATGTCTATAACTTCTCACATTGACTCCTGTAATATTTTCTCCTGCAGAATGAAGCATTTCCTGCAGTTAAATGATACACCAAAATGGGAACTAGAAGGGATTCTTTCAGCAGTAAAATGATACAACAAAATGGGAACAGAAATGTATTATTTCAGCATCTTGAATGAATGTATGGTTGGGGACTGTCTGTAAAGGTGCCATCTTTATCAACATCATGAAATGTTAGCCTACCAAATAGCCTACCAAAATGTCAGAAATTACAAGCAGAAACATAGACCTATCTTAAAATAGCTGTCAAAAAATTGTTCTGCCATCTCTGACTGTACACTTTTTCTATATTTGTGGGAAAGGGTCGGTGCGGCCCTCAGATTGTTACTTTATCACATATAGTCATTCGGTTGCGGATGGGTTATTAGCAATTGTGGGCGGGTGCAGCTGACCCGTACATCACTAGTGTGTGTGTGTGTGTGTGTGTGTGTGTGTGTGTGTGTGTGTGTGTGTGTGTGTGTATGTGTGTGTGTGTGTGTGTGTGAATGTGTGTGTTTGTGTGTATATGTGTGTGTATATGTGTATCACAACTGGCTGTGATTAGGAGTCCCATAGGGCGGTGCACAATTGGCCCAGTGTTGTGCGGGTTAGGGTTTGGCTAGGGCAGCCTGTCATTGTCAATGAGAATTTGTTCTTAACTGACTTTATTTTTTTATTTTTTTATTTCACCTTTATTTAACCAGGTAGGCTAGTTGAGAACAAGTTCTCATTTACAACTGCGACCTGGCCAAGATAAAGCATAGCAGTGTGAACAGACAACACAGAGTTACACATGGAGTAAACAATTAACAAGTCAATAACACAGTAGAAAAAAAGATAAAAAGAGAGTCTATATACATTGTGTGCAAAAGGCATGAGGAGGTAGGCGAATAATTACAATTTTGCAGATTAACACTGGAGTGATAAATGATCAAATGGTCATGTACAGGTAGAGATACTGGTGTGCAAAAGAGCAGAAAAGTAAATAAATATGAACAGTATGGGGATGAGGTAGGTAAATTGGGTGGGCTATTTACCGATAGACTATGTACAGCTGCAGCGATCGGTTAGCTGCTCAGATAGCAGATGTTTGAAGTGATTTTTGCAATTCGTTCCAGTCACAGGCAGCAGAGAACTGGAACGAAAGGCGGCCAAATGAGGTGTTGGCTTTAGGGATGATCAGTGAGATACACCTGCTGGAGCGCGTGCTACGGGTGGGTGTTGCCATCGTGACCAGTGAACTGAGATAAGGCGGAGCTTTACCTAGCATGGACTTGTAGATGACCTGGAGCTGGTGGGTGGGTCTGGCGACGAATATGTAGCGAGGGCCAGCTACTAGAGCATACAGGTCGCAGTGGTGGGTGGTATAAGGTGCTTTAGTAACAAAACGGATGGCACTGTGATAAACTGCATCCAGTTTGCTGAGTAAAGTGTTGGAAGCAATTTTGTAGATGACATTGCCGAAGCCGAGGATCGGTTGCGGAAAAGAAAAGAAAGCCAACTCTAGATTTGATTTTAGATTGGAGATGTTTGATATAAGTCTGGAAGAAGAGTTTACAGTCTAGCCAGCTACCTAGGTACTTATAGATGTCCACATATTCTAGGTCAGAACCATCCACGGTGGTGATGCTAGTCGGCGTGCGGGTGCAGGCAGCGAACGGTTGAAAAGCATGCATTTGGTTTTACTAGCATTTAAGAGCAGTTGGAGGCCATGGAAGGAGTGTTGTACGGCGTTGAAGCTCGTATGGAGGTTAGATAGCACAGTGTCCAAGGATGGGCCGGAAGAATACAGAATGGTGTCGTCTGCGTAGAGGTGGATCAGGGAATCGCCCGCAGCAAGAGCAACATCATTGATATATACAGAGAAAGAGTCGGCCTGAGAATTGAACCCTGTGGTACCGCCATAAAGACTGCCAGAGGACCGGACAACATGCCCTCCGATTTGACACACTGAACTCTGTCTGCAAAGTAGTTGGTGAACCAGGCAAGGCAGTCATTAGAAAAACCGAGGCTACTGAGTCAAGACACTCTCTCTGCCGTGGCAGTAAAGTTGGGTCCGTGGTTTCGCTGCAGTAGTAGCCCCCTCCCTCTGTCCCAGAAGTGAAGGTCTGTCCTGTAGTTCCTCCCACCCAGCAGATCCACTTTGGCCGCCTCTTACAGTTCCAGCAGACCACAAATAATGTCTGCATGGTCGTCTAGGAAACCAGCGGGCGAAGAGCTGTGAGACAAAAAGGTGAGACATGAATCAAGGATTAATTGATGAATCGATTATCAGTTATATGGTCATACTGTTTATAAACGATATAACAAACGTCTATGTGTGTCATAAAGGAGACATTTTTACACTGCCTGTTATTAGCTAGGTTTCCATCCAATTGGCAACAGATTTTCACTCAAATATTCTAAAATGCGCATAAAGAATATATGCGCATTTTCCCAACAGTGGTGTGTTTTCACCAAACTGACTTGTTGTGGATAAAAATCAGTGTGTGATGACATAGTGTTAAATAGCAAATGTGCCTACTCTGGTTCTGGTACATGCTCCCTAGCCAACAGCTCACACATCCAGTGTGGGTAGACTAGTCTACATGATGACAATATTATGGAGAAGAGCAAGAACATTTATTTTTGTCAAATGGCAGCATAGCATCAATCATCATGTCACCAGAATAAGACCCTCAATATTTATTGGAAAGGAGCAGCAAAATCACGCTGCACTTTCACGACCCTGTGAAGTTCATCATAACTTATTTAATCTGTAGTCCTGAGCTGCTAGAGTCTCCCATCTGTCCTGAGCTGCCAGAGTCTCTCGTCTGTCCTGAGCCGCCAGAGTCTCCTGTCTGTCCTGAGCCGCTAGAGTCTTCCGTCTGTCCTGAGCTGCTAGAGTCTCCCGTCTGTCCTGAGCCGCCAGAGTCTCCCGTCTGTCCTGAGCCGCCAGTCTCCCATCTGTCCTGAGCCACTAGAGTCTCCCGTCTGTCCTGAGCCACCAGAGTCTCCCGTCTGTCCTGAGCCGCCAGAGTCTGCTGTCTGTCCTGAGCTGCTAGAGTCTCCCGTCTGTCCTGAGCTGCTAGAGTCTCCCATCAGTCCTGAGCCGCCAGAGTCTCCCGTCTGTCCTGAGCCGCTAGAGTCTCCCGTCTGTCCTGAGCCGCTAGAGTCTCCCATCTGTCCTGAGCAGCTGGAGTCTCCCGTCTGTTCTGAGCCGCTAGAGTCTCCCGTCTGTCCTGAGCTGCTAGAGTCTCCCATCTGTCCTGAGCCGTCAGAGCCGCCAGTCTGTCCTGAGCCGTCAGAGCCGCCAGTCTGTCCGGAGCCGTCAGAGCCGCCAGTCTGTCTTGAGCCGTCAGTCAGCCAGGAGCTGCCAGAGCTGTCAGTCAACCAGAACCTGCCAGAGCAGCCAGTCAGCCAGGAGCCGCCAAAGCCGCCAGTCAGCAAGGAGCCGCCAGAGCCGCCAGTCAGCCAGGAGCCGCCATGGCCGTCAGCCAACCAGGAGCTGCCAGAGCCATCAATCAGTCCAGGAGCTGCCCCTCAGTCCGGAGCTGCCCCTCAGTTTGGAGCTGCCCCTCAGTCCGGAGCTGCCCCTCAGTCCAGAGGCGCTCCTCAGTCCAGTGGAGCCTTTAATTAGGGTCTTAGGCCCAAGGTCGGAGGCGAGGGTTGTCACTCTAAACAGGCCCTTGAAGACGGCAATGACTATGGTGGAGTGGGGTCCACGTCCCGTGCCAGAGCCGCCACCGCGGCCAGATGCCCACCCACCCAGACCCTCCCCTATAGGTTTAGGTTTTGTGGTTACTGTCACACTCTGACCATGATTTGCGTTGTTTGTTTCTATGTTTTGTTTGGTTAGGGTGTGATATGAGTGGGCATTCTATGTTGTATGTCTAGTTTGTCTATTTCTATGTGCTTTGGCCTGATATGGTTCTCAATCAGTGGCAGGTGTTTGTCGTTGTCTCTGATTGGGAACCATATTTAGGTAGCCTGTTTTGTATTGTGGTTTGTGGGTTATTGTCTATGCGATGTTGCATGTTAGCACTCAGTTTCTATAGCGGTCACGTTCGTCTGGTTAGTTTGTTAGTTTGTTTTAGTGTATTTAGTGTTTTTTCCCGTCTTTCATTAAATCATGCATTCACACCACGCTGCGCTTTGGTCCGCTTCTTACGACCATCGTGACATTTACTTTGATGTGATGGTTATTATATAAATATTTGGTTCCACCGCCATTTCTCGCGTAATTAATTGAACCGACTCAAAAACATCCCACATGTCGAACAAACAAATGATCTGTTGGCATTTATGAAATTGTACAGAAATGTCCTGTTTGCTTCACTACTGTCGTGATTTTTTTTTTATACGGTATGACTCGTAAAAACTGTGGATGGAAACGTGTCTTGTATTTCATCCCCTGTACCCACACTAACTGTTCATTCTTGCATACTCCTCTTCTAGAACTACAGGTAACTGCCAAAATAATGGAAACACTTGAGTAAATTAGGGGTACAAACTGGGTCACGTTTTGGGTCATGTATAGAAAATACTGGGCAGCCCATTATTTTCTACCATGGCTATGCCCCCATAGGATGACAATGCCCCCATCCACAGGGCACAAGTGGTCACTGAATGGTTGATGAGCATGAAAACAATGTAAACCATATGCCATGGTTGTCTCAGTCACCAGATCTCAACGTAATTGAACAATTATAAGAGATACCTAAGCCTAAAACAGTGTTTTACATCACCATCAACAAAACACCAAATTGTGGAATATCTCATGGAAGAATGATATCACATCCCTCCAATAGAGTTTCAGACATTTGTAGAATCAATGCCAAGGTGCATTGAAGCTGTTCTGGCTCGTGGTGGCCCAACGCCCTATTCAAACACTATGTTGGTGTTTCCTTTATGTTATCCTCCCTAACACCCCCACCTGTCCTGACCCCCCCCTCACCACTCGTAGCCCCTGTCCCCCAGGTTCCCAGACGGTGACAGAAGAGCAGATAGTCCTGTGTCTGGGGGGGAACAGTGAGGTGGAGAGGGCATGTCTGTTACATCAGGAGAGTGATGGGTGTGGAGTCAGGCTCAGAGAGCAGAAGTTTCACGGGCCAAAAACGCTTTAATGTCCACAGTAAACAGACAGGTAGAAAAATGGGTGAAGCTAAAGCACAGGCGCAACACAACCCAACGACCACTGTTACATAAACCGAACAGCGAAAACCCAACCTGAACAATACACATCCAACGTACAATGACAACAAGCCCGCACAAACACAAGCGGGCTAAACGAACTTAAATAATACCCACCTCAAAACCCCAACAAGGAACAGGTGAAAACAATTAGACCAAAACAAACGAAAAGGAAAAAGGGATCGGCGGCATCTAGTAGACCGGAGACGACGACCGCCGAGCACCACCCGAACAGGAAGGGGAGCCACCTTCGGTAATATTCGTGACAATGTCCGTCTTTTCATGGGTCAGCCCACACTTCACCTAACAGGACTTCCCAGGCAGAGGAGGAGGCGAGAGAGGAACTGTGAGGATAATAATGCCTGTGTCCCAAATGGCCTATGTTTCCTATGTAGTGCACTACTTTTTACCAAAGCTCATATATGGAATAGGGTGTTGCCAGACAGCAACAGACTACCATGTGATCTACTCCAAGTGGAAAGGAAAGGTAGATAGATAGAAGTATAGCAAGAATGAGAGGGGATGGAGACATGATTAATTACATAGAGAGAGGTAGAGAGAGAGAGAAAGAGAGAGAGAGAGAAGGGGGGGGGGGTTAATGGAAAAGGAGATGAAAATGGATTATGCTGTGTCTTTGGCTACGCCTGATTAAGTGATATGACATGCTATTCTATAAAATCCTTTCTCCGCAATTAATATTACCTGATTGAGCTAATCATGTAAATGTAATTAACTAGAGAGTCAGGGCACCACGAAATAATATTTATAGAGCTGTTATCTTCCGAATAAACTCTTCAAGACCTATTCATATTTTAAATCAATAGCAGTCAATATTAATCGTCACCTTAATTCAGTCTCATCTGAAAGTTGTAAATTCTTGGTTATCTTCAAGAACCCTGGCTAACAAGTTGAATCAGCAATACAAAATTGTGTTAAATTATCTATTTACTAAATACCTAACTAATCATACAGAATTACATTTACATAGAATGAATTTTACCTTGATTACAAATAGCGTCATAAAGGAAAACGTCCCTAGCGGGCAGAACAGATATGACAGCTTGTTACACAAAAGAAAGGGTGCTGGGTTTGAGTGAAAGAGCGGGAAGACTGAGGGACAAAGGGAGAAGCTGTGCTATCATAAATACAGCATCTTATGCATTCTAAATTACCGCCCATTTGGAAAAGTAAAATACAATAAATATTTACTCTGAGCTTCGGTAGGTTGGTGGTAGATGGAAGGCCGTGTTGCCAAACCGAGTCCTCTGTCCTTTGAAGAATGTCTCTGGTGGTCAATTGTAGTAATGTCATTGTGTGGTAGACGGGATACTCTGTCCATTCTTTCCTAGCCCACGTTTGCAGCTGCTGTTGCTAACTCAACAGCTAGGAAGTATCACTTCTGTAGTGAATAAGAGTTCAAAGGTCATACCATTCGCAACCAAAGCTCACGCTGAGGTTGGCTTAGTTCTGTAGTTGACATGTTAGTCCTTTTAACGCAGAGGCTGCAGACCTCACGTACTTTGAACAGGAGGTTACATTTTCATCAAGGATTTATATAGTGGAGCGAGAAGGGTGTGTCCGAAAAGTTTTATAACCCATGTCTCTTCACAGGGGCGGGCCATTGATTGAGCAGAGCCCTAACCATATGAAAACCCAAATCTCTTATTCGGAAGCTAAAATTACATTTAATCTCTTCACCAATAATTTTATGTTCAAACATTTTAATTGAACAACAATTCCATGTGACTCCGAAAACTACTATTTGCAGACTTTCTACTGTAGAGTTTATGTCATCCTATCATTGATGAGAATGTCCCAGATGACAACCGAATGGACATCATATTCATTAAGTACCACCGCATATGTTCAATTGTTCGGATTACCAGAATATAGTTCATTTCCCCCACCTTCTGGTGTTCCCAGAATCTCTATGTTAACCAAGGGGTTTTCAAATTTCACATCAGTAAGGTAGAGAGAGGGAAAAGGGAGGAAGAGGTATTTATAACTGTCATAAACCTACCCCCAGGCCAACGTCATGACAGTGATGTGGAGATAGGTGTGTGTCAGCCAGATGAACTGTTGGGAGGCTCACACACACTCACACATCATACAAATAAACACACAAATACACACATTCTAATGTGCTCGACCACCCACACATGCCCCTGAGTATGTATCTGGTTTGATGACTCACATCCACAATGTATGAGCATGTGCTCCATTTTAAGGATTTCAAACAGAGAGTTTAATGTGTTTACAGTTTTTAGAAGTGATTCTTCTCTAGGTCACAGTCACTCATTATCGCTTCCCAGTAGCAGACGATTCAAATCCAGATAACTTTCATTAGAACAATGTCACAGGGAGAAAAGCTCTCTGGTACTGTATTTCTCATCTGAGCTCATTAAATAGAGTTGTGGGAGGGGTTGTTAAGTTTGATGGAATTCCAGTATTCTTTGAGGATTTTGGGTTCAATTATAACTGAGAGAGGAAAGCCATTGATTACTTCATTGTAAACTCAGCTGTGTTTTTGCAGGGCTAGACCCACAATTTACAATGTTATGGGGTACATAATACAACGACTAGAGTTGAGGGAAAAACTGTCGTAATCAGTGTTGCTCTCCAGTACAACGTCCTCTGTCACACAAAGTATTCCTCCCGGAAAGTTCTCTCCCTAGTTACAACTTAATGATACTGTGAGACATTACAGCACCACAACATCTCTAGGTCTATTAACCCAGTTCTAGAACGCCCTAGCCATCCCTTCAGCTGACGTGCTTTGTCCTGTATGTGCCTGACATAACAGAGATATAGCTATGTCCAGCCAAGTCTTGGGAAGGCATGACAGAGATATAGCTATGTCCAGCCAAGTCTTGGGAAGGCATGACAGAGATATAGCTATGTCCAGCCAAGTCTTGGGAAGGCATGACAGAGATATAGCTATGTCCAGCCAAGTCTTGGGAAGGCATGACAGAGATATAGCTATGTCCAGCCAAGTCTTGGGAAGGCATGACAGAGATATAGCTAGGTCTAGCCAAGGCTTTGGGAGGCATGACAGAGTATTGCTAGGCCCAGCCAAGGCATAGGAAGAAAAACAGCCCAGGTAAACATTCTACATCTTGCTACCTGCTGAAGTCATGAGAATATGGCTTGTCTTGTAGGGTTGAGACAGGCCCACTTGAACCAGGTCTGTGTGCTAGTATGTGTATGTGTGGGTTTCTCATGTGGCTTTCTGCTGATTCTGTTGCATTCCCTCATTTATGGTATCTAGGACAGAAACAGCCTAGTTCACCCATCACATCACCTAAATATACTGTTTTGTTATATTGTATTTATTATGGATCCCCATAATAAGGCAACAGCTACTCTTCCTGGGGTCCGGCAAAATTAAGGCAGTTATACAATTTTAAAAACATTAAAATACATTCACAACAGATTTCACAACACACTAAGTGTGTGCCCTCAGGCCCCTACTCCACTACCACATATCTACAACACAAAATCCATGTGTATGTGTGTGTGTAGTGCATATATTATCATGTGTGTGTATGCATGTGTCTGTGTCTATGCTTGTGTTGCTTCACAGTTCTGGCTTTTCCATAAGGTGTATTTTTATCTGTTTTTTTTCCAATCTGATTCTACTACATCAGTTACCTGATGTGGAATAGAGTTCCATGTAGTCATGGCTCTATGTAGAAATGTGCGCCTCCCATAGACTGTTCTAGACTTGGGTACTGTGAAGAGACCTCTCTTGGTATGTCATGTGGGGTATGCATGGGTTTCTGAGCTGTGTGCTAGTCGTTTAAAACCTCTTAAGGTTCCGCCCCTTTTTTCAATTTTCAACTAAAATGACATACCCAAATCTAACTGCCTGTAGCTCAGGACCTGAGGCAAGGATATGCATATTCTTGATACCATTTGAAAGGAAACACCTTGAAATTTGTGGAAATGTAAAATGAATGTAGGAGAATATAACACATTAGATCTGGTAAAAGATAATACAAAGAATAAAACATGATTTTTATGTATTGTTTTTGTACCATTATCTTAGAAATGCAACTGAAAGGCCAAAATGTATTATTCCAGCCCAGGTGCAATTTTGTCTTGGCCACTAGATGGCAGGAGTGTATGTGCAAAGTTTTAGACTGATTCAATGAACCGTTGCATTTCTGTTCAAAATGATGTATCACTACTTCTCCCCATCTTAGCTACTGTTGTATCAATATCTTTTCTTTATGACAGTTTACAATCCAGGGAGTTTAGTCACCTCAACTTGCTCAATTTCCACATTATTTATAACAAAATATTATAGCAAAATATTATTTACAACAAAAACGTATAACAAAATCGTAAATACAATGTTATTAGTTTTTTAAACATTTAGGACTAACTTATTCCTTGCCACCCACTCTGAAACGAATTGCAGCTCTTTGTTAAGTGTTGCAGTCATTTCAGTTGCTGTAGTAGCTGACGTGTATAGTGTTGAGTCATCTGCATACATAGACACGCTGGCTTTACTCAAAGCATGTTGCAAGTAAAGATTGAAAAAAGTAAGGGGTGTCACGAACGTTGAAGGAGGAGGACCAAGGTGCATCATGGTGAGCGTACAGGAGCACGGTAAGCACAGGGAGTTGGCTCAGGTCTCCAACCTGACTCTGCCAAACTCCCCAAAAATTTGGGGGGGCTGCCTCTCGGGCTTCCTTGCTAACCGTGTTCCCTCATAACTCTGCCACTCCACCTTAGCTGGCTCCAGTTCCTCCTGTGGACGGCGATACTCCCCAGCCTGCCTCCAGGGTCCCTTCCCATCCAGGATTTCTTCCCTGATTGAGAACCATACCCGGCAAAAACATAGAAATACAAAATCATAGAAAACAAAAACATAGAATGCCCACCCCAAATCACACCCTGACCAAACCAAATAGAGACATTAAAAGAATCTCTAAGGTCAGGGTGTGACAAGGGGCCTAGACAGCTTCCCAGGGGAATTCCATATTCTATCTGGATTATGTTGGAGAAGTTTCCATTAAAGAACACCTTCTGTGTTCTGTTAGTCAGGTAACTCTTTATCCTCATTATAGCAGGGGGTGTAAAGCCATAACACATACGTTCTTCTAGCAGCAGACTATGATCGATAATGTCAAAAGCCGCACTGAAGTCGAACAAAACAGCCCCCACAATCTTTTTATAATACATTTCTCCCAGACAATTTCACTCAGCTAAACATCAGTCACACAAGTGCTGTGAATGACTTTATTATTGAATTATTGAATGACCTTCCCTATATGCATGCTGAAAGTCTGTTGTCAATTTGTTTACTATAAAATAGTATCTTGTTAAACACAATTTTTTCCAAAACCTTACTAAGGGTTGGTAACAGGCCGATTGGTTGGCTATTTGAGCCAGTAAAAACGGCTTTACTGTTCTTAGGGAGTGGAATGACTTGAGCTTCCCTCCAGGCTTGAGGGCAAACACTTTCTAGTGGGCTTAGATTGATAAGGCAAATAGGTGAAATGGTGCCTAGTCAGTTGTCCATCTGAATGTATTCAACTGAAATGTGTCTTCCACATTTTACCCAACCCCTCTGAATCAGAGAGGTGCAGGGGGCTGACTTAATCGACATCCACGTCTTCGGCGCCCGGGGGAACAGTGGGTTAACTGCCATGCGCATGGGCAGAATTACATATTTTTATCTTGTTAGTGTAAATATCGTCCCCTACTATCCTCAGCAATTTTCCATCCAAGTTGTCAGACCACGGTGGCACTCATTTGTTCAGCTATTCCACACTCACTTTACTGAATTCAAAATTACAATTATTGTCTGGTTGGTCCCCCACCTACCAGACAGGATATACTGTGATGGTCCCCCACCTACCAGTCAGGATATATTGTGATGGTCCCCACCTACCAGCCAGGATATATTGTGATGGTCCCCCACCTACCAGCCAGGATATATTGTGATGGTCCCCACCTACCAGCCAGGATATATTGTGATGGTCCCCCACCTACCAGTCAGGATATACTGTGATGGTCCCCACCTACCAGCCAGGATATAATGTGATGGTTCCCCACCTACCAGCCAGGATATATTGTGATGGTCCCCCACCTGTACCTGCCCAGTCCAGTCAGTTCCTCACCTGAGATAATGAACAGATAACTGACTGGTAGGTGGGGGACCATCACACTATATCCTGACTGGGGCGGCAGGGTAGCCTAGTGGTTAGAGCTAGTAACCAAAGGGTTGCAAGTTCGAATCCCCGAGCTGACAAGGTACAAATCAGTTGTTCTGCCCCTGAACAGGCAGTTAACCAACTGTTCCTAGGCCGTCATTGAAAATAAGAATTTGTTCTAAACTGACTTGCCTAGTTAAATAAAGGTAAAATAAAATAAAAAACAGTCTATTATATCATGTAAATTAAATTAAATTAAATAAAGGCTAATAATAATAATACTACTTTTTAAAACTGAAACCTTTTCATAAATCAGACATGAATATCAAGTACTCAAGGTTTGTTACCCAAATATCATTATCATTATCCTCCCCCCATCTTACCCCTTTCCACCCCATCTTACCCCTGCTCCACACCATCTTACCCCTTTCCACCCCATCTTACCCCTGCTCCACCCCATCTTACCCCTTTCCACCCCATCTTACCCCTTTCCACCCCATCTTACCCCTGCTCCACCCCATCTTACCCCTTTCCACCCCATCTTACCCCTGCTCCACCCACATCTTACCCCTGATCCACCCCATCTTACATCTGCTCCACCCACATCGTACCCCTGTTCCACCCCATCTTATACCTGCTCCACCCCCATCTTATACCTGCTCCACCCCATCTTACCCCTGCTCCACCCCATCTTACCCCTGCTCCACCCCATCTTCCTCTGCTCCACCCAATCTTACCCCTGCTCCACCCCATCTTACCCCTGCTCCACCCAATCTTCTCCTGCTCCACCCACATCTTACCCCTGCTCCACCCCATCTTACACCTGCTCCACCCACATCGTACCCCTGTTCCACCCCATCTTATACCTGCTCCACCCCATCTTACCCCTGCTCCACCCCCATCTTATACCTGCTCTACCCCCATCTTACCCCTGCTCCACACCATCTTCTCCTGCTCCACCTCATCTTACCCCTGTTCCACCCCATCTTATACCTGCTCCACCCCATCTTACCCCTTCTCCAACCCATCTTACCCCTGCTCCACCCCATCTTACCTCTGCTCCACTCCATCTAACCCCTGTTCCACCCCATCTTATACCTGCTCCACCCAATCTTCGCCTGCTCCACCCCCATCTTATACCTGCTCCACCCCATCTTACCCCTGCTCCACCCCATCTTACCCCTGCTCCACCACATCTTACCCCTTCTCCACCTCCATCTTATCTCCTCGGTAACAGGAGTGAAGGATGATGTGTTGTTCTCTCGTCTCACAGGTGTTCCTTTAGGAAGCGGGCAGCCTGCAATGCTTTCTCCAGCAGAGTCTTGTCATCCAGCACAGCACCAACATGTGCAAAGCCTGATAACATCAGACCTGGAGAGAGAATGGGAAGGGGGAGCTCTGTATCATTACTCTCCACAGTAGCTCAGTGACTCAGTGAGGTGGCAGTACAGTGGCAGCTTGGTGATTACTAAGCTTTGAAGTTCTTCTGGTTGGTGGGTCCCCCTCTCTCCTTCCCTCCATCCCTCCCTCCATCAGTTTGAAAGTGTTGGTAGTTGGTAGGGAGCAGGCCAGTCACCAAAGCCCCAGTAGAAGGCTGTCTGCTCCAGGGGACAGCTAATGAATGAAGTAATTGACAAATTAAGGATGGAGGAGACAGGTTTAAATGTGCTTACACATAGGATTTTTGTTGAATTGTTACGTTGTAATTTCAGAAAATGTTTATAATATATCTGCAGGTAATAATGGAATGATAGTGTTTCACAGCGTTACTTATCCCTCCAGTGTTGTGATTGGCTGTGATATTTGCCTGTTGCTTTCTCCCGCCGGGCCGGCATCTGTTGTCAAAATGGGAAAGCTGTTCTGTTTTTGTGGCTGTGTTATGGAGTGGAAATCTTAAAAGTTCTACACTGTTCCCTCAATTTCAGTTTATGTGAGAAAACAAACATTGAATAGTGTAGGGAATCATTGTACCATCTAAATCTATAAGGGCACAGGGTGAGACCCAGTTGCAGACACGGGAGGCAGAGGGTTAAAGTCTCTGATATGCATTATAATCCAAGGGGCAGGCAAGAGAATGGTCGTGGACTGGCAAAAGATCATAACAAGGTCAGAGTCCAGGAGGTACAGGGTCGCAGCAGGCTCAAGGTCAGGGCAGGCAGAAGGGTCAGGTGGACTGGTTCAGGGTCAAGGCAGGCAAGGGTCAAAACTGGGAGGACTAGCAAAACCAGAGAAAAGGAAAAAGCAGGAGCACGGAAAAACACCCTGGTTGACAACAGACAAACAGGAAACACAGGAATAAGTACCCAATGGGAAAACAGGTGACACCTGGAGGTGGGTGGAGACAATCACAAAGACAGGTGAGGGCGTGCCAAAATCACTGTGAAATATCTTTTCAATAATCCCAAATATTGTTGTTACAGCTGTTTGAAGCCAGTGGACCAAAACTGAATGTAAAAGGCTCAACAGCGAGTCTCTGCCATGTTACGGGGAAATGGAATGCGGGTGAGGAAATAGTTATCTGACCACTGACCCCGTCCACCCACAGAACGCCCCCTCCCCCTTCTCATTCCCACACGTGTCCTCACATGAGAGAAGGGGGTGTTTGGAGAACAATGTCTTAATATAATTGTCCGTATGATAATGTATTGAAGCTGAAACCAACGTTTCGGTTATCAAACATGGGCGCCCTCCACTGCTCCAAGGCTGATCTAGAACCAGTTTATATAAATTATCTCTGTGTTACAGTAGTTAAATTAAGTACGAAATGGGACAATTCAGGCCCACTCTATTGTTCATTATCTGTGCAGTCTATTCTCTTTGTGATAATGACTGTACTGGCAGCTGTATAAAAGACACATAGCGTCCGTGGTGAATTACCTTCCTAGCGTAAATCCTTACCGTATAATTACATAATAAATCTTGGGGAATATAATGATCTCAATGAGTGTGGTTTTAATTGTGTGCTCCCCTCTGGGCTGTCGAGACACTATTAATCAAACTAAGATGGCCACCGCTTTGCCTGGACAGGGAACAGGGAGAGATAACAACGGGCTGATACACACACACACGCGCACACGTTCACACACAGACACACACACACGCACACACACACGTGCACACACACACACAAACACAAACACACAGATACACACACACGCACGCATGCATGCACGCATGCACACTCACTCACACACACACACGCACACACACACACACACACAAACACACACACACACACACACACACACACACACACACACACACACACACACACACACACACACACACACACACACACACACACACACACACACACACACACACACAGAGGTGTTAATGGGGTAGGAGGGAGGTTTGTCACTGAGGTCTCTGGAGACGTGGTGGATGAACAGTTCACAGACCAGAGTAACATCAGGAACATCAGATTCACTACAGACAGAGAAGGGAAGGGAAAAAGGAGAGAGAAGGAGAGGGAGATACATTTTTGACTAGGTGCTGTTACGTTCTGACCTTATATCCTTTGTTTTGTCTTTGTCTTAGTACGGTCAGGGCGTGAGTTGGGGTGGGCAGTCTATGTTTTAGTACGGTCAGGGCGTGAGTTGGGGTGGGCAGTCTATGTTTTAGTACGGTCAGGGCGTGAGTTGGGGTGGGCAGTCTATGTTTTAGTATGGTCAGGGCGTGAGTTGGGGTGGGCAGTCTATGTTTTAGTACGGTCAGGGCGTGAGTTGGGGTGGGCAGTCTATGTTTTAGTACGGTCAGGGCGTGAGTTGGGGTGGGCAGTCTATGTTTTAGTACGGTCAGGGCGTGAGTTGGGGTGGGCAGTCTATGTTTTAGTACGGTCAGGGCGTGAGTTGGGGTGGGCAGTCTATGTTTTAGTACGGTCAGGGCGTGAGTTGGGGTGGGCAGTCTATGTTTTAGTACGGTCAGGGCGTGAGTTGGGGTGGGCAGTCTATGTTTGTGTTTCTATGTTGGTTTTTGAGTTTGGCCTGGTATGGTTCTCAATCAGAGGCAGGTGTCGTTAGTTGTCTCTGATTGAGAATCATACTTAGGTAGGCTTTTTCCACCTGTGTTTCGTGGGTGTTTATTTTCTGTTTTGTGTGTCATCACTAGACAGGACTGTTTCGTTTGTTTGTTCTTCCTAGTTGTTATTTTATTTAGTGTTCAGTTTGATTATATTAAAAATCATGAACACTTAACACGCTGCACCTTGGTCCTCACCTTCTTCCACCGACGATGTCCGTTACAGGTAAAGACTCAGTGACCATAGCCCCCGAAGGCAGACCTGGCTCTCAAGAGGAGACAGGCTGTTTGCACACTGAGCTGCACTTCCTAACTTCCTGCCAAATGTATGACCATATTAGAAACACATACATATACACATCCCCTCACACATCCCCTCACACTACCTTACATACCCCCTCACACATTCCCACACACATCCCCTCACAATACCTTACACACCACCTCACACATCCCCTCACAATACCTTACACACCCCCTCACAATACCCTACACACCCCCTCACACACCCCCTCACAATACCCTATACACCCCCTCACACATCCCCTCACACACCCCCTCACACTACCTTACACACCCCCTCACAGTACCTTACACACCCCCTCACACTACCTTACACACCCCCTCACACTACCTTACACACCAACTCACACCCCCTCACACACCCCCTTGCACTACCTTACACACTCCTCACACACCCCCTCACACAACCCCTCACACTACCTTACACATATCTGTAAGTCCACTTACTGATATCTGAACAAGGAAGCATCATTGAAATTGCAACAAGCGGTTCTGTGAAATGTTTATTTAATTTAACCCGAAGCCACTGCCAGATTACTGGGTTGGGCTGCGCTCAGAGTTTCCTGCCTTGGTAAATCGCGCTTTAAAGACACTGATGCCCTTTGCAACCACGTACCTTTGTAAGAGTGGATTCTCGGCCCACACTAGCATGAAAACTAAATACAGGCACAGACTGTGTGTGGAAAATGATTTAAGACTGAGACTCTCTCCAATACAACCCAACATTGCAGAGTTATGTGCATCCTTTCAAGCACACGCTTCTCATGAACCTGTGGTGAGTTATTCACAATTGTATATGTAAGATGGTTAAATAAAGAGCAAAATGATTGGTTATTATATTATTATTTGTGCCCTGGTCCTATAGGAGCTCTTTATCACTTCCCACGAGCCGGGTTGTAACGACAAACTCACACTCATTCTTATGTTTAATAAATGTATTGTATTCTCTGTTTTCTTCCTACCTTGACTGCACAACACCTAATCTGTCATCTATTGCTGACAACATTTCCGGTCACAACTTGCAGACTTGTTTACGTGTTGCTGTGCGTTTTGTTGCCAACCTTACTTTGCTACCTGACAACTTTACGGTTTTTACTTTTTAATAATTATATTTTAGGTTTTTCCCCTTTTTCACCCCTTTTTTTCATTCAACTTTTTCACTCCGGACGCTTTATCTGGACGTGGTTCGTCAGGACCTCCAACAGCCTAAGCTATGTAGTAACATTAACATGGTGCCTTCTAATTGCAGTCGCTGTACTCATAATATACAGGAGAACGATCACCTTACGGTGAGGATAGCTGTGCCGCAAGCCCAGCTTCAGACGCAATCGTTAGGCAAGGGTAATTTCAGTGTAGGAAAGGATGAAACAGCGTCTGTGCCACCAGTAAGTACAGATAGTAACGTTAGTATTAATCCCCTTGCACGATCCCCACCTCCGGACAACTTTCTCATGGTTTTTGGAGGGAAATGCTGTAGGAATGCTCTACCGGTGTCGCTCATTCAGCCGACAGAAACTTTCAACCGGTTTTCCCCATTAAGCAGCTAAAACTGGCCAGTGTAGAGAGTATAGAGATATTGTTATCCACGTCGGCACCAACGATGTTAGGATGAAACAGTCACCAAGTGCAACATAGCTTCAGTGTGTAAATCAGCTAGAAAGATGTGTCGGCATCGAGTAATTGTCTCTGGCCCCCTCCCAGTTAGGGGGAGTGATGAGCTCTACAGCAGAGTCTCACAACTCAATCGCTGGTTGAAAACTGTTTTCTGCCCCTCCCAAAAGATAGAATTTGTAGATAATTGGCCCTCTTTCTGGGACTCACCTACAAACAGGACCAAGCCTGGCCTGCTGACGATGGACGGACTCCATCCTAGCTGGAGGGGTGCTCTCATCTTATCTACCAACATAGACAGGGCTCTAACTCCTCTAGCTCCACAATGAAATAGGGTGCAGGCCAGGCAGCAGGCTGTTAGCCAGACCGTGTCTGTGCCTCGACCTGGGTTGGGCAAAACTAAACATGGCGGTGTTCGCCAAAGTAATCTCACTAGGATTAAGACCTCCTCCATTCCTGTCATTATTGAAAGGGATCGTGATACCTCACATCTCAAAATAGGGCTACTGTTAGATCCCTTACTTCAAAGGCAATTATAGTCAATGAACTAATCACTGATCATAATCTTGATGTGGTTGGCCTGACTTAAACATGGCTTAAGCCTGACGAATTTACTGTGTTAAATGAGGCCTCACCTCCTGGTTACACTAGTGACCAAATCCCCCGTGCATCCCGCAAAGGTGGAGGTGTTGCTAACATTTACGATAGCAAATTTCAATTTACAAAAAAATGACGTTTTCGTCTTTTGAGCTTCTAGTCATGAAATCTATGCAGCCTACTCAATATTTTTTTATAGCTACTGTTTCAGGCCTCCTGGGCCATATACAGCGTTCCTCATTGAGTTCCCTGAATTCCTATCAGACCTTGTAGTCATAGCAGATAATATTCTAATTTTTGGTGACTTTAATATTCACATGGAAAAATCCACAGACCCACTCCAAAAGGCTTTCGGAGCCATCATCGACTCAGTGGGTTTTGTCCAACATGTCTCTGGACCTACTCACTGCCACAGTCATACTCTGGACCGAGTTTTGTCCCGTAGAATAAATGTTGTGGATCTTAATGTTTTTCCTCATAATCCTGGACTATCGGACCACCATTTTATTACGTTTGCAATTGCAACAAACAATCTGCTCAGACCCCAACCGAGGAGCATCAAAAGTCGTGCTATAAATTCACAGACAACACAAAGATTCCTTGATGCCCTTCCAGACTCCCTCGGCCTACCCAAGGACGTCAGAGGACAAAAATCAGTTAACCACCTAACTAAGGAACTCAATTTAACCTTGTGCAATACCCTAGATGCAGTTGCACCCCTAAAAACTAAGAACATTTCTCATAAGAAACTAGCTCCCTGGTATACAGAAAATACCCAAGCTCTGAAGCAAGTTTCCAGAAAATGTAAACGGCTCCACACCAAACTGGAAGTCTTCCGACTAGCTGGGAAAGACAGTACCGTGCAGTATCGAAGAGCCCCTACTGCTGCTCAATCATCCTGTTTTTACAACTTAATTGAGGAAAATAAGAACAATCCTAAATTTATTTTTGATACTGTCGCAAAGCTAATTAAAAAGCAGCATTCCCCAAGTGAGGATGGCTTTCACTTCAGCAGTAATAAATGAACCTTTTGCGTGTAGGGGGCAGTATTTTCGTTTTTGGCTAAAAAACGTACCCATTTGAAACTGCCTATTTCTCAGCCCCAGAAACTAAAATATGCAAATAATTGTCAGATTAGGATAGAAAACACTCTAAAGTTTCCATAACTGTCAAAATATTGTCTGTGAGTATAACAGAACTGATATTGCAGGCGAAAACCTGAGGAAAATCAGGGGGGTGCTCTCATCTTATCTACCAACATAGACAGGGCTCTAACTCCTCTAGCTCCACAATGAAATAGGGTGCAGGCCAGGCAGCAGGCTGTTAGCCAGACCGTGTCTGTGCCTCGACCTGGGTTGGGCAAAACTAAACAAAATATTGTCTGTGAGTATAACAGAACTGATATTGCAGGCGAAAACCTGAGGAAAATCAGAGGGGTGCTCTCATCTTATCTACCAACATAGACAGGGCTCTAACTCCTCTAGCTCCACAATGAAATAGGGTGCAGGCCAGGCAGCAGGCTGTTAGCCAGACCGTGTCTGTGCCTCGACCTGGGTTGGGCAAAACTAAACATGGCGGTGTTCGCCAAAGTAATCTCACTAGGATTAAGACCTCCTCCATTCCTGTCATTATTGAAAGGGATCGTGATACCTCACATCTCAAAATAGGGCTACTGTTAGATCCCTTACTTCAAAGGCAATTATAGTCAATGAACTAATCACTGATCATAATCTTGATGTGGTTGGCCTGACTTAAACATGGCTTAAGCCTGACGAATTTACTGTGTTAAATGAGGCCTCACCTCCTGGTTACACTAGTGACCAAATCCCCCGTGCATCCCGCAAAGGTGGAGGTGTTGCTAACATTTACGATAGCAAATTTCAATTTACAAAAAAATGACGTTTTCGTCTTTTGAGCTTCTAGTCATGAAATCTATGCAGCCTACTCAATATTTTTTTTATAGCTACTGTTTCAGGCCTCCTGGGCCATATACAGCGTTCCTCATTGAGTTCCCTGAATTCCTATCAGACCTTGTAGTCATAGCAGATAATATTCTAATTTTTGGTGACTTTAATATTCACATGGAAAAATCCACAGACCCACTCCAAAAGGCTTTCGGAGCCATCATCGACTCAGTGGGTTTTGTCCAACATGTCTCTGGACCTACTCACTGCCACAGTCATACTCTGGACCGAGTTTTGTCCCGTAGAATAAATGTTGTGGATCTTAATGTTTTTCCTCATAATCCTGGACTATCGGACCACCATTTTATTACGTTTGCAATTGCAACAAACAATCTGCTCAGACCCCAACCGAGGAGCATCAAAAGTCGTGCTATAAATTCACAGACAACACAAAGATTCCTTGATGCCCTTCCAGACTCCCTCGGCCTACCCAAGGACGTCAGAGGACAAAAATCAGTTAACCACCTAACTAAGGAACTCAATTTAACCTTGTGCAATACCCTAGATGCAGTTGCACCCCTAAAAACTAAGAACATTTCTCATAAGAAACTAGCTCCCTGGTATACAGAAAATACCCAAGCTCTGAAGCAAGTTTCCAGAAAATGTAAACGGCTCCACACCAAACTGGAAGTCTTCCGACTAGCTGGGAAAGACAGTACCGTGCAGTATCGAAGAGCCCCTACTGCTGCTCAATCATCCTGTTTTTACAACTTAATTGAGGAAAATAAGAACAATCCTAAATTTATTTTTGATACTGTCGCAAAGCTAATTAAAAAGCAGCATTCCCCAAGTGAGGATGGCTTTCACTTCAGCAGTAATAAATGAACCTTTTGCGTGTAGGGGGCAGTATTTTCGTTTTTGGCTAAAAAACGTACCCATTTGAAACTGCCTATTTCTCAGCCCCAGAAACTAAAATATGCAAATAATTGTCAGATTAGGATAGAAAACACTCTAAAGTTTCCATAACTGTCAAAATATTGTCTGTGAGTATAACAGAACTGATATTGCAGGCGAAAACCTGAGGAAAATCCAATCAGGAAGTGCCTCTTATTTTGAAACCTCTCTGTTCCTATGCATGCCTATCCTCCATCAACCAGATTCCTTTTTCTATGGCTTCCCTAAGGTGTCAACAGTCTTTAGACATAGTTTCAGGCTTTTATTTTGAAAAATGAGCAAGAAAGATCACATTGTGTAAGTGGATAGGTGGGGGCTCTCAGAGTGAGTTTTGCGTGACAGAGTAAAGTGGCCATTGTTTCTCCCGGTCCTATTGAAAAACCTACACTCACGGTTGATATATTATCGAATACATATTTGAACCTCTAGTGACTCCCAAACCCGGTAGATAGCCAAACTCCCAGGTAGATAGCCAAAGTTCATTTTTTCCAAAAATATTATTTTTGTGGGCGAAACAGCTCCGTTTGTTCTTCACGTTTGGCTGAGAAATCGCCCGGAAATTGCGGTCACCACAATGCCGAACATTATTCCAAATTAGCTCCATAATATCGACAGAAACATAGCAAACGTTGTTTAGAATCCATCCTCAAGGTGTTTTTCTAATATCTATTCGATAATATATCCGTCGGGACAATTCGTTTTTCTCTAGGACCGATTGGAGTAATGGCTACCTCTGTACTTTACGCGAGAATCTCTCTCGGAGCCACCATGTGACCACTTACGCAATGTGCCCGCCTATGGCTATTCTTCAACAGAAATGTGTAAAACTACGTCACAATGCTGTAGACACCTTGGGGAATACGTAAAAAGTGTAAGCTCGTTGATGGTACATTCACAGCCAAATTGGAACGCAGCGCTTTCAAAACCTGGGGCACTTCCGGATTGGATTTTTCTCAGGCTTTCACCTGCAACATCAGTTCTGTTATACTCACAGACAATATCTTTACAGTTTTGGAAGCGTTAGAGTGTTTTCTATCGAAAGCTGTTAATTATATGCATATTCTAGCATCTTTTCCTGACGAAATATCACATTTAAAACGGGAATGTTTTTTTCCCAAAAATGAAAATATTGCCCCCTAGCACAAATAGGTTTTAAAAACAACCTGAGGATTGATTATAAAAAACGTTTGACATGTTTCTGTGGACATTATGGTATTATTTGGAATTTTCGTCTGCGTTGTCGTGACCACTCTTTCCTGTGGATTTCTGAACATAACGCGACAAACAAACGGAGGTATTTGGATATAAAAATTATCTTTATGGAACAAAAGGAACATTTGTTGTGTAACTGGGAGTCTCGTGAGTGAAAACATCCGAAGATCATCAAAGGTAAACTATTTTTTGATTGCTTTTCTGATTTTCGTGACAAATCAACTGTAAATTTAGGTGATCTTCAAGGTTACGTTTTAGGACCACTATTGTTTTCACTATATATTTTACCTCTTGGGGATGTCATTCGAAAACATAAGGTTAACTTTCACTGCTATGCGGACGAAACACAGCTGTACATTTCAATGAAACATGGTGAAGCCCCAAAATTGCCCTCGCTAGAAGCCTGTGTTTCAGACATAAGGAAGTGGATGGCTACAAACTTTCTACTTTTGAACTCGGACAAAACAGAGATGCTTGTTCTAGGTCCCAAGAAACAACGAGATCTTCTGTTGAATCTGACAATTAATCTTAATGGTTAAACAGTCGTCTCAAAAAAAACTGTGAAGGACCTTGGTGTTACTCTGGACCCAGATCTCTCTTTTGATGAACATTTCAAGACTGTTTCAAGGACAGCTTTTTTCCAATGTTCTACGTAACATTGCAAAAATCAGAAACTTTCTGTCCAAAAATTATGCAGAAAAATGTATCCAAGCTTTTGTTACTTCTAGGTCAGATTACTGCAATGCTCTACTTTCCGGCTACCTGGATAAAGCACTAAATAGACTTCAGTTGGTGCTAAATACGGCTGCTAGAAAACTGACTAGAACCCCAAAAAAATATCAAATTACTCCAGTGCTAGCCTCCTACACTGGCTTCCTGTCAAGGCAAGAGCTGATTTCAAGGTTACACTGCTAACTTACAAAGCATTAAATGGGCTTGTTCCTACCTATCTCTCTGATTTGGTCCTGCCGTACATACCTACACGTACGCTACGGTCACAAGACGCAGGCCTCCTAATTGTCCCTAGAATTTCTAAGCAAAGAGCTGGAGGCAGGGCTTTCTCCTACAGAGCTCCATTTTTATGGAATGGTCTGCCTACCCATGTGAGAGACGCAAAATCGGTCTCAACCTTTCAGTCTTTACTGAAGACTCATCTCTTCAGTGGGTCATATGATTGAGTGTAGTCTGGTCCAGGAGTGTGAAGGTGAACGGAAAGGCTCTGGAGCAACGAACCGCCCTTGCTGTCTCTGCCTGGCCGGCTCCCCTCTTTCCACTGGGATTCTCTGCCTCTAACCCTATTACAGGGGCTGAGTCACTGGCTTACTGGTGCTCTTCCATGCCGTCCCTAGAAGGGATGCGTCACTTGAATAGGTTGAGTCACTGATGTGATCTTCCTGTATGGGTTGGCGTCCCCCCCCCCCTATATCTGGAGTACTTCTCCTGTCTTATCCGGTGTCCTGTGTGAATATAAGTATGCTCTCTCTAATTCTCTCTTTCTCTCTTTCTCTCGGAGGACCTGAGCCCTAGGACCATGCCTCAGGACTACCTGGCATGATGACTCCTTGCTGTCCCCAGTCCACCTGGCCGTGCTGCTGCTCCAGTTTCAACTGTTCTGCCTGCGGCTATGGAATCCTGACCTGTTCACCGGACGTGCTACCTATCCCAGACCTGCTGTTTTCAACTCTCTAGAGACAGCAGGAGTGGTAGAGATACTTTTAATGATATTTTAATGACTGAAATTTACTCCTGAGGTGCTGACTTGCTGCACCCTCGACAACTACTGTGATTATTATTATTTGACCATGCCTGTCATTTATGAACATTTGAACATCTTGGCCATGTTCTGTTATAATCTCCACCCAGCACAGCCAGAAGAGGATTGGCCACCCCCATAGCCTGGTTCCTCAAGAGGTTTCTTCCTAGGTTTTGGCCTTTCTAGGGAGTTTTTCCTAGCAAATGTACTTCAACACCTGCATTGCTTACTGTTTGGGGTTTTAGGCAGGGTTTCTGTACAGCACTTTGAGATATAAGCAGATGTACAAAGGGCTACATAAATACATTTGATGTGATTTGATTGTATAGTGTGTGTGTGGCAGGCTTAAAATGATGGCAAAAAACAACATTGAATTCTTCAATTTAAATTACAATACAAAATTCTTACAACTAATAGAATGTTATATATATGGGGGATACAATCTTCCCAGCTCTGCAGATTCTGCTGTGAGGAGGCAGAGTCATTAGATCATTTATTTTGGTATTGTCCATATGTAGCTCGTTTTTGGTCACAGGTCCAGGAATGGCTGAAGAATTGCCTAGAACTAACGCTGCAGATAGCAATACTGGGTGATTTGAAAAGCCATAGTCAATAAATCAATGATATAATTATTTTAGCAAAAATGATTATTTTTAATTTACAATCTGTAGAAGCTATGAGAATAGAAAGGTTCATTCCGTTTGTGAAGCATAGAATTCCGTTTGTGACCCTGGTGCTGGAGGAGGTACGCAGCTGGAGGTTGAATGTTTGAAAGGGTACGGGACTATAAAGAGTTGGGGAACCACTGATCTAGTGTATATTTAAATCATTATCACTCTCAGGAGAGAGGTACTTAGCAGAGAGCTGGGCAAAGCGGCATTTAAAATAAATAAATACGACGACCGTGTCCTTGAGAGTATTAACATCCATAATCCAATGTGCCTTGTCATTGTCAAAGGACTGGCTGGCTCAGTGAAGTGGTTGCCTACTTTAGCTTGACACAGCAAGTCCAACTCTCCAACCAACTCTGCCAGTTTTGGCACCGAGTTTGGGGCCATAGAGTAGTCACATGATTGACCACATGGTGGCACTACAGGAAAGGAAGTGAATAGATACATAGACATAGTATTTTATGTTTTCAGATTGATTATGCAGTGAGTACTTTATTCATAATCATAGCACGAATGAACCAAAAAAGATCATCAGACCACTTTATCATGCCATCATTATTTTGAATGAACTAATAACAATTCTAGACATAGAGCAGTATCACTTCCTATCACAAACTACTCAAATTAGCTTTAGAATAGATACGATTGCACTGGAGAGACACCCTAATTTGGTTGTTCATATGGCGTTACGGGATCCATTCTTGATCTGTGTTGGATTATCTAGCCAGGGCCAGACCCACCATGTTCTGGGCTCTGCTGAAGATGGAATAGTACTGTCGGATGAAGATGTCACCCAGAATCCACAGGTCGGAGCTACTAGACTGGAGACCGGTACGGCAGCCATAGTAGGTGGACTGTACGGGTGGCAGAGAGAGAGAGAACTTGTCAAAACAATGTTACGATCACTTCATGGCTACCTAAGATCTACCACAGACACACACACACACACACACACAAACACACACACACCTGGCGGACGTAGGTGGAGGCTGGGAGAGTGAAGGCCTGTCCGTGGATGTGGAAGACCATCGATGGCATGTTGTTGATGTTGTTACAGTTCACCACATTCTGAAAAAGAGAGAGAGACAAATAGAGGGAGGAGAGAGAGGTATGAGAGGAGAGAGAGACAATGAATTAAACAGCATTTGCTTTGTGACGTAGACTGTGTGGGTTCTTTTCTGGTTCTTGTTGAGTTATGTCAGTAGTGGTGATGGGAACACATCATTAACACAACGTTATGCCTGGTTCTTTGTGACACATCACCAAAACAATATCACATGACTTACGTCTCCGTTGGCGGAGTGGGCTCCCACAGCACGGGCCATGCTGGAGATGTCGGCCTGAGGTCCCACAATATTAGAGGTGCCGGTGTCCACGATAGCCTGGCAGCCGCCGTTACAGGCCACAATCTGGCCATTCACAGTCACACTGCAATGGACACACAGATATACACAGATCAGGAAGAGATGGCTGCTTGAGAACAGTACTCAACCACTTCATCTACCAGTTACATAGGATTATATAACCCATTAATAACCATTTATAACCCTATAAAACGTATTGTAACTGCAACAGTACCTGTCGACGGTGATCTGCCAGTACATCTGAGAGGACAGGGGGATCCATGCGATCTGGCCGGAGTAGTGGTTGGTGTCAACGCCTCCGAAGGTCACCATGCTACCTACCGCAGAGTTACTGGAGATGGACGACAACAGAGAGCGAGAGGGAGGGAGAGAGGGGGGAGTGTGAGACAGAGAGAGAGAGAGAGAGAGAGAGAGAGAGAGGGAGAGAGGGAGAGAGAGAGAGAGAGAGAGAGAGAGAGAGAGAGAGAGAGAGAGAGACAGACAGACAAGTTGTGTCAGTTCATATTTCCAAGCCATGATGGTTTGTGGGAGCCATGTGGCTCGGGTCAACAGTAGTGCACTATACAGGCAATAGGGTTCCATTTCAGACATGGCCCTGGTTGACCTCCACTCTGACCACTCACCGAGTCAGGTAGACAGAGAACATGTCCTGGTTGACCTCCACTCTGACCACTCACTGAGTCAGGTAGACAGAGAACATGTCCTGGTTGACCTCCACTCTGACCACTCACCGAGTCAGGTAGACAGAGAACATGTCCTGGTTGACGAGATGCTGGGTCATCATGTTGTCAAAGACTGGTGTGGCCTGAGAGGCAGCCAGGCGGGGGTAAGCCAGACCCAGGATACCATCAGCCTTCATATGAGCCATGAAGGGAGCCTCCGATTGACTCAGCCCAAAGATCTGGTTCTTCACAGGGATCCCACCCACCTACAGAGGACCAGGAAGAGGAGGATAATATTTGAGATAGTACTGAAACCTACACAATGTTTCCAGTAGTCATGTTGTTGTGATGAATTCTGTTCCTTACCACAACGGTGTCGAAGCCCTCGAAACCAGTCATACTGCCAGTACCGTATTGGATGGACAGGCTCTTCCCAGCATTCTTGAAGGTAGAGGACAAACTGGGGTTGAACCTTTTGTGGTTGGCTGGAAGGAGGGGAGACATGATTAGCCTGGGAGTGTTTGTGTGTGTGTGTGTTTGTGCGTGTGTGTGTGTGTGTGTGTTTGTGTGTGTGTGTGTTACAAACCGCAAGCTGCGCTGCTGCAGTAGACGGAAGGAATCCACAGGTTGGATGATCCAGTGTCAAAGATGACAGTGAAGGACTGAGGTGGAGTTCCAATGGAGATCACTCCAAAGTACGCCAACTAGAGAAGATCAAATAATGAAATAATCATTTGTATTAATTAATACCTCCCCCTACAAAGTACGCCGACTAGAGAATATCAAATAATGAAATAAATATTTGTATTAATAAATACCTCCCCCTACAAAGTACGCCAACTAGAGAAGATCAAATAATGAAATAATCATTTGTATTAATTAATACCTCCCCCTACAATGTACGCCGACTAGAGAATATCAAATAATGAAATAAATATTTGTATTAATAAATACCTCAGCCTACCCTATGATATTATAAGAATTAGCTGAATTACACCAGAATACCGATCGGTCATCAGTAATCGAATTGTTGATTTCAAACTAAAGTTTTCCTGGTGGATCAATAATTAATTTAAGAAGAAGAGGCCAAAAGATGTGCTTCAGCCTTCTCTGCTGCCTTACATAGTGGAACCTGTTAAGTGCTATCCATTCTCATGCTTACATCAGCGTCGTTGGTCATCTGCTCACTGGAGACATATAGGCTCTGGTCGTCAAACCTGGTGGGGTTGAAAGGGAACTTCCCTCTGTACTCATTCCACAGACCCTGCTCCTCCAGGCTCTCCCTGGCACTCTTCCCCTTGATCAGCGGGACCCTGTGGAGGAGGACAAAGTCTGGTTGGGCAAGCAGCTCAGGTCAAGCAGGTTCCTGCTCAAACCATTGTAATAAACGTTATGACAACATAGGCTAAACAACTGTGTGTGACTATTCAAATTCACTCATTTAGGGGTATTAAACCTTTCACTGCCTTCTGATCTGTTGCGTAATGTAAATATAGGAGAATAGCAGTAATATAACATGAGTATAGCAGGGGAATAGCATGAGTATAGCAGGAGAATAGCAGGAGAATAGCAGGAGAATAGCAGGAGTATAGCAGGAGAATAGCAGGAGAATAGCAGGAGTATAGCAGGAGTATAGCAGGAGAATAGCAGGAGTATAGCAGGAGAATAGCAGGAGAATAGCAGGAGTATAGCAGGAGAATAGCAGGAGTATAGCAGGGGTATAGCAGGAGTATAGCAGGAGAATAGCAGGAAAATAGCAGGGGTATAGCAGGAGTATATCAGGGGTAAAACATGAGTATATCAGGGGTATAGCAGGAGTACAGCAGGAGCATAGCAAGTGTATAGCAGGAGTATAACAGGAGTATAGCAGGAGAATAGTAGGAGAATAGTAAGAGCAGAGCACGATTACAGCAGGAGTATAACAGGAGTATAACAGGAGTATAACAGGAGTAGAGCAGGGGTATAGCAGGAATATAACAGGAGTATAGCAGGGGTATAGCATGATTAACGTACTGGATGATGCATTCAGAGAGTGCCACCACGGCACACAGAACGATAGCCCACTTCATGATGTGATGTCTGGTCTCTTCAGTAGTCACCTGTAGAACTCGTTCACCTGTGCAAAGAAGCAATTCCTCAATCAACCCATCAAATGCAATGTATCGCAATTCTTTTGCTCAGCGCAAACAAGGCAAGTTAGAGACCTTGAGAGGAACCAGACTCACCTGTAGATGCCTGTGGATGAGTGATCTGAGACGTGTGTATGTGTTGTCTTATATACAGATGGTCCACAGTTCTAACTCTGCGTTGCTTTATCGCTACGATAAGAGAGTATCCACCTGCCATGATAAGTAATGGTGAAATAATGGACGACCTCGAGACAATGTCAATCTGACGATAACCTGTACAGTATGTTGGTTCCAACGGCTACATTACAGTAATGTGTGTATACTGTTGAAAAGTGCCAGTTCTAATCATATAATGGCTAACCTGCCAGACTTCTCTCTAGGATATGAGATGACTTGTGTAGACTCAGTGATATAAAGTAAAGGTCCCCACTTGCAAATACCCTCCTATCAGCACACTTTTCCCTCACACGGTTTACTTTTGGATTAGGCAGCCTTATTAAGGCTACTGTTTCTCTGTTAGGACACGATACCTATCAGCCAGGGATTATTTCATTAACTAACATGGCACATTCACGAGAACATTCACAATGTTAACAAATATCTTGGTGATTATTTAAAGATGAATGTCACTATATGTTTCAAATAGAAAACATAATGGACATTCAACACAAAACACAACGTTACTTCTGGGCCAAGTGGTCATATGTCTTCATTGATCATCAAGAAAAATATATATGTCCTTTTAGATGTAAAAAATTATCCTATTTAAATATTTTATCATACAATAGATACACAAGAAGTCAAATGTAAACAACCCCAACCCCCAGAATACATACAGTTGAAGTCAGAAGTTTACATACACCTGAGCCAAATACATTTAAACTCAGTTTTTCACAATTCCCGACATTTCATCCTCGTAAAAATCCCCTGTCTTAGGTCAGTTAGGATCACCACTTTATTTTAAGATTGTGAAATGTCAGAATAATAGTAGAGAGAATTTTTTATTTCATCTTTTATTTCTTTCATCACATTCCCAGTTGGTCAGAAGTTTACATACTAATTGAGTGTATTTGATAGCATTGCCTTTAAAACCTTTTGTGACTAGGGGGCAGTATTTTCATTTGGTAAAAATAACGTTCCCATAGTAAACGGGATATTTTGTCAGGACAAGATGCTAGAATATGCATATAATTGACAGCTTAGGATAGAAACACTCTGAAGTTTCCAATACTGTAAAAATATTGTCTGTGAGTATAACAGAACTGATATTGCAGGTAAAAGCCTGAGAAAAATCCAATCCGGGAAGTGACTCATATTTTGAAAGCTCTGCGTTCCAATGCGTCCCTATTGAGCAGTGAATGGAATATCAACCAGATTACCTTTTCTCCGTATTCCCCAAGGTGTCTACAGCATTGTGACGTAGTTTTACGCATTTATGTTGAAGAATACCCATAAGCGGCTACATTGCGCAAGTGGTCACCTGATGGCTCTCAGAGTGATTCTCGCGTAAAATACAGAGGTTGCCATTATTCCAATCGGTCCTACTGAAAAACCAGTGGATATATATCCCAGTGGATATATTATCGAATAGATATTTGAAAAACACCTTGAGAATTGATTATAAACAACGTTTGCCATGTTTCTGTCGATATTATGGAGCTAATTTTGAATATTTTTCTGCGTTTTTGTGACTGCAATTTCCGGTCGATTTCTCAGCCAAACGTGAAGAACAAACGGAGCTATTTCGCCTACAAAAATAGTCTTTTTGGAAAAAAGGAACATTGGCTATCTAACTGGGAGTCTCGTGAGTGAAAACATCCGAAGCTCATCAAAGGTAAACTATTTAATTTGATTGCTTTTCTGATTTCCGTGGCCAAGTTACCTGCTGCTAGCTGGACAAAATGCTATGCTAGGCTATAGATAAACTTACGCAAATGCTTGTCTAGCTTTGGCTGTAAAGCATATTTAGAAAATCTGAGATGACAGGGTGATTAATAAAAGGCTAAGCTGTGTCTCAATATATTTAACTTGTGATTTTCATGAATAGGAATATTTTCTAGGAATATTTATGTCTGTTGCGTTATGCCAATTAGTGTCAGACGATGATTACGCTCCCGGACCCGGGATGGGGAGTCACTAGAGCTTAAATTGTTTAACTTGGGTCAAATGTTTCAGTTAGCCTTCCACAAGCTTCCCACAATAAGTTTCCTCCTGACAGAGTAACTGAGTCAGGTTTGTTGGCTTCCGTGCTTGCAAAATCTTTTTCAGTTCTTCCCGCATATTTCCCATAGGCTTGAGGTCAGGGCTTTGTGAAGGCCACTCTAATACCTTGACTTTGTTGTCCTTTTTGCCACAACTTTGGAAGTATGGTTGGGGTCATTGTCCATTTGTAAGACCCATTTGCAACCAGGCTTTAACTTCCTGACTGATGTCTTGAGATGTTGCTTCAACATATCCACGTAATTTTTTTCCTCCATGATGCCATCTATTTTGTGAAGTGCACCAGTCCCTCCTGCAGCAAAGCACCCCCACAACATGATGCTGCCACCCCCGTGCTTCACGGTTGGGTTGGTGTCTTCGGCTTGCAAGCCTCCCCCTTTTTCCTCCAAACATAGCAATGGTCATTATGGCCAAACAGTTATATATTTTTTTCTTAAGTCCAGACGACATTTCTCCAAAAAGTAAGATCGTTGTCCCCATGTACAGTTGCCAACTGTAGTCTGGCTTTTTTATGGCGGTTTTGGAGCAGTGGCTCCTTCCTTAATGAGCTGCCTTTCAGGTTATGTCGATATAGGACTCATTTTACTGTGGATATAGATACTTTTGTACCTGTTTCCTCCAGCATCTTCACAAGGTCCTTTGCTGTTGTTCTGGGATTGACTTGCACTTTTCACACTAAAGTACGTACCTCTCTAGGAGGTAGAACGTGTCTCCTTCCTGAGCGGTATGACGTCTGCGTGGTCCTATGGTGTTTATACTTGCATACTTTTGTTTGTACAGATGAACGTGGTACCTTCAGGCATTTGGAAATTGCTCCCAAAGATGAACCAGACTTGTGGAGGTCTTTTTTTCCCCCCATGATGTCAAACAAAGAGGCACTGAGTTTGAAGGTTGGCCTTGAAATACATCCACAGGTACACCTCCAATTGACTCAAATGATGTAAATGAGCCTATCAGAAACTTCTAAAGCCATGACATCCTTTTATGGAATTTTCCAAGCTGTTTAAAGGAACAGTCAACTTAGTCCATGTAAATTTCTGACCCACTGGAATTGTGATACAGTGAATTATAAGTGAAATAATCTGTCTGTAAACAATTTTTGGAAAAATTACTTGTGTCATTGTCACGACTTCTACCGAAGGTAACTCCTCTCCCTGTTCGGGCGGCGCTCGGCGCTGGGCGTCGCCGGTCTACTAGCCGCTACCGATCCCTTTTTCTTTTTCTAGTTGTTTTGTCTGTGTTCCTTTTCACACCTGGTTTTCAATTGCTTTGATTTCTGTGGGTATATAGGGCACCTGTTACCTGCCATAATTCGTGCAGGATTAGACTTGTGTGTATTGTGCTCGATTGTATTTGATGTTTGTTGTTTTTTCGCTATTACGCACGTGTATGTAAAGTGTCGGAACTGTGTTTGTTCCTCCGTGCACGAGTTTCTGAGTATTCGAGAGCGTAGTTTTGGGATTTTTGTCTGTGCCGTTTTGTATTGGTGGACTATATTATTAAACACGCTTCTCAGACATCCCTGCTCTCCTGCGCCTGACTCCTACACTTCTCACCAAGACGCATGTTATCACAGAATCCTGCACCAATATAATTATGGAGTCAGCAGGAGCGGACACACTCCCAGGGTCCGTGGAGGAGAGATTTCACACCACACGGCAGTGTTACACCGACTGGGGACCGCCATGGATCAGGTGATGGCGACGATGGAGATATGGGAGAGAGGTGGCCTTCCCACACCGTTATCAGCCACACCCCAACCAGTACCACTACCCTCTCCTTCATTGCCTGAGCACAGTGGGATTCGACTCGCCCTCCCGAGGGAGTACGATAGGACGGCGGCAGGGTGCCAGGGCTTCTTACTCCAGGTGGACCTATACCTGGCGACCGTTCGTCCGGCTCCTTCGGGTGGTGAGAGTGTGAGCGCCCTCGTCTCCTGCCTCGCAGGTAAAGCCCTGGAGTGGGCCAACGCGGTATGGAACGATCCTGACTCGGCGAGGGACCACTACCCAGAGTTCACCCGCCGCTTTCGGGCCGTGTTCGATCACCCACCTGAGGGTCGAGCGGCGGGTGAACGGCTGTTCCACCTGAGGCAGGAGAGGAGGAGTGCTCAGGACGATGTTCTAGAGTTCCGGACATTAGCCGCTGGCGCGGGATGGAACGACAGGGCCTTGATCGATCACTATAGGTGTAGTTTGCGTGAGGACGTCCATAGGGAGCTGGCCTGTAGAGACACCACCATGTCCTTGGACCAATTGATCGACATGTCCATTCGGTTGGACAACTTGCTGGCGACCCGCGGACGTCCAGATCGGGCTCTGTCAGTTCTTTCTCCCAGCTCCACCACTCCAACACCAATGGAGCTAGGAGGTGCTTCAGCGATTTTGACCGCGATTTTGACCGCGGTTTAGCAAACAGGTTAGGGATTCCCCTTGTTCAGCTGGACAAACCCTTCCCAGTGCACGCCTTAGATAGCCGACCATTAGGGTCAGGGCTAGTCAGGGAGGCCATGGCTCCACTGGGTATGGTTACGCAGGAGGGTCATGAGGAGAGAATTAGTCTCTTCCTCATTGATTCTCCTGCGTTTCCGGTGGTGTTGGGGATCCCCTGGTTGGCCCGTCACAACCCCAGGATTTTGTGGCAACAGAGGGCTCTACAGGGGTGGTCGGAGGAGTGCTCAGGCAGGTGTGTAGGAGTTTCCATCGGTGCTACAACGGTGGAGAGTCCAGACCAAGTCTCCACCGTGCACATTCCCTCAGAATATGCCGATTTGGCTAACGCCTTCTGTAAAAAGAAGGCGACCCAATTACCACCTCATCGACGAGGGGATTGTGCGATAAATCTCCTGGTAGGCGCTGCACTTCCCAGGAGTCACGTGTATCCCCTGTCACAGGAGGAGACGGTGGCTATGGAGACATACATATCGGAATCTCTGGGGCAGGGGTTCATTTGGCCCTCCATCTCACCTGCCTCCTCGAGTTTCTTTTTTGTGAAGAAGAAGGAGGGTGGTCTGCGTCCGTGCATTGACTATAGAGGTCTAAATTCCATCATGGTGGGTTATAGTTAACCGCTACCTCTCATTGCCACAGGCGATTGAGTCATTTCACGGAGCACGGTTTTTCACAAAACTGGATCTCAGGAGTGCATATAACTTGGTGCGTATCAGGAAGGGAGATGAGTGGAAGACGGCGTTTAGTACCACATCCGGCCATTATGAGTACCTCGTCATGCCGTACGGGTTGAAGAATGCTCCAGCAGTCTTCCAATCTTTTGTGGATGAGATTCTCAGGGACCTGCACGGTCAGGGTGTGGTGGTTTACATCGATGATATTCTGGTCTATTCCGCTACACGGGCCGCGCATGTGTCTCTGGTGCGCAGGGTACTTGGGCGACTGTTGGAGCATGACCTGTACGTCAAGGCTGAGAAATGCTTGTTCTTCCAGCAGGCCATCTCCTTCCTTGGATATCGCATTTCCACATCGGGGTTGGTGATGGAGGATGCGCGCATTGCAGCCGTGTGTAATTGGCCGACTCCAACCACGGTAAAGGAGGTGCAGCGGTTCTTAGGGTTTGCCAACTACTACCGGAGGTTTATCCGGGGTTTTGGGCAGGTGGCTGCGCCCATTACGTCACTGCTGAAGGGGGGGCCGACGCGTCTGGGATGGTCGGCTGAGGCGGACAGGGCTTTTGGTCGCCTGAAGGCTCTTTTTACCTCGGCTCCCGTGCTGGCGCATCCGGAGCCCTCTTTGGCATTTATAGTGGAGGTGGACGCATCCGAGGCTGGGGTTGGAGCCGTGCTCTCCCAGCGCTCGGGTGCGCCACTGAAGCTCCCGATCCCCCACGTCATAGTTTCGCTCCGCCGGGGTTTTGGGCAGGTGGCTGCGCCCATTACGTCACTGCCCCTGTGCTTTCTTTTCTCGGAAGCTCAGCCCGGCGGAGCGAAACTATGACGTGGGGGATCGGGAGCTGCTAGCTGTTGTCAGAGCCCTGAAGGTGTGGAGACATTGTCTTGAGGGGGCCCAACACCCTTTCCTCATCTGGACTGACCACCGTAATCTAGAGTACATTCGGGCAGCGAGGAGACTGAACCCTCGTCAGGCAAGGTGGGCCATGTTTTTCACCCGATTTAGGTTTACCATCTCCTATTGACCAGGCTCCCAGAACACTAAGGCAGACGCACTGTCCCGGCTATATGATACGGAGGAGCGGGCCATTGATCCTGCGCCCATCCTCCCGGCTTCTTGTCTAGTGGCACCTGTAAGGTGGGAGGTGGACGCAGACATTGAGCGAGCATCGCGTGTTGAGCCCACTCCACCACAGTGTCCAGCGGGACGGGTGTATGTTCCGCTGGAGGTTAGAGACAGGTTAATTTGGTGGGCTCACACATCCCCCTCCTCTGGTCACCCGGGGATCGGGAGGACGGTGCGATGTCTTAGTGGGAAGTACTAGGTGGCCCACTTTAGCCAAGGACGTGAGGGTTTATGTGTCCTCCTGCTCAGTGTGCGCTCAGTGCAAGGCTCCTAGGCACCTGCCCAGAGGGAAGTTACAACCCCTTCCCGTTCCACAGCGGCCTTGGTCACACCTGTCGGTTGACTTCTTGACCGATCTGCCACCGTCACAGGGCAACCACGATCCTGGTCGTTGTGGATCGGTTTTCTAAGTCCTGTCGTCTCCTCCCTTTGCCCGGTCTCCCTACAGCCCTACAGACGGCGGAGGCCCTGTTTACTCACGTCTTCCGGCACTACAGGGTGCCTGAGGATATTGTTTCTGATCGGGGTCCCCAGTTCACGTCCAGGGTGTGGAAGGCGTTCATGGAATGTTTGGGGGTCTCGGTCAGCCTGACCTCTTGGTTTCACCCCGAGAGTAATGGGCAGGTGGAAAGAGTGAACCAGGATGTGGGTAGGTTTCTGCGGTCGTATTGCAAGGACCGGCCAGGGGAGTGGGCTAAGTACATCCCCTGGGCGGAGATGGCCCAGAACTCACTCCCCCACTCCTCTACGAACCTGTCGCCCTTCCAATGTGTGTTGGGCTATCAGCCGGTCCTGGTACCATGGCATCAGAGCCAGACCGAGGCTCCTGCGGTGGACGATTGGGTGAAACGCTCAAGGGAAACCTGGGAGGCGGGTACCTTAAACGGGCCGAAGGGCGGCAGAAGGCCAGTGCCGACCACCACCGCAGCGAGGCCCCGGTGTACACACCGGGGGACCGGGTCTGGCTCTCGACCTGAAACCTGCCCCTCCACCTGCCCTGCCGGAAGCTGGGTCCGCGGTTTGTGGGGCCATTCAAAGTCCTGAGGAGAATAAACGAGGTGTGTTATAGGTTACAGCTCCCCCCGTATTACCGTATTAACGCCTCGTTTCATGTGTCTCTCCTCAGGCCGGTGGTGGCTGGTCCGCTTCAAGAAGATGAGGTGCGGGAGGTCCCTCCGCCCCCCCTGGACATCGGGGGGGCGCCGGCGTATGCAGTTCGGTCCATACTGGACTCGAGGCGTCGGGTGGGGGGTCTTCAGTACCTCGTGGACTGGGAGGGGTACGGTCCGGAGGAGAGATGCTGGGTGCCGGTGGGGGACGTACTGGATCCACCTATGCTAAGGGAGTTTCACCGCCTCCATCCGGATCGCCCTGCGCCTCGTCCTCCGGGTCGTCTTCGAGGCCGGCGTCGTCGCGCTGCGGGAGCCGCGCATCCAGGGGGGGGGGGGTACTGTCACGACTTCTACCGAAGGTAACTCCTCTCCCTGTTCGGGCGGCGCTCGGCGCTGGGCGTCGCCGGTCTACTAGCCACTACCAATCCCTTTTTCTTTTTCTAGTTGTTTGTCTGTGTTCCTTTTCACACCTGGTTTTCAATTGCTTTGATTTCTGTGGGTATATAGGGCACCTGTTACCTGCCATAATTCGTGCAGGATTAGACTTGTGTGTATTGCGCTCGATTGTATTTGATGTTTGTTGTTTTTTCGCTATTACGCACGTGTATGTAAAGTGTCGGAACTGTGTTTGTTCCTCCGTTCCGTTGCCGAGTTTCTGAGTATTCGAGAGCGTCGTTTTGGGATTTTTGTCTGTGCCGTTTTGTATTGGTGGACTATATTATTAAACACGCTTCTCAGACATCCCTGCTCTCCTGCGCCTGACTCCTACACTTCTCACCAAGACGCATGTTATCAGAGTCATGCAAAAAGTAGATGTCCTAACCATCTTGCCAAAACTACAGTTTGTGTTAAGTGATATAAGTGTTACACTATAAGTGTTAAACAAATCAAAAAATATTTTGATGACAGCTTAGCAAACTCTTGGCATTCTCTCAACCAGCTTCATGAGGTCACCTGGAATGAATTTCAAATAACACGTGTGCCTAGTAAAAAGGTAATTTGTGGAATTTCTTTCCTTCTTAATGCGTTTCAACCAATCAGTTGTAGTGTGACAAGGTAGGGGTGGTATACAGAAGATAGCCCTATTTGGTAAAAGACCAAGTCCATATTATGGCAAGAACAGCTCAAATAAGCAAAGAGAAATGACAGACATGACATGAAAGACATGAAAGTCAGTCAATCTGGAAAATGTCAAGAACATTTGAAGTTTCTTCAAGTGCAATCGCAAAACCATCAAGCGCTATGATGAAACTGGCTCTCATGAGGACCGTCACAGGAATGGAAGACCCAGAGTTACCTCTGCTGCAGAGGATAAGTTCATTAGAGTTAACTGCACCTCAGATTGGAGCCCAAATAAATGCTTCAAAGAGTTCAAGTCACAGACACCTCTCAACATCAACTCTTCAGAGGAGACTGCATGAATCAGGCCTTCATGTTCAAATTGCTGCAAAGAAACCACTACTAAAGGACACCAATAAGAAAAAGAGGCTTGATTGGGCCAAGAAACACAAGCAATGGACATTAGACTAGTGGAAATCATTCCGTTGGTCTGATTAGTCCAAACTTGAGATTTTTGGTTCCAACCATCGTGTCTTTCTGAGACGCAGAGTAGGCGGATGAACGGATGATCTCTGCGTGTGTGGTTCCCACTGTGAAGCATGGAGGAGGAGGTGTGATTCTGTGGGGGTGCTTTGCTGGTGACACTGTCAGTGATTTATTTAGAATTCAAGGCACACTTAACCAGCATGGCTACCACAGCATTCTCCAGCGATACACCATCCCATCTGGTCTGGGACAATCATCTGCACTTAGTGGGTCTATAATTTGTTTTTCAACAGAACAATGATCCAAAACACACCTCTAGACTGTGTAAGGGCTATTTGACCAAGAAGGAGAGTGATGGAGTGCTGCATCAGATGACCTGGCCCCCACAATCACCCGACCTCAACCCATTTGAGATGGTTTGGGATGAGTTCGACTGCAGAGGGAAGGAAAAGCAGCCAACAAGTGCTCAGCATATGTTGGAATTGTCACGCCCTGGTCTTAGTATTTTGTGTTTTCTTTCTTTCTTTGGTCAGGCCAGGGTGTGACATGGGTTTATTTTGTGGTGTGTTTGTGTATTGGGGTTTTTCATAGGTTTTGGGATTGTGGCTTAGTGGGGTGTTCTAGCAAAGTCTATGGTTGCCTGAGGCGGTTCTCAATCAGAGGCAGGTGATTCTCGTTGTCTCTGATTGGGAACCATATTTAGGCAGCCATATTCTTTGAGTGTTTCGTGGGTGATTGACCTTATGTCTGTCGTGTAGTTGTTTGCACCAGTATTTGGCTGTTTCGGTTTTCATGTTACGTTTATTGTTTTTGTATAGTCCGTGTTTTTTTCTTCATTAAATATGTATCGAACTAACCACGCTGCATTTTGGTCCGACTCTCTTTCAACGGAAGAAAATCGTAACAGAATCACCCACCACAACTGGACCAAGTGGCGTGGTGACAGGCAGCGACAGCAGGAACAGCGAAAAGAGGATTGGACATGGGAGGACGTTATGGACAGCAAGAGTATGGACTATACTACTTGGGAGGAGATAGACAGGTGGGCGGTCGACCCAGGGAGAGTGCCGGAGCCCGTCTGGGATTCGCTGGAGCAGTGCGAAGAGGGTTATAGGAGAATGGAGTTGAAGAGAAAAGCACGGCGGCGCAGAAGGAAGCCCGAGAGTTAGCCCCAAAGATTTCTTGGGGGGGAGGCTCAGGGAGAGTGTGGCAGAGTCAGGGTTCAGACCTGAGCCAACTCCCCCTGTTTACCGTAAGGAGCCATGGATGTTATCGGAGCTATCGGCGAAGCTGAGGGCTGAGTCTGAGAGGGTCGAGGAATTATTGGACAGAATGGAGGAGAGTGCACGGATGGGAGATGAGGAGACACTCGAGGAGGTGTTAATAGAATTGGAGGAGAGTGAAGAGAGAGAGCAGTTGATTTGGCGTAGTATGCAAGATATTCGCCCGACGGAGCATGTCGGGGATTTGATGGCACCTGGGTCAGCGCTCCATACTCGTCCTGAGGTGCGTGTTAGTCGGCTGGTGAAGATTGTGCCAGCCTCACGCACCAGGCCTCCTGTGCACCTCCCTAGACTTGCACGTCCTGTGCCAGTCCTGCTCTCAGGCTCTCCAGTACGCCTTCACGGTCCGGTCCATCCTGTGCCACCTTCACACACCAGTCCTCCGGTGGCAGCTCCCCCGCACCAGGCTTCCTGTGCGTGTCCTCGGCCCAGTACCACCAGTGCCAGCACCACGCACCAGGCCTTCAGTGCGCCTCGCTTGTTCAGCGCTGTTTAGCGCTGCCAGAGCCTTCCTCCTCTCCAGCGCTGCCGGAGTCTCCCGCCTGTCTTGTGCTATCAAAGTCTTCCTCCTCTCCAGCGCTGCCGGAGTCTCCCGCCTGTTTAGCGCTGCCAGAGCCTTCCTCCTCTCCAGCGCTGCCGGAGTCTCCTGCCTGTTCAGCGCAGCCAGAGCTGCTAATCTGCATGGAGCAGCCAGAGCTGCCAGTCTGCATGGAGCAGCCAGAGCTGTCAGTCTGCATGGAGCAGCCAGAGCTGTCAGTCTGCATGGAGCAGCCAGAGCTGCCAGTCTGCATGGAGCAGCCAGAGCTGTCAGTCTGCATGGAGCAGCCAGAGCTGCCAGTCTGCATGGAGCAGCAAGAGCTGCCAGTCTGCATGGAGCAGCCAGAGCTGCCAGTCTGCATGGAGCAGCCAGAGCTGCCTGTCTGCATGGAGCAGCCAGAGCAGCTAGAGCCGCCAGTCAGCCAGGATCTTCCAGATCCGCCCGTCAGCCAGGATCCGCCAGTCAGCCAGGATCTTCCAGATCCGCCATTCAGCCAGGATCCACCATTCAGCCAGGATCCGCCATTCAGCCAGGATCCACCATTCAGCCAGGATCCGCCAGTCAGCCAGGATCTGCCGGAACCGCCAGTCAGCCAGGATCTGCCAGAACCACCAGCTAGCCAGGATCTGCAAGAGCCAACTACCTGCCTGAGCTTCCTCTCAGTACTGAGCTTCCTCTCGGTGCTGAGCTTCCTCTCGGTACTGGGCTTCCTCTCAGTGCTGAGCTTCCCCTCAGTGCTGAGCTACCCCTCAGTCCGAGCTTCCCCTCAGTCCCGAGCTTCCCCTCAGTCCCGAGCTTCCCCTCAGTCCCGAGCTTCTACCTCAGTCCCGAGCTGCCCCTCAGTCCAGTGGGGTCCTTGGTGAGGGTTATTAGGCCAAGGTCGGCGGCGAGGGTCGCCAATCAAAGGACGCGTTACAGGGGGACTAAGACTTGGTTGGAGTAGGGTCCACGTCCCGAGCCGGAGCCGCCACCATGGACAGACGCCCACCCGGACCCTCCCCTATGGGTTTAAGTGTGCGGCCGGGAGTCCGCACCTTGGGGGGGGGGGGGGTTCTGTCACGCCCTGGTCTTAGTATTTTGTGTTTTCTTTCTTTATTTGGTCAGGCCAGGGTGTGACATGGGTTTATTTTGTGGTGTGTTTGTGTATTGGGTTTTTCGTAGGTTTTGGGATTGTGGCTTAGTGGGGTGTTCTAGCAAAGTCTATGGTTGCCTGAGGCGGTTCTCAATCAGAGGCAGGTGTTTCTCGTTGTCTCTGATTGGGAACCATATTTAGGCAGCCATATTCTTTGAGTGTTTCGTGGGTGATTGACCTTATGTCTGTCGTGTAGTTGTTTGCACCAGTATTTGGCTGTTTCGGTTTTCACGTTACGTTTATTGTTTTTGTATAGTTTGTGTTTTTTTCTTCATTAAATATGTATCGAACTAACCACGCTGCATTTTGGTCCGACTCTCTTTCAACGGAAGAAAACCGTAACAGGAATTCCTTCAAGACTGTTGGAAAAGCATTCCAGGTGAAGCTGGTTGAGAGAATGCCAAGAGGGTGCAAAGCTGTCATCAAGGCAAAGGGTGGCTACTATTTGTTGAACACTTTTTTGGTTACTAAATGATTTCATATGTTTAATTTCATAGTTTTTATGTCTTCACTATTATTCTACAATGTAGAAAATAGTAAAAATAAAGAAAAACCCTTGATTGAGTAGGTGTGTCCAGACTGCTACTGTATGTATGCAGAAGCCTGGGGGGGCCTCTGAGCTGTATCAGCCGAGTGAGAGCTCCCTGAGTGTCTGCCTCGATGTCTAGGAAACTGGCTGGCTCCAGGACACCTGGAAGGCCTGGTGCCCACGCCCAGGCCAGAGCTCCTGTGGGTGGGCTTTGTTGCCTCAGAGAGTTAGGTGTCTCTGGATGGGTGTGGGTGAGGTTGGAGAAAGGCAGACTCGGAGGAGGAACTGCAAATGCAAAGGAGGGAGGGCTTGATTGAAGGAGGGAGGGCAGGAGAGAGGGGTAATGGGGTTTACAAGAATGAGGAGAAGAAGAGAGTTAGATGATCAATGTCAAGAATAAAACCAGAAATATAAACGGCACAGCATATGTTCATTGCAGGAAATATGTTGGGAGCATATAGTCAGGGCCAGATACTGTATGTCTAGAGCTTAGGTCTGGAGTGTAGTGGTCAGGCAGGTCTTACGTGTGGGACAGAGAAGTGTTCCCGGGGGAGTAGAAGCTACTGTTTGATGTTGAGGGACTGTTGGACACTCCTGTGTCTGCTGCTATAGATCTCAGCAGGTCCTCCTCTGAAACACCATGGGAGACAACAGAGCTGTTTTAGGTGTTTTCACACACACGCCAAACAGGGTTAGGACCTTGGCTTGCAGGTTGTGACTGTGGCTGTAGCTGGGGTCTGGAGGCAGGTCAGACAGGGATGGACCCACACATGCAGGGGAGGAGGGGAGGGAGTTGAGGGAGGGGGGGGGGGGTTGGGGTGAGGCGTAGCTTCATCAGGGCTTTCGTCATCTAGAGGCAGACGGGAAGGACCCAGGGATGAGGCCAAGGCATGGCTGCGGGAAGAAGTTCTGGGCTGGGGGTGTAGAACAGGAGGTCTGACTGAGGGTCCCACACCACCGCATGCTGCACGTACTACGACCCAGGACACACACACACAAATAGGTATTGTCGTGTTACCTATTTGAAAAAGTACAACCTAATGCCTCAATCTTCTGCCTTCCTTGTGTTCCAGTAGGCATTATTTTCACTTGTCTGACCGCTTGCATGATGACAAGTTTCTCACACGACTGGCCTATCTGGGTGATGTTTTTTCTCTCCTGAATGATCTGAATCTAGGATTACAGGGAATCTCCGCAACTATATCCAATGTGCGGAACAAAATTGAGGCTGTGATTAAGAAGTTGGAGCTCTTCTCTGTCTGCATTAACAAGGACAACACACATGTCTTTCCATCATTGTATGATTTGTTTGGTGCAAATTAACTCAAGCTTATGGACAATGTCGAATGTGATATAGCGAAGCACCTGAGTGAGTTGGATGCGAATTACGCAGGTACTTTCCCGGATGACACAAACCACTGGATTTGTTATGCCTTTCATGCCCTGCCTCCAATTCACTTACCGATATCTGAACAAGAGAACCTCATCGGAATTGCAACAAGCGGTTCTGTGAAATTCTGATTTAATTTAACCAGAAGCCACTGCCAGATTACTGGATTGGGCTGCGCTCTGAGTTTCCTGCCTTGGTAAATGGCGCTTTTAAGACACTGATGCCATTTGCAACCACGTACCTATGTGAGAGTGGATTCTCGGCCCTCACTAGCATGAAAACTAAGTACAGGCACAGACTGTGTGTGGAAAATGATTTAAGACTGAGACTCTCTCCAATACAACCCAACATTGCAGAGTTATGTGCATCCTTTCAAGCACACGCTTCTCATTAACCTGTGGTGAGTTATTCACAATTGTATATGTAAGATGGTTAAATAAAGAGCAAGATGATTGGTTATTATATTATTATTTGTGCCCAGCTCGGGGGGTCAGAGGTGGCATTGGGATGAAGGCCCAGCTCGGGATGAGGAGGGATTTTAGCGGGTGGAATGGTGGGGACCAATTGGAGGTTTACTTAGTAGCAATGCAAATATCATGGTACAGCTACAGTATATAGACACTCCATCAACATGTTACTGTTTAATGGTACGTTTACAAACATATTTTTTATAAATAGAATTGAAAGTTGTGTCTCATTATGGTAAGTGGTGAAATAAGTATAGCCAGTTACAATTGTAATGGCCTAGCAGATAATAAGAAAAGACGATCAGTATTTACCTGGATAAAAGAGGAATATAATATCTATTGTTTACAGGAAATTTTAGATTAAGTTTTGTGGAAAAAGACCTGGGGGGTGAAATATATTTCTCCCATGGGCAAAGAAATTCTAAAGGGGTTTTAATTAACAGTAATTTTGATTAAAATGTGCAAATTGTCCAAACAGATTGTCAAGGTAGATGGATTATTTTAAATATATTATTGGACAATAAACAGATATGGCTTATTAATCTATACGGTCCGAATAATGATGATCCAAGCTTCCTTGAAAATATATATAAGAATTTATCAACTCTACAAGCAACACTTTAACTAGGCAAGAACAAATTCTTATTTTCAATGACTGCCTAGGAACAGTGGGCTAACTGCCTGTTCAGGGGCAGAACGACAGATGTGTACCTTGTCAGCTCAGGGGTTTGAACTTGCAACCTTCCAGTAACAAGTACCAACACTCCAACCACTAGGCTACCCTGCCGGAATTATTAGAAATATGGAGACTTAAATACCCTGACCTAGTGAGATATACATGGCGGAGGCTTAATCAAGCTAGTCGTCTTGACTACTTTCTTATGCCATTCTCTCTGGCACCAAAAGGTTCAAAAGTGTTGATAGGGGACAGAATGCGGTCGGATCATCACATAATTGGCATATATATTACTCTTACAGAATTTCCACGTGGGCGAGGATATTGGAAATTTAATCAAAGCCTACTAGCTGATAAATTGTTTAGATCTTGGGCAGAAGAATTTATAACTGACTTTTTCAGACATAACATAGGTACATCAGATCCCTTTATTGTATGGGACACTTTTAAATGTGCCTTTAGAGGCCATGCAATTCAGTACTCATCAATAAAACAAAATCAATTTAGATCAAAAGAGTCCATATTAACAAAGGAAATTGAAGGACTAACAGTACAGTTAGATGGCAATACAAACGGTACCATAGAGGCACAGAATAAGTTAGAGGAAAAACACAAAGAAATGGAGGAACTTATTCAAGAAAGATCCAGTGTAATAGATTAGAAAAATAAAGCGAACTGGATGGAATATGGGGAAAAATGCACCAAAGTCTTTTTCAATCTTCAATATAGAAATGCTACCAAAGAAAATGTATTAAAACTTGCTACAAATGATGGAGGCATTCATGATTCTCCAAATTATATTTTGAAAAAGGAATTAAAGTACTTTAAGAATATGTTTTCGTTTCAGGCTCCTCCGTCTCCACTAAATTAAACTAATTGAATGGATTTTTTTCCTAATAATGTAAAATTAACATCTGTACAGAAAGACTCATGTGAAGGTCAAATTACAGAGGACAAACTGCTTAATGCAATTGGGGCGTTTAAGGATAGGAAACCTCCAGGGCTGGATGGCGTACCCGTGGAAGTATACACAACTTTTATATACTCAAAGGACCATTATTAGCATGTTTTAACCACTCCTATAGAAATGGTAGATTATCAGACATGCAACAAGAAGGTCTGATATCATCATTACTGAAACAGGACCCAAGTGGTATATATAAAGATCCAGTCCATTTAAAAAATTGGAGACCTCTTACACTTCAGACCTCTTACATTTCAGTGTTGTGATGCAAAAATCCTAGCAAAATGCTTTGCGCATAGAATTAACAAGTATTGTCAGATATTATTCATCCTAATCAGAAAGGTTTTTTACATGGACGATACATTGGAGATAATATAAAACCAGTACTGGAAACAATAGAAAACTATGAAATATCGGGGACACCAGGCCTGGTTTTCATAGCTGATTTTGAAAAGGCTTTTGATAAAGTACGACTGGAGTTTATATATAAATGCCTAGAATATTTCCATTTGGGGATTCTATTTAAACTGGGTTAAAGTTATGTATAGTAACACTAGGTGTAAAATAGTAAAGAATGGCTACATCTCAGAAAGTTTTAAGCTCTCTAGAGGAGTAAAACAAGGTTGTCCACTATCGGCATATCTATTTATTATTGCCATCGAAATGTTAGCTGCTAAAATTAGATTAAACAATAATGTTAAGGGATTAGAAATCCGTGGCTTAAAACCGAAGGTGTCATTGTACACTGATGATTCATGTTTTCTTTTAAAACCACAATTAGAGTCTCTCCACGGCCTCATAGAGGATCTAAATACTTTTGCTATTCTCTCTGGATTAAAACCAAATTCTGATACTATATTACGTATTGGATCATACTCATAAGAAATTATCCCACTCCAATAAATGTTCATAGAAAGTTAGCAAAAATAGACAAGATCTTGCTACCATGGAAAGGAAAATACCTGTCTATTTATGGAAAAATCACCCTGATTAACTCTTTAGTCATATCACAGTTTAACTATTTGCTTATGGTTTTGCGTACACCTAGTGACCTGCTTTTTAAATTGTATGAACATAAAAAATATTCCATTTTATTTGGAACTGGTTCTCTAGTAAATTGGTACAAATGTCTCATCCTATGTTCAAGAAGGGCCTTTTTCCCTTTATTCAGATTACACCGGCCCACTTTCGGTTGTTTGAAAAGGAAATTATCTCCAAAATATCTTAATTTTTTGAACAAGCCTTAGAAAGTTGGTTGCAATTTCAGTTTAATCCACCTGAAAAGACAGAACAAATAATACAACAAATATTGTGGTTAAATTCAAATATACTAATTGATTAAAAAAACTGTATTTTTTGAAGAAATGTTTAAAAAAGATATAATTTTTGTGAATGATATCATAAATAGGACTGGTGGAGTTATGTCACACATGCAGCTAACACAGACATATGGAAATGTTTTCTCTATCCAAAATTACAACACATTTTTGCAGCATTACCACAAAAATGAACGAGGCAAGTAGAAGGGGAAAAAAGTAATGAACTTGTATGTCGGCCCTGTATTAAAGAACATAAATGGTTAAAGAAAAGTGTGATAAATAAAAACATACACCAATTTAATTTAAGGACCAAAAACTGACAGCTGTGCCATATAAATTGCAAAATAGTTGGGAAGAGATTTTCCATGTACCCATTCCATGGCACATGGTTTATGAATTGATACGCAAAACAACGCCGGATGCAAAACTTCTAATTTTTCAATTTAAATTACAATACAAAATTCCCTGCAACTAATAGAATGTTATATATATGGGGGATACAATCTTCCCAGCTCTGCAGATTCTGCTGTGAGGAGGCAGAGTCATTAGATCATTTATTTTGGTATTGTCCATATGTAGCTCATTTTTGGTCACAGGTCCAGGAATGGCTGAAGAATTGCCTAGAACTAACGCTGCAGATAGCAATACTGGGTGATTTGAAAAACCATTGTCAATAAATCAATAATATAATAATTATTTTAGCAAAAATATATATTTATAATTTACAATCTGTAGAAGCTATGAGAATAGAAAGGTTCAATCCGTTTGTGAAGCATCACAGCACAGTTGAAAAATATATGGCAAATAGAAATCCAAAATGGATGATGTTGAGAGATAGATGGGAGAGGTTGAATGGAGCTGAAGGGTGGGACTAATAGCAAGATCAAACATGTTAAACCTATGGGGTCTGTAAAATGTCTACAGGTTCAGAACTTCTGTCAAGTAGCACAGTTACAAATAGAAATCTAACTGGATGGACATCAGAAATAGAGGAAGGACTAAAAACAAACAAAAAAGAACTATTGTAAAATAGACTGTGTCTGTAGAAGGTGTATAAGGTGTATAAATTGAAGGTAAAAGCCGAAGTGTGTATTAGTTTACTCCAATTGGGGGATCGGTGGTATTGTTTGCAGGGAATAATAATAAAGGTATATTCTTTTAAAAAGTATGTAAGTCTATATAGGTATGTGTATTTATAAATGTGTATATGTATGTCTATATAGGTATGTGTATTTATAAATGTGTATATGTATGTCTATATAGGTATGTGTATTTATAAATGTGTATATGTATGTCTATATAGGTATGTGTATTTATAAATGTGTATATGTATGTCTATATAGGTATGTGTATTTATAAATGTGTATATGTATGTCTATATAGGTATGTGTATTTATAAATGTGTATATGTATGTCTATATAGGTATGTGTATTTATATAAATGTGTATATGTTTGCATGTGTGTATGGATATATATATTTACCCCCAAAAATATCTGGGGGATTGGAAATGATGCAGACAATTACATTGATGGAGCCAATATTCTTTCCGCAATATTAAGTTGATCCACCACCTAAAAAAATATTACATTTTTTAAACATTGAGAGTGCTCTGACCCTGGTGCTGGAGGAGGTACGCAGCTGGAGGTTGAATGTTTGAAGGGGTACGGGACTATAAAAAGTTGGGGAACCACTGACGGAAACCGAATGTCCGAGAAAGTTCATTTGATGACTTCCCGATAGGTCCGGCCCTACCGCACGGCCCGACGCCGACCGCAAATTTTACAAACGTTTTTGGACGTCTTGTAAGGGACCGTACATTTGCAATATGGACTTTCTCACTAACCATACAGCAAATGTCAAAATGTTCCCTTAAGGTATGAGAGTGCTCTGACCCTGGTGCTGGAGGAGGTACGCAGCTGGAGGTTGAATGTTTGAAAGGGTACGGGACTATAAAGAGTTGGGGAACCACTGATCTAGTGTATATTTAAATCATTACCACTCTCAGGACAGTGGTACTTAGCAGAGAGCTGGGCAAAGCGGCATTTAAATTTAAAAAATACGACGACCGTGTCCTTGAGAGTATTAACATCCATAATCCAATGTGTCTTGTCATTGTCAAAGGACTGGCTGGCTCATTGAATTGGTTGCCTACTTTAGCTTGACACAGCAAGTCCAACTCTCCAACCAACTCTGCCAGTTTTGGCACACAGTTTGGGGCCATAGAGTAGTCACATGATTGGCCACATGGTGGCACTACAGGAAAGGAAGTGAATAGATACATAGAAATAGTTTTTTATGTTTCCAGATTGATAATGCAGTGCGTACTTTATTCATAATCATAGCACGAATGAACCAAAAAAGACAATCAGACCACTTTATCATGACAAAACTTTATTATTTTGAATGAACTAATTACAATTCTAGACATAGAGCAGTATCACTTCCTATCACAAACTACTCAAATTAGCTTTAGAATAGATACGATTGCACTGGAGAGACACCCTCATTTGGTTGTTCATATGGCGTTACTGGATCCATTGTTGATCTGTGTTGGATTATCTAGCCAGGGCCAGACCCACCATGTTCTGGGCTCTGCTGAAGATGGAATAGTACTGTCGGATGAAGATGTCACCCAGAATCCACAGGTCGGAGCTACTAGACGAGAGACCGGTACGGCAGCCATAGTAGGTGGACTGTACGGGTGGCAGAGAGAGAGAGAACTTGTCAAAATAATGTTACGATCACTTCATGGCTATGTAAGATCTACCACAGACACACACACACACACACACACACACACCTGGCGGACGTAGGTGGAGGCTGGGAGAGTGAAGGCCTGTCCGTGGATGTGGAAGACCATTGATGGCATGTTGTTGATGTTGTTACAGTTCACCACATTCTGAAAAAGAGAGAGAGACAAATAGAGGGAGGAGAGAGAGGTATGAGAGGAGAGAGCGAGACGATGAATTAAACAGCATTTGCTTTGTGAGGTAGACTGTGTGAGTTCTTTTCTGGTTCTTGTTGAGTTATGTCAGTAGTGGTGATGGGAACACATCATTAACACAACGTTATGCCTGGTTCTTTGTGACACATCACCAAAACAATATCACATGACTTACGTCTCCGTTGGCGGAGTGGGCTCCCACAGCACGGGCCATGCTAGAGATGTCGGCCTGAGGTCCCACAATATTAGAGGTGCCGGTGTCCACGATAGCCTGGCAGCCGCCGTTACAGGCCACAATCTGGCCGTTCACAGTCACACTGCAATGGACACACAGATATACACAGATCAGGAAGAGATGGCTGCTTGAGATCTGTATTTACCAACTTCATCTACCAGTTACATAGGATTATATAACCCATTAATAACCATTTATAACCCTATAAAACGTACTGGAACTGCAACAGTACCTGTCGACGGTGATCTGCCAGTACATCTGAGAGGACAGGGGGATCCATGCGATCTGGCCGGAGTAGTGGTTGGTGTCAATGCCTCCGAAGGTCACCACGCTACCTACCGCAGAGTTACTGGAGATGGACGACAACAGAGAGCAAGAGGGAGAGAGAGTGGGGGAGTGGGAGGGGAGAGAGAAGGGGGAGGTTGGGAGA